>NW_004443943.1:7647847-7697884 GCF_000243295.1 Trichechus manatus latirostris | reverse complement strand
CATCCACCTATGAGCAGCTGATATTTGACAAAGGCCCAAAGTCCATTAATTGGGGAAAAGACAGTCTCTTTAACAAATGGTGCTGGCATAACGGGACATCCATCCACAAAAAAATGAAACACCTCACCTCACACCATGCACAAAAACTAACTCAGATTGGATCAGAGACTTAAATATAAAATCCAAAACAATGAAGATCATGGAAGAAAAAATAGGGACAATGCTAGGAGCCCTAACACATGGCATAAACACAATACAAACCATAAGTAACAACGCACAAGCACCAGAAGAGAGAGTTGACAACTGGGAGCTCCCAAAAATCGAAGAGTTATGCTCATCAAAAGACTTCATCAAAAGAGTAAAAAGACAACCTACAGACTGGGAAAAAAATTTTGGTTACGACAAATCCGATCAGTATCTAATCTCTAAAATATACAAAATACTGCAAAACCTCAACAACAAAAAGACAAATAACCCAATTAAAAAATGGACAAAGGATATGAACAGACACTTTGCCAAAGAAGATACTCAGGCAGCTAATAGACACATAAAGAAATGCTGATGATCATTAGCCATTAGAGAAATGCAGAACAAAACTACAATGAGATATCATCTCACCCCAACAAGGCTACCATTAATCCAAAAAACACAAAATAATAAATGCTGGAGAGGTTGTGAAGGATTGGAACACTTATACACTGTTGGTGGGAATGTGAAATGGTACAATCACTTTTGAAATCGATTTGGCTCTTCCTTAAAAAGCTAGAAATAGAAGTACCATATGATCCAGCTATCCCGCTCCTTAGAATATATCCTAGAGAAATAAGAGCCATTACACAAATAGACATATGCACACCCATGTTCATTGCAGCACTGTTCACAATAACAAAAAAGATGGAAACAACCTAGGTGCCCATCAACGGACAAATGGATAAACAAATTGTGGTGTATACACACAATGGAATACTACGCAACAATAAAGAACAACGATGGAGCCATGAAACATCTTATAACATGGAGGAAGCTGGAGGTCATTATGCTGAGTGAATTTAGTCAGTTACAGAAGGACAAACATTGTATAAGACCACTATTATAAGAACTCAAGAAAAGGTTAAAACACAGAAGAAAACATTCTTTGATGGTTTGAGGGTGCGGAGGGAGGGTGAGGGTTATTTTCTAACTAGATATTAGATAAGAATTATCTTAGGTGAAGGGAAGGACAGCACACACTACAGGGGAAGTCAGCACAAATGGAATAAACCAAAGCTAAGAAATTTCCTGAATACAATCAAACACTTTGAGGGAGAGCGTAGCAGGGGTAGGGGTCCTGGGACCATGCTTTCAGGGGACATGTAGGTCAATTGGCATAACAAAGCTTATTAAGAAAATGTTCTGCATCCTACTTTGGTGAGTAGCATCTGGGGTCTTAAAAGCTTGCAAGCGACCATCTAAGATGCATCAATTGGTCCCAACCACCTGGAGTAAAGGAGAATGAAGAACACCAAACACACAAGGAAAGTAGTAGCCCAAGAAAAAGAAAGGGCTGCATAAACCAGAGACTTCATCAGCCTGAGACCAGAAGAACTAGATGATGCCCAGCTACCACCAATAACAGCCCTGACAGGGAACACAACAGAGAGTCCCGGATAGAGCTGGAGAAAGGTAGGGTGCAGAACTCAAATTCTAGTAAGAAGAGCAGACTTAATGGTCTGACTGAGACTGGAGGAGCCCTGCCAACATGGCCCTTGTATTCTCTATCAGCCCAGAACTAAAACAATTTCTGAGGCCAACTCTTCAGACAGGGGTTAGACTGGACTGTGGGACATAAAGTGATACTCGTGAAGATTGTGCCTCTTAGCTCAAGTAGATACAAGAGACTAAATGGGCAGCTTCTGTCTGGAGGTGAGATGGGAAGGCAGAGGGGGTTAGGAGCTGGCTGAATTGACATGGAGAATCAGGAGTGGAAAGGAGGAGTGTGCTGTCACAGTATGGGAGAGCAATTAGAGTCACATAACTATGTATGTATAAATTTTTGTATTTGAAAAAATTAAAAGACTATGAGAGAATGAGATAAACATATATAAAGACAGTCACCTTAGGAAGCTATATATATATATATACATACATATACATATATGTAAAGAAAAACTCAAAACAACTTATCTGCTCAACAGCCCTGGTGACTTCCTGATCCCTACCCATTATATTGTCAAGCAACTAGTTAGCTCAACAGGATGCAGCTGGATGAACTGAAGGGCTATAAAGTCACTAGCCCATACTGGTGCTGTTATAGAATTTCCCTAAATTATTGACATCTGGGTTTTGAACTACTTCCCATAAAGGCCTTTTCCTGTAAACAGAAACCTTATATTGTCACAGACTTATCCAGATATTTTCTGCTCCTTCCCAACTTTTAATAAGTATATCAGATAGTGCAGGAGAGTGGTATCTCTCCAGAAAGACTTTTCATGGTGCATCCACTCTGCTCAAGAACTTCTCTCTATTGGATAGCAAGAGCCTTGGGGGCACTGAGTGCCCCATGGTAGGAATAACACTAGTTTTTGTTCAACAAATGTGGTTGAGGGTAGTAGTAGTTTTGGCAAATCAGTGCATTCTGCTGACTTTTTGTTGAAAGTCTTCTCCAGTAGCCCTTAGACTTGACCCTTATTTAATAAGCCTTATTGATTGTATAACCTCAGGCAATTTATTAATTTATCATATGTAAATTGGTAATAGTATTGTCTTTCGTGTAAATTGCTGTGAGGATTAAATAAGGAAATACATGTAAAGCACTTAGCATCACGACTGGGCCAAAACATGTACTCAACTAAAATTAGCATTTATGAATGCAAAGTGCATGTCAAAAGACCGAGTGAATAGTATGCACTTAAAAATAAAATTATTCTCGCTCACTTTCCCATCTTACATCCCATACCCTTTAATCTCTAGCATTATCAGACTCACTTCCAATTATATTTTCGCTGTTTGCAGAAATCGCATCATGTTTCACAGAATGCAGATTTATCAGTTATGCTGTAGTACTAAAATGACACAGGGTCTGAAGGGAATTTCAAGCAGTATCTCTCAGAATGTACTGAGCACCATTTAATGGAAGATTTTAAAGACAAAGAGGCGTTTTATTTGCTCTGGCTTGTTTGAATAAAATTAGTGCAATGTCTGATGATCTCATACACACGCACACACATTATACCTGTTACTTTACCTCAATTTCATTCTGCAGACATTGGTTAAGCAACTGTTCTCTTCATAACATAGTGCTGGGCTCTATATTATGCAAAATTTAATAAGATCAATTCTTACCTTCCTGAATTTGGTGGATTATTATAAAAATTAAAATAAAAAATAAATGTTGGCGCTTTTGTGAATATATACATAAATAGGGAAAGTATTACAAAGGAATTTTTCAGTTGCAAAAGACAGTCAACTAGCTTAAAAGTAGGGAGAGGGTACGATAAGAAGATACATAACATTTCAAGAAATTGAAATCAAGGAATATGTAGCTTCAGGCAGGGCTAGATCTGGAGGTAATCTGAACCATTACCTTGATCACATTATTGTGCGCCCATCCATGAACCAATCATTTTGACCCAGGGGATGGAATATCCTGATTGACTAGGCTAGGATCATATACTCATCCTGGGACTTAAGAGCTAGAGACACTCTTATGCAAATCATTCAGACTAAAAATAATGTAATTACAGTAGCATTTTCTACAGACTAGGAAATGAATACTGAGCAATTTAAAAAAAATATTTCAGGATGCATTTGTTAGGATTATGTCAGAAAGTAGGCAACAGAATAACTCAGAATAACAGCATTTTAAACAAGATATGAGATTGTTTCTTAGAGTAAATGATTGAAAGGTAGTGAGCTGGCAGATCATAACATACATCATGGAATCAGAATTCCAGTATGGCTTGCTTCAGTATGGGTTTCATTCCCAAGGCGTATCATTGTCCAAGATGGTTTTTGGAGTTCCAGCCATTACATCCATACTCAAGACAACGGGTAGTAGGAAGTATGAACTTACGGAGGAAGCTCCCATTACCATGAGGATACTTCCCTACCGTTGTACATACAACATCCAACTGCATTCGCTTGGCCAGAACTGAGATAGATACATGGCCACTTCTAGCTACAAAGAAAGCTGGGATATGTAGTCTTTATTCTGGGCAGCTTAACCTTGGGGGTTATATTATTGCTGTAGGAATGGGAGAATGAGGTCTTGGAGACAACTGGAAGTATTCGCCAAGTGATTTGCTCTGGGCTACAGTGAAGATTAAAATTAAAACCAAGACAGTAATCTTTAATAATTTCACATATTCTAGCAATGGATCAGCAAACCTTTTCTCTAAAAGTCCAGAGAGTATATGTTTTAATCTTTGGAGCCCATACACAGACTCTGTTCCAACTCCTCAACTCTGCCATGGTAGCACAAAAGCAGCCAGAGACAACATGTAAACAAGTAAGTGTGGCAGTGTTCCAATAAAACTTTATGACACTAAAACTTCATATAATTTTCATTCGTTTCAACCGTATAAAAATGTAAATGTTGACATTGAAAATGGGAGTGAAAGAACTCCAAAACATCATCCCTCCACTAACACGATGATTAAGCTGGCTAAAACTGTCAGAATCAACTTTTTCAGAACTCTGAAACCTTATCAAAAACTATAAAAAAGGGAGAGAAGGATTAATAAAGAAAGAAGCTGCTAAGTGTCAGTTGGAGAGCATTGTGGCGTTTAACTTACCATCCCTCACTTCTCAGCTCAGCAGTAACAACAACCTTGAAGACAAGGTCTGAATTCCTGGTGCGGCTTGCTGGTGCCAAAGGGAGCGAAAAAACAAAACCCTAAACCGAACGCGTTGCTGGCAAGTCAATTCCGACTCATAGGGACCCTATAGGACAGAGTAGAACTGCCCCATAAGGTTTCCAAGGAGCGGCTGGTGGATTTGAACTGCCAGCCTTCTAGTTAGCAGTCAAGCTCTCAAGCGCTGCACCACAAGGGCTTCCGAACTGCCTGTACAACAGTCAAATTAGGAGTTATTCTGGAAGAATTTCAGTCGTGTGTTTTGGCCTGAGAGAATGGCTCAGGAGTTTGCCTTTGTTTTGCAGCCTCAAAGCTTTCTCTGGGCTGAAGAGGCTTCCCAGATGGGGAGGTATTTTTGGAGAACTTTTAAAGGCCTTCAACTCCTAAGGACAAGGGATAACAAACAGGGTAGGTAGCAGACAGACCAAAACGCCTAAGAAAGAAAAGGCTGGGGAGAGAGAAACATTGGAGAACAAGGGTCTTGAAAAGCTCCCATGTATATCAGGAAATCTAGTAAACGATGTGCATACATACGGCAAAACACATGGTCAGCAGGGACCTGAGGGGACCCTATGTTTTCACTTCTGACTGATCTTTAGGATCTGTGCAAGCCCAAAATGAAAGCTAAGGCAGAATTGTAAACAGAATTGTAAACACACGCCCATCTGCAAATATATGGAGAGGTTATTGTTGTTGTGTGGTTAGCTAGTGATTAGACAGATTTCCTTAAATACCTGGAGCAAAAAAAAGTAACCAACTAATTAGATAACCTAGATAAAATTAACATATTCCTAGAAACACACAAACTACCAAAATGACCCAAGATGAAATGGAAAATCTTGCAAATGACTACTTTCCTCTGCCAATAATAATTAATATCTTGATTTTAGGATTTTTTCGTCTCTCCTCTTCCTCCTCCGCCTTTTTCCTACTCCTCCGCCTCTCCCTCTTCTTCCCTTCTTTTTCTTCTCCTCCTTTCCAGTTCTTCTTCAATTCAATTGCATTCTTTCATGCAGCATGTAGTCTCTATATATGTACGTATGTACAGATATGTATATGTATTCTTCTTGAAATAAAAGAGGAATTATGTTTTTGAAATGCAACACTTCTAAATCATTTCACCAAGTAGTACTTTTGATATGCTGGTCTGAACTTTATATTAAAACATTCTGTAGCATGAACTAAAACAGAGCTTATTTCTGAAGTAGATTTTTTAATAGCTTCACACATACGCAAAGGAAATATTTAAAAGATTAACTTATGCTTTCAGTATCTCTATACTTCAGTAGTTTAGCTATGGCTAGAATCAAGAGATTTATTGATATATTGGGTACATAAAGTTAACTTAACCCTTGAAGACCAAATAATGGCTTTTATTTTGCTTAGGCCAAAATAGACATTTAATCCATGTGGCACTACTTTCCCTACTTAGTTTATTCTTCTTCTTCGTATCTTTAATAACTAATCATTAGTTTTGCTAAATAAGAGTATTAAAAATTTAACCCTTTACTAAAAGTGTAAAAAAAAAAGTAAAATCACAATGTAAAATTTTTACATAGCATTTCAAGTGTGAATATATTTATTCCTGCTCTTTGATATTATTGACCCACCTCTTTAAAAGGAATGCAGCAAACAATTCAATTGTTTAAAACATTCCCAAGTACAGTAAATGAATGCTTTGTGTCATTTATATATTCCCAATCATTTGTGCTGCTAAGGAACACATGAGTAAAATCTATCATTTGTACAGCTATTCCTGCGTTTTCTTGGGAAAGAGATAGAAAATGTTTTCCAGTTGGAAAAGTACATTTCCATGTAAGTCTTCCTATGACATGCTTTCTCACACATTATCTTGCTCCATATTTTCAAAGTTCAATGAAATCTGACTATGCTGCTTTTTTTAGTACAGTTTTCTGTGTTAAGCATACATTGTTGACAAGCTTTGTCTAGCAGATTCTCTGTTTTCCAGTTCTGTGGTGCTTAGGATGTCGAAATTACTATTGTATTCCTATAATTCTGTGTCTGACAGCTTTCCCTTAAACCAAACTTCTCTGCTGAAATTCTGTCATTCAATTTTGTAGTGGCTGACTAAGATGAACCTTCATAAACAAACAGTAATGAGTTTCCATGAAAGTTACCTTGCTTCTAGCTTTCATACCACTGCAGAATTCTCTCAGTCTCCTAAACACAGGTAGCAAAATAATCTAGCAAGGGTCACCAGAAACCTGCCCCTCCCTTCTAATCCTTTTGTTCACGCCAAACTCCTCCCTTGTTTTGGCCACCCTTGCGCGCCCGCTATCCATTCACCCCTCAGCCATGAGAACTGGCAAAGACAGCCAGGATTGGGACAGGGAGGTAGGATGGAGGTAAATTCTGATCATGGAAACAGCATTTGCGGGATTCTGGGGACACTAGAACAAGTTGCAGGCGCAAGTTCGGGAGTAGCACTTTCACCAGCAGTGAGAAATAGCACCTCCCACCAAAATCAGAGAGAGAAAGCTCCTTGTTCCGTGAGTAAGTCCCGAGCGCACCTCTGGGCCTCTGGACTCTCGGTCTGGAGATGTGCAGGGAAAGGAAAGGCCCCTGTTGATTTATGCCCCGGGTGCAAGTACCAAATGCACTCCCTGCTGGTACAGTCCTGGTGGCGCAGTGGTTAAGAGCTCGGATGCTAACCATAAGAGTCGACAGTTTGGAGCCACCAGAGGCTCCTTGGAAACACTATGGGGCAGTTCTACTCTGCCCTGTAGGGTTGCTATGTTTCGGAATCGACTCGACAGTAACGGGTTTGGTTTTTGGTTTGGTACAAAAAGGACAGCAATAAAAGCAGCGCTGGGAACAGAGCATACCCTAAGGGTCACCTGCAAGGGCACTTTCGCAAAGGGACTGATCCGAAGTCCGTTCCCTCCTGCACAGGGAAAGACACAATTAAGGACTTGAGCACACGTCAGCATCAGCCAAGCTCCCCGAGGTGAGTGCCAGGGCCCCCTGCTCTAGCGATTTGCAGGATGCACAGGGCTAGTCTTTGCTCAAGCGGCTGAAGGTGGTTGACTCTCGGAAGAAAACAGCGCTAATGGCACTGCAGGGAATGGCAACTCGTCATTAGCGACTGTGAAATGCCGACTTGTGTCATGCATGTGATGCCGAATCAAGCAGAATCAGAATTGCATGGAGAGCTGGCAGGTCACTCTGTGCACGCGCACCCAGTATTGGGTCACCAAGACTCACAACGCCAGGGTTTCCGGGAAATATCTTTCTGCTTTTAGCCCAGGATTGAGTCACCCTGACTCATTTCACAAATTCACTAGAAATCCACCCGTTCACCTTTTATCTAAAAGAGATCAGATTTTCCAAGGTGTTTAAGAACGTCCAACCGAGATAATGTTCAGTCATTCTTTAACCCATACATGCCTACTTCCTAAATCGGCCCCTATAAATAAAAGTATGCAGTGCTCAAAGGACCTTCCTCTTTTTTTTTTCTCAGATGATTTACAGAGTTAGGTAATCCGTCAGTACTTTAGAAGCCTCTGTACGTGGAAGTAGTATTTATTCCAGTAATGTGTTTTATAAGTGGCATTTTTCTAAGACTTTCGGAACTCTTTAATTCCATGCTGGCAATGAGCAAGTAAATGCTCAAACTCAGAAACATAATGGAAAGGGGCTTGTTTTCCTTTTATGTTAAACGAAACGACCAAGTATGTATCCAGTGACAGTTTGGCTCTAATTTTATAAAGGTACAATAGCAGAATAGATAGAGGTGAAATTTTTTCCAGAAAAGAGAGATCCACATTTCTATGGCCATTTCCTAGGCTTTCCCACAGGGAAAGTGAATTACCACACAGGAGTACTATGAGGTGCCCTGTCACTGCCTGGATGCTTGACAGGCAGGGCAGCAAAGAAGTGATAGAAGGCAGATTCCAAAGATCAGAGGAATCTGTGATTGTGAAGGACAGTTTTACAGCTGTTGGTTTGTTTTTCATTTTGCACTTTTCATAACTAATCTTGTTCCAAGATATAGTTCCCAGATAGGTCCCTACAACTCTACGGTAATTCTTTCTTATATGTTACTTCTAGAGAAGCAATACTCAAAAGTGTGGCTTGTGGCAGGGGCTTGACAACAAACTGCTGAATACTTGTCAACCACATTTTAAAACTTCTAGAGCAATCTGACAGTGACTCAAAACCCAAGCATGTTGTCAGTGGACTTCCCTCATGGTGCAGGGTATAGGCTAGTGTGGGAGTTGCAGAATTCATGGGATATGTCACTCTTGGGAGAACTGCTTGCTATTTTTCTCAGTATTAGACTGGGTTTATGAGTTTGGAGGAAGAAGGCCACAAGGTAAAGTGCCGTTCTCATTACATCACATCAAGAGCACATGCTATCCATATGACATCACTGTCAATGTTAATCTTGATTACCTAACTGATATATTATGATTATCCACTATAAAGTTGTTGTTATTATATACCATTAAGTCAACTCTGACTCATAGTTACCTTAAAGAATTGAGCAGAACTGCCCCATAAGGTTTCTAGGCTGTAATCTTTATGGGAGAGCCCTGGTGGCACAATGGTTGGGAGCTCAGGCTGCTAACCAAACTGTTGGCTGTTTGAATCCATCAGCTGCTCCTTGGAAGCCCTGTGGGCAGTTCTACTCTGTCCTATAGGGTTACTGTGAGTTGGAATCGACTCGATGGCAACGGAGGAGTCTTTATTGAGGCAGATTGCCAGGTCTTTACTCTTGTGGTGCTGTTGGTTGGAATAGCAGATTTTTTGGTTAGCAGCTAAGTGCTTTAACCATTGTGCAACCAGGGCTTCTGCTATAAAGTCGCTCCCCTGTAAATTTGCTCTAATGGTCATTAGAGTCTAGAACGCAACCGTCTCTTTGCTCTCTCTTTCTCTATTGATTTTTCTAATAATTGAAACACATCTTCCCTATCATTTTTTTTCTTTACCATCATGGGTGTGAAATGAAAGCCAGAAGGAGACTGCACAACTTGTGCCTCCCATCTTCTACCTTCTTGAAATATGATGTGATACTTTGAGCATCACAATAAGAAAACTGAAGAATGATGATTTCTTTCACTATTGCACCTTCCTTTAAGGTGATTCCATCATCTTCCATTTTTGTATCATTTAGTCTTTTTATAGCATAGATGGGAAAATTTGTTGTTAGGAAACTATCATTAATTCCTAGGAAGATGAATGAATACATCTTTTAATACATAGGAGAAATATGATTACTAAATTCCCATATTTATTTTAGATTTTTAAAAGGGGCTAATAAATCTACATGGTAATTGCAAGATAGAACGTGTTTTTCTTTCTATTAAAAAAGAAAAAGTAAACATTCTCTTTGTTCTTTAAAAGCCCTCTAAGCACAAATATAGTGATAAATATTGATCCTTACAAATAGTTAAGACTGCTTAGAAAAGAAATTCAAAAGCTGAAATTAGGTCTAATGGACCCTGATGGAATACTGAAGGTTAAAGAGCTTGTGCTAGAATGTAAATCAACACACTGCTTCCTCTGTGGAGAAAAACTTGACAAGGGAAAAAAAAGTCAGTTAAATTAAACGATGTGCTGAAAGCCATAGTGAAAATGTGAAATATTAAAGGCCAATTAATGGCTACACTTGACATTATTCATTTTTATATATGATACTATGGAACTTGATCATAAGTAATGGTTATTGCATGTTGAGTTACCATGATTATCAATGGGAAAAATTGTCAAGAAATTTGTAAAAACAGAATAAACTCTAAGAAAGAGTTTAAAGAAGTGAATTATATAGCCAGTCCTACTTATTTTTTCTGATACCCTCTCTTTTTTTTTTTTTTAAAGTTCTTAATACTTTCATGAAAGGAAGAAATGTAATTTATTATTTTCGGTGGCAGATATAAATATAAGGGCAAAAATAAGTTATATGTTTGGAAGAACAATGTTATATGATGTAATTCCGTAATTTAACAAAAAAAAGAAAAGAAACCCAGTTGCCTTGAGTGGATTCCAACTCATGGCCATACCTCACATGTTTCAGAGTAGAACTGTTCTTCATAGGGTTTTCAGTAGCCATGATCTTTCAGAAGTATATCTTCAGGTTTTTCTTTAGAGGTGCCTCTGGGTGGACTGGAACTGCCAATATTTCAGTTGGTGCATAACCATTTGTGCCACCTAGGGTTTATGCTATAGACGGTAAGAAGAACTGTGAGAAGAACGAACAGGTCTGTCTTGGAAGAAGTAACCCAGAATGCTCCTTAGAAGCAAGGACGGCTAGACTTCATCTCATATACTTTGGACTTGTTTTCTGGAGGGACCAGCCCCTGTAGAAGGTCATCATGTTTGGTAAAGTAGAGGGTCAAAGAAAAAAAGGAAGACTCTTAATGAGATGGGTTGACACAGTGGCTGTAACAATGAACTCAAACATAGCAACAATTGTGAGGATGGTGCAGGAATGGGCAGTGTTTCGTTCTGTTGTACTCAGGGTCACTATGAGTTGGAACCAACCGTATTGCACCTAACAACAAAAACAGAGATTATTAGTAAAGTAAGTGATGATCTTAATATTGCATACCTGTAAAAAATTATTTCTAAACACTTTATAAGATTGACATATTAACTTTTATTTTCCATCAAAAGAAATTCCACACATAATACTTGGGTCCAGAATCAATAAACTTCATCAATAGATAATTTTAACTAAACTATAACTTCACAGGATAATTTATTGGAACAGCTTACTGAGGAGGGATTGAAGATGAAATTTGAAAATATAGCATTATTTGCCTCATTTTGGATAAAAATTAAAAATAAATACATCAGGGCTGATAACACTATCTTTAATATCTTTGTTTCCGCTCCTGTCATGATACTTTTGAGAGACTGCTTTCTCTACTGTATTAATAAAACAAATCATAGAAAATTTAGGTATGCATTATCCCCTACAAATAACATTATTATCAACCCAACCTAGACCAAATGAGTTAGCTAGCAAGATGCAAGCTCACTTGTCATGTTAAAAATTTATTTATTGATACACACAGCATTTATTTCAAGTGTGTATATAGGTTTTTAATATGGGATTCTCCATTTCACCCATAACTTTTTGTTAACATCGTGGAATGGAAAAAAAAAAAAAAGACCATGACTTTAATAATAGTTTTCTATATTAATCACTGATACTCATCTTTCCATGAACAATGTTCATAGATTTGGAATTACTTTATTTTTTGCAATTACTATTTCTGCTTATATTTATTGAAATATATTTCATGTGTGTATAATATAATATTTTATATGGGCTTGTATTTTGTATATCTGTTTTTCTTCTAATTCATTTTTACTGTATTTTTACAAAATTCTAGAAATTTTTTTAATTAAAGGGTCCTTCACTATTGATAATTTTAGAAATCCAGTGTAGAACTTCTTATTCTTTTTCTATCATTGACCCTGAGCTGGGGGAGTGTTGGTAAACAGTCCCGTTAACGATCCTCAGTGATTCCTGTCTCCTGGTATTCACACCCTTGTGTCATCTTCTCCCCTTAAGTGTGGGCTAGACTTATTAATTCCCTTCTAACTAAGAGAATAAAGCAAAATAGATGAAATTTAACTTCTGAGATTACACTACAAAAAGCCTGGCTTCCTTCTTGGGCTCCTTCTTTGGCTCTCTTGCTTGCTAGCTCTGACAGAAGCCAGCTGCCATGTTGTGAGGTGCCTTATGGAAATGCCCTGGCAAGAAACTGAGCTCTCTGGCCAACAGCCAAAGAGAACCTAAAGCCTACCAACAACTGTGTGAGTGAGTTTGGAAGTAGATCTCCCTCAAGACTAGCCTGGAGGTGACTGCAGCTCTGGGGGCACTTCGATCACAGTTTTGTGAGAGCCCCTGAGCAGGAGGCACCCAGCTGATTGGTACCTGGCATTCTGACATACAGAAACTCTGAGATAAAAAAGGTTGTTGTTTTAAGTAGCTAAGTCATGGACTAATTTGTGCAGCAATAGATAGAACTAATATAGGAAATGTGACCGAACTTTGAGACGCAGTAAAGGTGTTAGAAACTTTCCGTCAGGGTATAAAATTTGGCAACAGTAAAAGTCATTTGCTCTTTATAGCGACTATACCCTGTCTTATTCCCCAAAGAAAGATCCAGAGGAGTTGGGGGAAGAGCAGGGCCCTGAAGGGCTCTGGAAAAGAACGTTAACAACGTATCAAACCAAAACCAAACGCATTGCCATGGAGTCGATTCCGACTCATAGCGACCCTACTGGACAGCGTAGAACTGTCCCTTAGGGTTTCCAAGGCTGTAATCTTTATGGAAGCAGGCTGCCACATCTTCCTCTCCACCAGAGGCTGGCAGGTTCCAACCGCCAACCTGTCTGATAGCAGCCTAGTGCTTAACCACTGCACCACCAGGGCTCCTTATCAACAACATATATCATATTTAGTATATATTTAAATAAGCAGATTTTTTGGAAAGAGTCAAAAGAAGTCAAAAGACAGAGCAGTTGTGTTGTTTTCTGCCTACAATGCGCCATCCTGCTTGGGTCCCTGGATCAGTCATAGTGCCATGTCATATTGGATTCTGAAGCAAATGGAAAAAAATCAGTAAAACCAATCCTGTTTTTATTTGAAATTTTGATAATTTTTTGCATTAATTTTGCCTTTGTAATAATGCATTAAAATATTATTAATCTTGATTATGACTTTTTTGGTGGACACCCTTACCCCCTTAAAGTTCACCCAAGTCCTGGACCTGCACAGCTTGTCCTTAGGCTGTCTGCTGGGAAGGGCTCTCCTTGCCTCCCATTCAATTCAACAGGAAGAGCAGTGAAGGCCTCAGTCTGCAGGTCACTGTCCCTGACGGGCACCCTTGCCTCCTCAAACTATCAAATCAGCACTTCTTTTTCCACATCTACGCAGTGGGTGCATTCTAGAAACATCGACTATTGCCAGCCCAGGCGAGAGGAGCCCTGAAATCTCCTGGTTTTGTGGATGACTCAGAGTCCAGGTGCAGGGCAAGTGGCTAAAGGGACGGAGGTGGAATACGGAGGAGCCCAACCACACTTCCGCTGGGACTCCTGTGGCTAATGAAAGTTTGTGGCTGGAACCTGCTTTCTGCCCAGAGCTTCAAGTCCGGAAAGGGGCTCAAGACACGGGTTGGTGGTTGGTTAATTAATCAGGATCCTTCAGGATTCAGAAAGAAGCGGCTCTTCAGCCCAGTGGGGACCAGATACGCACAGGACCCACAGTCGGTCCTGCGCGGCACATTTGCAAGGTGGGCAGAGAAAGGACCTTTGGCCAAGTTGATGCCCCCCTGCTCCGAAGGATCAGCTCCGCGCCCACCCGTTGTCGTATGAGATTTTCTAGCCGGAAATGTTGCCCCAGGATGACTCTGAATCTAAAAGGCTCTGCCGCTCCCTCGGGTGGGCCTGGGAAGGGGCAAACGCCCCCAGTTGCCGGAGAAGGGGCCCCGGCACCCCACCCCCATTCCTGCGCGCCAGGTGTCCAAGGAGACCTTTGCCACTACCGACGCCCAGGCAGAGATGAGCTCAGGTAGGAAAGGAACGGCCGGCAGGGGCGGGGGCTGTCGTCTTGACATCCAGAAGTAAATGCCGCTGTTCAGTCACTGAGCGCCCCCCTGACGGACAGAGCGAGCCGGTGCGCTGCGATTCCAAGGTCCTGGAGTGAGCCAACGCGGAGGCGTTTGGATGCATACCTACTGGTCTAGGTCAATTCCTACATTTAAGATCAATTTTCCTAGACAACATGTCTGGCCTGATTACTTAGATATATTTTGGTATCTAGATTTTTTTTTCTTTTAAATTATTTGACCTCCTGAATAACTAATCTGACCATATCTTGATTTTTGAAACCCAGTTATTTCTTCCCACTTGGTGAAATATTAGTTTATCCATACGTGCTTGACCTGGATAGCCATATGTCAAATATTTGGTAAGAACAAGCTTTCGTTTGGCCAAGTTTTCATTCCTCAGGCTACTGTGCCCTTTAAGTAATTTGTGAACTTTCTTTGCCTGCTTTTGTCAGCAGGTATGGGGTCTAGCATCTGTGTAAGTTAGACTGCTGAAGTCAATTAGCAGTAGGGGTTGGGATAGAGATGAAAATACTATAGGGGGCTAGCAGTGATTGAGTTAGCATTCTGGGCCTCTCCTCTTGGTGTTTGTTGTTGTTGGGTGCTGTTCAGTCAATTCCGACTCCTAGCAATCCCACATGACAGAGTAGTACTGCCCTGTAGACTTTTCTTGGCTCTAAGATGTCTAAGTTAGGTTAGGGCAAAGTCAAAGATGAGGGCAATAGAAGTAGTAGTTAGTATATTAATACCGTAAAAAATATAAATTTGTTATTTTTCTACTTTAAAGTCCCAATTTTTTCCTCTATGTATGAAAGAACTAATATATATACATACGGGTTTATTAAAATATTACCCTTGGTACGATTAATCATTCACATTAAGAATAAGTGACTTCACCTTTTAGGTTATTCAAGGAGGTAGTGCATGCAGATAAGGGAGACATTACTTCTCTAAAACAAATATTTACAAAAAATCTTTTTCATACTTAGCCTAGAGTTAATAGTAGTAATACATTTATTAAAACTCTCAAAACTGCATGCTTAAAAATATGTACATTGTATTCTATGTAAATTATAACTCAATAAATAAATATGAAAGTGTATTGGGGAAGAAGGGGCATGAAACAGCTATACTAAAGAGTGTTAACCTGTGGTCCCTGGATCTCCAACAGGATCTAGGAATACATTTCAGGTGATCTGTGAACCTCTTTAAATTTATTGCAAATTTTATATCTTCGGGTGAAGAATGTACTCTTTACTAGAATATGGACATACCAAAAAAGATCCAAAAAGACCCAAACCCACTGCCGTCAAGTACATTCTGACTCATAGCAACTCTATAGGACAGAGTAGAACTGCCCCTTATGGTTTCCAAGGCTGTAAATCTTTACAGAAGCAGACTGCTACATCTTTCTCCTGAGGAACAGCTGGTGTGGTGGAATGGCCAGGCTTTCGATTAATAGCCCTGCTCTTTAACCACTGTGCCACCCGGGCTCCAGAATATCGACATAGCTATCATCATTTTATCAAAAACGTCTATAAAACTCCAGTAAATATAAAATTCTTGGTTAACCCGTATATTTATAAATGAGGAAACTTAAGTTGAGTTCTTTGTTGCAGGACACATGATTTATTACCATGTTTCCAACAATGATATTCTTCCTATATAGTGTTATTTCCTACAGTATTATCGTAATTAATCTTGTGTAAAACTTTAAAAAACTGTTCCAATGGTGTTTGAATTTTATGTATTAGAAAAATATCTTATGCTTCACAATTAGTTTTAAACACAAACAAAATAGTTGTCTGCATTAAAACTGATGTGGTGAAAAATAATACAGAATGGATATGAAACCAGTTTTGCTAATGGAGTAAAAAAGCCCAAGGGGAGGAAGAAAATAACAACAAAATCATAAAAAGAGAGTCTATAAACCCCAATTCTAAATCAAATGATGACACTGAATTTCATGAAAGACACCTCACAAAATAAATAATAAACATTAATTAACTTTAATGCAATTAACTTTATAAAACAGCTCTAGACAACTTACAAGAATCATTAATTTAAAATAATCATTATAAATTGATGAAAGTTATAAATGGCTAATTAATAAAAATGAGTCATTTTAAAACCTCAACAGACAGAAATGAAGTAAGGGCAAATACCTAAAAATTAGAGTACAATTCTTGGATATGTAAAATATAGACCTAGGAATTAATAACACTGCACAAATCTACTCTAAAATAAGTTGAAGAGAGTGAGTAACTTGGAAAGTTGCGCTGAGTAATATATCTAGAATACAGTTCATTTAGTTTTCTTCTGTAAATTGCTATTTATAACTGTTGTCCATTGTGTGTATGTGTGTGTGTCTGTATCCCCTCAGTATAGGGATACTAATCCTTTTTCTAACAAGCCCTGATGGTGCTATGATTAAGCATTCAGCTGCTAACCAAAAGTTTCTCAGTCTGAACCCACCTTTGGTTCCAAAGGAGAAAAGACCTGGCAATCTGCTCCCATAAAGATTACAGCCAAGAAAATCCTATGGGGCAGTTCTACTCTGCAATTATAGGACTGCTATGAGTCAAAATCTACAGCACACAAGAACAACAACAATCCTTTTTCTATTTCTTAAAGATATTAATCCAAGCCACATTTTATCTTTTATCTTTGTTTATGTTATATATTCCCCCCTCCCAAATTTTTTTGTAGTCAAATACCCTTTGTTGTTGTTAGGTGGTGGAGTCAAATACTGAAGTATTTATTTTATGGCTTCTGGGTTTACTTTCTTGTTTAGGAAAATGTGCACCAGAATATTATACTGCTCTTCACCTAAATTATCTTCTAATGTTTTATATTTAACATTCAAATAATCAATATATGTAAAATTTAATTTTGCATATATTGTGGGTTGTGAGGTAATGACCCAGTTAATTTTGCCAAAAATATTTGTTTAAAAAATTCCTTTCTTTGCTTAATTAAAATACCATCTTTCTGAAATATGTAGTTTCCCTACGCACATAAATCTATTTCTGAGTTTTCTATTAATTCAAGTACACTGTTTTACAAGTTTTTGAAAATGCAGTATCTCTTTTATTACAATAAATCTAAAGTAAATTATAATATCTCAACTTTAATTTAAAATACTAACAAGTATGTTAAATATCATACTGTTGCAGTCAAGTCATTTCCAACTCACGGAGACCCTATAGGACAGAATGGAAGTGTCCCTAGGGTTTCCAAGACTGTTATCTTTATGGAAGCAGATTTCCACATCTTTCTCCTGCAGAGGGGTTGGTGGGTTCCAGCTGCTGACCCTTCAGTTTGCAGCCAAGTGCTTAACCACTGCCCCACCAGGGCTCCCTTGAGAGAGCATAAGTGGCTAAAAAGAAATTTTAATATGAGAGTTTTTAGAACATGGAATTGGCAGGTTTATTTGACCATTTTAATATGGTGGGCAAGGGAATGGAAGGCAAATAGAAAGATTCTGAATTGCAAAGCTTTTGAAACAAAATTCATAATATTTTTTTAAAACCCACATGAATAGATAGTGGAGAAAGAGACAAAGATTTTAGTTAAAGACAGGTTGAATTAGAGATGTCTGAGGGATAAAGGTCTATAAGTCATCTAAAATTGAGAGTGTAGAACTCCAGTGGATATTCAAATACAAAGACATAAATGGTGAAGTTATCCCTATAGGGTTGTAGGGGAAGATGAAGACACTAAGAACATTTCCAAACTGAAAACAAATGAGGATTAATCTGGCACACCTACATTTAAGAAATGACAAGAGAAAAAACAAAAACAAAACAACATAAAAAACTAGTGAACTAGAATGAGAAAGAAAGTTGTCTGAACTGGGAGTAAGAACCAGACCTGCAGTAATTCAACATCATCCCTGAAGAAGTGAGTGATGAGCAGTGTATTAAGCCCAAATGTCATCATGCTAAGTACTGGGCTACAGTGAGGGGTTATGCAAGACCAGAGCAGAGTCCTCAAAGGTTTATTAATGTACCTATTATTACTGACATAGCAACACTGTTGCAATTAAAGATTAATTCAGAAGACATTTGATAAAATTTCTCTCATTTAATTATCCCTTAATTGTCAAGAAAATTTAGTTATGCAGCTCTGCATTTGCTTTTACATAATGATAAATATTGCAATAAAGTGTGAAAGGTTCTGGAGGAATGAAACATCATTTCAAGACTTCAGGTTGTTCTGGGAGGAACCACTTCGATGGATGGTGTTGGAATCGCACACGTAAGGAAAGTTTCAACTTGTTTTCTGGAAAGAACATTGTTTGCAGGAGTCAGAGGGCTATTAGGACCTGGTCCTTGGGGGAAGAAATTCCTTGGGTATTCCTGATGGTAAGAAGTGAGTTGGCCCCTGCCCTCTGGGTAGCATGCCTTGAACTTGCTATGAAGGCTAGTAAAGGGCTTTGAAGTTGAATTTGGACTTGTAGTTTTTAAGAATAAACACATTTGATAGCAGTTATTGGGTCTCTGTTGTGCCGTAAGAAAGGTGTCAAATACTAATGACTCTGACATGGTACAATTATTATAACATCCGCTGAAGAAGGCTGCGGTGCGGATGATCACTTATTTAAACACAAGCGTTGAGAATTAGAAGTCGGTCCCCTGAACGTAGAAGGCACTCAATAAGTGCCTGTTAAAAGGAACTTTTGCCTTTTGTACTTTACCAAAGAGGAAAGCAGCCACGGCTTGCTTCAAAGGTGTATCTCCTACTGCCTGTTACAGTTCATCATTTGAGATTAACATATTTGGCTGAAAGCATTAAAATACTCTCTGTGAAGCCTAAACAAAGAATATTATTGAGCCCCGAAGGGAACAATTAGCTACCATCACTACAGGTAGAATCATATAGTTCTAAAACAAGGGGAAATTTCATCAGAAACAGCATAAAATTGAAGGAAGCCAGTTTTGAGTTAGCAACGATGAGATCCCGAAGAATACAGATGGCTTATTAAGGAGGGTAATGGGCAAACAGTACAAATTTGTGTATGTATTTGAGAAACCATGAATGTGAATGAAGCTGGTAAAAATCTTGACTTCCTGAAACTGTAGTTTCTGTCCCAATAATTTGAATATATATATGCATATATATATATATATATATATATATATATAAATGTAACCAGATTTTAAATGTGCAACCTGGTGAAGCCTAGAACATAGAGGTTGCATATAACACCTTTCAAATATTTGAATTCTAGGTGCATAGTGCTGAATATCATTCACTGGGAATTATACCAGTAATAAATTTTAGGCAATGCAACTTTTGGTCTCAAGCTAAACTCACTACAGTAGTAACTATGTTCTTTAGTTAGTAACAAAGTAGATTTTAGGCAAATATTTAATGACTGACTTATTTTATCTTTTTTTTTCCTCTTAGTTACTACTGTCTGATATCAATGTATTTTCATTAGATTTTAATTTTCTATATATAGGAAATTAATAGTTTTCCTTATTTCACATATACACATTCATTTTATTATTTCTTTTTGTTTCTAACATGACTTTAAATAAAAAGAAGCTGAAATAGACAGGTAGACCAGTCTTGAATAATTCTAAAAAAGATCTTTTCTGGGACTTTTTTCATGTTTTTATTATACTAAGCCCTGGTGGTGCAGTGGTTAAGCGTTTGGCTATTAACCAAAAGGTCAGCAGTTTGAATCCACCAGCTGCTCCTTTGAAACACTATAGGGCAGTTCTACTCTGACCTATATGGTCACTATGAGTCGGAATTGACTTGACAGCAACAGGTTTGGTTTTTTTGGTTATTACCTAAATAGATGACAGAATAAGATACTCATTGTAAAAGTTAATAATATTGCTTAATAATTAAAGTGACAAAGTAAGAGTAATGATAATATTTCCTTGTGATATCCTTGACTTATAAGAAACACCCCTCAGATTTCCATAATTGTTAGACAACTAAACCGTCACCCAGTGGCTCAAGATACCCACGATCTTGAAGCTTACTGACTTTTTGCATTTAATGCAATAGAATCATTATTTTATCTTAAAATCTTAACAGAAAATCTGAGTGACATGTAAAATTATCATGACCTTTAAAAAATAGAGTAATTCTCTTTTATTACAGATCTTGATATATCGATCATTAATATGCAGTAGTCAGGGAGTATTCACTCAAATCAGTTTTTCCCTCGACATTACACAGAACACGCAAAGCAAAAATTTTAGTTGTACCTAGAAAGATACTTCAATTTTTTTACCACAGTTATGATTATAATGACAAATAAAGAAAGTACAGAAAGCAAATGGCATGAAGAGACTGTGAAATGAAAAGTTGTGAGGTGAAGGAGTGACAGGTAAAACTTCTTGCACTGCTTATAAGAAATGTAAACTCCTGTTTTCTCAAGTTTACTGAGATAATTTCACATTTACGTGCTTTTCCTTCTAGATTAGTGCTGTCCAATAGAACTTTCTGCAATGATGAGAAGGTTCTGTATCTGCACTGTCCAATGTATGACTAGTGAACCATCTGAAATATTGCTAGTGAATGTGACTGATGAACTGGATTTCTAATTGTATTTAATTTTAATTAATTTATATGTAAATAGCAGCATGTGGCTACTGGCTATTGTATTGGACAATACAGTTCTGGACTGTTGCTTGTTAAGAAAGTACAATCATACTTGTTCTCTAAATTATATAATTATTGAAGAGGCATTGTCATAGATGTTGAATGTCCTTGTATGGCAATGTTGTAATAGCCAATGCACTTACTTCAATAAATAAGAAACTTACGATGGAATAATTTATTCAAATCAAGTAAATAATATGACATAACTATTATAATATGATTATGCTTATTTATAATGTGGATGGGTTGGCAAAACCCTGGGGATACTTTCATTTATCTCAAGAGCAGTAAGCAGCCTCTAAGAGTGAATGAGTAATTCATTGATTAATTCATCACTCAGTTATTAAGTGTCTAACAAGTTTTACTACTGCTCATATTGTAGCTAGTGCAAAGATAAATAAAACAGTCTTTCTTCCATTTAGTGAGAGGGCAGTCAGGCGAATAATTACAAACAATATGATAAGTGATATGGTATAGTTGTGTTTTATGTGCTACTATTGTGGGACTGTCTTTTATTATTGGAGGATTTCTTATAAAGTGTGATTGGAGTTAAATTAAGATGAGGGTACAAATAAAGTTTGAGATTAGATTATGTACTATAAAATATCAAACGTCAATTAAGTGTCTTAAGAAAGTGGGTGACATAATCACATTTGCATTTTATAATGAGCCTTTTGGGCATCGGTTATGGATGTTGTGTTTACATAGGGAGAAACTGTGAAAAAGGAAGCCAGTTATAATGCTTCTACACACATCTAGGCAATTGAAGGTTAGAATTTGAACAAAAACAGGGATAAATGGAATATAAAGGAAAATAAAATTTCACTAAAACGCTAGAGGTAGAAACTAGAGATTTGATAAAAGTATCATGTGGGGTTTTCATAGATAAGATAATTTAATTATGGTTTTCTGTCTTAGTTGAATAATAATAATATAAAAATAAGAAATACAGCAGTAAGAATATGCTTAAAGTGAAAGTATGTTCACTTATGTGCATATTATATCTGGGACTTTCAGATACCGGATGCCCAGAAGGAAGTTAAAAATACACATACCAGAGTGTGTATTTAAGATGTGGGGGTTTATGATTTACTGCATGCAATCTGGTTACATTTAAATGAAAAAGTAGGTATCTTTACCATCATCTCACTTCAATAAAATATTAGGATAGGAAACGATATGCAGCAGTGTCATAGAATAATAAAGTTTTATTTTTATTAACATAACGTCTGATACTGATCACGAAGCCCTTTTCAATCTTGTAGTTATGCCATTAGGACATATGAACTCCAGGGTCACTTCTGGAAAGTTGCATAGGGCCAAAGTTGGAATTTTCTTCCAATATTTCTGCCCAATCCCACTAGTGAAAACTAAGGTGTATGGCCCCTATATAACCGCAAGAGAGTCTGAAAAATTGAATCATCCTGTGTGCCCAGGAAGAGGAAATGATATGTGGAACACATACTCTGCCTCTGCCATATCAGGAATAACTATTATTAATATTTCGGTTTGTATCATTCCAGATAGTTTTACGTTTTGATTCTATATAAAATTTTAAATAAAGACGATTATTCAATGCATATTACTATTTCCTTGACCTACTTAACATTACGTTCAGATAATCTTTCTAGAAGTAATTGTATGGATCTACCTCATTACTTGAAATGGAAGTTAAGTTTCAATGAAGTTAATTTAATTATTGTGAAAGTTGCCCTCAATTATGTTGAAAAATTTCTCTTCTATCCCTATTTTGCTGAGAGTATTTATCAAGAAACTGTGTTGAATTTTATCGAATACCTTTTCTGCATCAATTGATGTGATCATACAGTTCTTTGCCTTTGTTTTATTTATGTGGTGGATTACGTTGATTGATTTTCTAATGTTTAACCATCCTTGTAATCTTGGTGTCAATCCTACTCGATTTGTACATATTAATTTTGAGATGCTTGTTAGAGTATTATCCCTGGTGGTGCAGTGGTTAAAGTGGTTGGCCGTGAACTGAAAGGTCGGCGGTTCAAACCCACTAGCCACTCTGTGGGAAAAACATGTGGCAGTCTGCTTCCGTTAAGATTTACAGCCTTGGAATCCACATGGGACAGTTCTACTCATCCTAGACTATCGCTTTAAGTCAGAATCGCCTCAATGGCCGTGGGTTTGGTTTTAGCTTATCGGAGTACCAGAGTAAACATGTTAGGTGGACATGTTAAGAGTACGCTAACATGAGGCTTAGACTAATTTTGTTCTTTTTTTTCTATTTTTCCAAATTGACTATGGGTTGAGCACAAATTTAAAATGCCACCTTCACCAGATCCTGAATTCCCACATATATGGTTGTGTTTCTGCTCTTTATTTGGTTTCTTGTTTGATCGCTCAGTTTTCTTTTTCTGTATATTTTGCTTACAGTTAATCATTATAGCTTTACGTCATTTTTTAATATTTGGGCAGGTTATCTTCTCCTTCTGTTCCTTCTTGTACTGTAATGTGTTGAGTCCTCTAAATGATCTACATGATAGATCCCTCAGCTATCCTCCTCCCAATTACACACATGTGCATATCCACACACACACACACACACACACACACACACACTTAGTAAAGTGTGTCTGGATGTAATGTATCGGTTTAATTTTCTTTGAAGTAAAAATTTTTCTACTGACTCAGTGTGCAAGAGTTGCTAAACATTACCTCTCACCACTGCATTTTAGAAGGAAATCTTCCTTCACAAAGCCCTTCCTGCTGTTTTGCAATATTTACTCCATCTGTAACACTTAGCAGTGTTACATGGAGCATGATGAAATGTGCGAAAACCCATCACTATCAAATTCATTCCTTTTTTAAATTGAAACTATAATTCACTGTTATGAAATCAGACCAATGGTTGTGGACATTGGATCTGTAGTGTCATTCCTGCCATAGGTAAACTAATAGGTACAGCAAACTGGACTGTAAAAAGTACAGAAAATTGGAATACATTTGCAGCTAGAAAAAGAGGCATGAGACAAGGCTGCCTTGGGAAAAATAGGAAGAGTTTTTGCAGTTGTTGACTTTCTGCTTTCAGTTCTTACGTAGAACACCTTCATCTGGCTTTGGATGTCTGTGAGATTCAATAACGCACACAAAAAAATCTAATCTAATAAGTAAACAGGTAGGAAAAATACATATTGGAAAAGTACATATTCCTTGGATTTTCTTTTTATACCTATTATATGTAAGAGTATTGCACTACATCCCTATACACATACATATACATACCACTGCATATTAATAGTATTACTTAGTGAAGTGGTGAATGGGATGTTGGAGCACATGCTTTACTCACAGATCTAAGATACATTCCCCCCTTTCTACTTCCACAATCTACTTTCCATTGAGTCAGCTCTGACTCATGGTGATCCCGTATGTGCCAGAGTAGAATTGTGCTCCATAAGGTTTTCAACGGCTGATTTTTCAGAAGTAAATCACCAGGCCCTTCATCTGAGGTGCCTCTGGGTAGACTGGAACTTCCAACTTTTCAGTTAGCAGTCAAGCATGTTATCCATTTGCACCACCCATGGATGCCTACTTCCACATGGAACTGCTGCTAACCAAAAGGTCAGCAGCTCAAATCCACCAGCCGCTCCTTGGAAACCCTATAGTGCAGTTCTACTCTGTCCCATAGGGCCACTATGAGTCAGAATCGACTCGAAATCAATGGGTTTTGGGTTTGGTATACCTACATGTGGCCTATATTCTTGTGCAGGGCCTAGCTCTAGTCCTAGCGCCAGTGGTGTCCTATTTATTTTTCTTTCTATATTTTCCAAAAGATTTTCTTTCAGTTTTGCTTTATGGCTCTTTTCTCCCTATCCGGCCATCCCATGCTACTGGAATCAGGTTACTTGCTCTCCAGCCCTTGTTTCAGTGGCCAGCCATAGGTTTACTCCCAACAGACTGCCAGCTTCTTCTGACAGAAAATCCACAGATTTAACAACATTCAGTTTTGTCTTTTGACAAATATAACTCTTGATTGGATGCTTCCTTGAGAAATGAAAGGAGAAAAGTGATCCAGAAAATTTGACACCAAGGAAGTATAGGCTTACTTTATATATTTTACCCTATAGGTGATTACCTTATTGAAAAGTTTGCTTTTTTGGTGCCTGCTCATTACTCTATTATTTCACAAGTTATATCTGACCAACACATTTTTATTGCTCTTCCAAAACTAAGCAGTCAACTCTGATAGCTTAATTTTTTCCCTCTATTAGGTACAAGAAATTCAGCAAAATATGCATTACTTTCCCCACATGGCAACAACCTCTAGAAACTCAAAATAACAAACTTCCATTTTAATGACAACTGAGCTGTCTAAACCAAAACATTTGAGATAAAATTTTGAACTCACAACAGGAAACTAAAGGTATGCATTACAGAAATCACAGAATAATTAGTTTTAAAAATTAGATAATAGATGTGCACATTAGGATGATTATAATTTATCACACATATTTGCTCTAACACATCATTTGTAAACCTTCACCTGAAAAGAAGAGGGGAGATAAAACTTGTAAAAATGTCCTCTAAAATATTAACTCCAGGTCTGGCAACATGGCGCTCTAGGCAGAAGCACCATGCTGTCCCTCCACAGCAAAGATCCGAAAAACTAAGCCAAACAGAGAAAACAGCAATCCTGAAACCCTAAGCATCAAATAAAGAGATAAAGAACTCAGCCAAGCACCAAATGGAATAAGGAACTGAAAGAGAATAGAGAACGAGGAGACATACATGCAGAGGTCCCCTATCAGTTACCGCAGCATGGATACGCCATCTTGGACTCCTGTCAGAGACCAGCGAACAGAGGGTACGAGAAAGCAGCTTCACAGAGCTTCCAGCAGGAGACAGAATAACCGGTAACCAATGATATATGCTTTCCCACCCCCGACCCTTCTTCACCCTTACTGAGCCTCCTCTGCTTCCCGTGGTCACAGTCTCTTGGCTGGGAAGCACTGGCTGCTTGGATTCCACCCACCCACACTGGCCAACTCCTTGGGTGCCATTTGTTGGCTGCTGGTGTTGCTTTTTTCTGCTTCTTTTGACTTCTTCCTTACCTCTCACCATCTCCCCTTCCTTTTGATCAAATACCTGGCTCCATGCACCATCTTTGCTTCTTTCTAAGAGGCTGTGAAACTCCACTGGAATGTGAAACTGCCTCCTGGTTCATGCTGCCACACTGGTGGAATCCCGGAGCCTTTTTGTTTGTTTTGAATTGTTCGTTTGTTTTCTTTTTCTTTTCTTGAATTGGGAGCCTGTTCTAGCTGGGCAGTACTGTGCGGCTTGGGACCTACCCCCTCAACTTGTGCAGACGCGCAGAGGGATCCCAGAGAGCATTTATTTTTGTGTGTGGTTTTTTTTTTTTCTGTTTTTTTTGGGAGGTTTTCTTGTTCTTTTTTTTTTTTTAAATTTGTTTTGTTTCCTTTTCCCTCTTTTTCCCTTTTTGTCTTTTTTCTTTACTTAGTTTCTCATCTCTCTATACCTCCCTTCTCTTCTTGTCCCCTGAATACCTGGTGCTGAGTGACTCTTCTATGTCTTCCAGCCAGGCTGTCCTTCAACACCTGGGAACAACTTCCCCAGGCCTCATAGCTGCACCAGTAGGATCCATGGTAGCTTTTCTTTTCTTTTTTCTTTCTAATTTTTATTTATTCATTCTTTTCTTTTCTTTGTTTTCTTCTTCTTCTCCTTTTTGTTTTTCTCCATTTCATAGTCTCTCATCTCTCCACTCCAACGGCAAGCTCCCCTAGCACTCTTTTTTGTTTGCATGTTTTTGGCTCCTGTTCTTCTCTCCTCTTTCCCATACCCATCATAGCTCCACACATAACAATCTTCCCCCTCCATCCTGCCTACATGCACCCTGCACTTAACATTACAGCACCAAGCAGCACAGGCACGGCCCACCGGAACCTGCCCTGCACTGATTCCTGGCCCTTCCTGGTGGCTGTAGTAAGTGCCACAAACAACCCATCCAAGCAACTCCTCTTCAGCTAGACCTGCCCTGCTGTACCATATCTGAGTGACTGACTCTGCCAATTGGAGAAGGAGGTGAAAAGTATCATGCCCACAGATGAGCAACAAAGAACACACAGTCTGCCTGCTCAGACATAGCCAAATTAAAAAAAAAAAAGGATGAAACAAACAAATTTACAATCAATAAACGAGAAAAATAACTACTGAATGCCCAAAAGACAGCAGACAATATCAAAACATTTACAAAAACAGGACAGGATGCTTCCAGTAGGTGTGCAAAATGAAACAGCAGATAATTTTCCAGTAGAAGAAAAGGCACTAGAACTACCTGATAGGGAATTCATATCTCTAATACTCAGAATTATCTAAGAGTTGAAGTAAAAAGCAGACAAAAATGAGGAAAAAATAAACAAATTCATGGACAATACAGACAAAAAAATGGAAGAATTCAGGAAAATAATGCAGGAACAAAATGGGAAAATAAATTCACAACTAGAAATTATACAAAGACAACAATTAGAAATCCAAAAGATAAACAACAAGAGTTCAGAAATGGACCGTGTCATAGAAGGGCTGAGGAAGAGATTTGAAATGGTGGAAGACAGGATCAGTGTAATTGAAGACAAACACTTGGATACAGCTCTGTTTGAGGAAAACTCAGAAAACAGAATGAAGAAAAATGAAAAGACACTGAGAATTATGTGGGATACAATCAAAAGCAAAAATGTGCAAGTGATCGGAGTTCCAGAACAGGTGGAAGAAACAGAAAACAGAGAGAGGATCATTGAAGAATTGCTGACAGAAAACTTCCCCAATATCATGAAAGATGAAAAGTTGGTCATCCAAGAAGTTCAACAAAGCCCATACAGGATAGCCCCCAAAAGAAAATCACCAAGGCATATCATAATCACACTAACCAAAACCAAAGACAGACAAAGAATCCTGACAGTAGCTCGTGAAAAACAAGAAGACATATGCAGAGGAGAAACAGTAAGACTAAGCTCAGATTATTTGGCAGAAACCATGCAGACAAGAAGGCAATGGGATGACATATATAAAATCTTGAAAGAAAAAAATTGCCAGCCAAGAATAATACACCCTGCAAAACTCTGATTCAAATTTGATGGTGAAATTAGGTCATTTCCAGATAAACAGAAATTAAGGGATTATGTAAAAACCAAAACAAACTTACAAGAATTATTAAAGGGAGTTCTTTGATCTGAGAACAAACAACTTCAGCTCACAGGCAGAGTCTAGGACACAGGATTGTACCAGCCAGATACCAATCTAGGAAATGAACTCTCAAGGACTATCCAAAACCAAAAGAAATACAACAGGGAATCAGAGCAGTTAATATTTAAATGACAACAACATCAGAACAATAAAAGAGGGAATAAACAGTGTAGGTATAGAACCTTCTAATGGAGAGGAAGGCAAGGCGATACTGAGTAATAATAGACTGCTTCAAACTTAGAAAGATAAGGGTAAATTTCATGGTAACCATAAAGAAAGGTAAAAAACATACTCATAAAAATAAAGAGGAAAAACACAAAGTCTCAGCAAAAACAAAACCTACAAAAATAGATGATAAACCAAAAAACCAAACCTGTTGCCGCTGAATCAATTCCAACTCCTAGTGAACCTATAGGACTCAGTATAACTGCCCCGTGGGGCTTCCAAGGAATGGCCGGTGGATTGGAACCGCTGACCTTTTGGTTAACAGCAGAGCTCTTTAACCACTGTGCCACCAGGGCTCCTTAAAATAGATGGTCTAAACCCTGACCGGGAACACAACAGAAAGTCCCTGATGGAGCAGGAGAAAGGTGGGGTGCAGAACTCAAATTCTGGTAAAAAGACCAGACTTAATGGTCTGACTGAAACTGGAGGAACCCCAGAAAGCATGGCCCCTGGATTCTCTGTCAACCCAGAACTAAAACAATTCCCAAGGCCAACTCTTCAGACAAAGATTAGACTGGACTATGGGACATAAAATGATACTCATGAAGAGTATGCTTCTTAGCTGAAGTAAATACATGAGACTAAATGGGAAGCTTCTGTCTGGAGGTGAGATAAGAAGGCAGAGAGGATCAGGAGCTGATTGAATGGACACGGGAAATCAGGGGTGGAAAGGAGGAGTGTGCTGTCACAGTATACGGAGAGTAATTAGGGTCACATAACAATGTATGTATAAATTTTTGTATGAGACTAACTTGAATTGTAAACTTTCACTTAAAGTGCAACAATAAAAAATTAAAAAAAAAGGTGGTCAAAACCAAAAAAAAAGTAACTCTAGGATTGCTGATAATGAAGAAAGCTCCAGAAAGAAACCATTTAGTTTTAAAAGTATGTGCTATGTGTTAGAGGTGGGAAAGGGAAAGTGAAGACACATCACTCACAATCATAAAACTCTCCAATAGAGGATATGTGGTAGAAGAAAATTAGTAGTGGAACCATAAAAAAAAAAAAGAAAGAAAGAAAATTGGGTTTAAATTCTATGTGGTCACTTTGATTAAGCCTTTAGGCAAGTAATTTAATTATTTTATACTTTGGTTTCCTCCACAGAAAAAGGGATTAAAAATAACTCGTCCTGCCTACTTAACAGTTTTATTATAAACATAAAATTCAAAGTGTATGTGAAAATGCTTTGGGGTATTACATAAATGCTGGAATCATTATTTCTCCTCTGATAATCAGTGAATGTATACAAACTGACTGTCCCAAGAATCAAAAAATTTTCAATAATCTAAATTATTGAAGAGCAGCTTTCTATAAAAATTCTTTGCCTATTACATTTTAAAAATGCTAATAGCCAAGTATCCTTTGCCAGTCAATCTTGAAGTAATTTTGCTTACAATAGTTTTTTCTAATGATTTGTTATTTGTAGATAAAACTTGCAAAAATGCTTTTGGAATACTTCTTTATAGTTGTCAATAAACACACTACCTAGTGTTGTAAGAGTGGAATAAATAATTTGGAAAAACATAAAATCTAAAAGCACTGTATTTTTTTGACTAAATTATCTTTCCTCTTTAAGTGGAAAATATAGAGACTGAATGAATTATTTGGATCAAATTAAATTCAAACATTAGAGGAGATGGTAAATGAGCACTAGTTCTATTGGTGAAGATGCTACAGAAGAGACAATGTGAAAGAACATTTTGGTACAGATGCTGATTTAGATCCTGACATTGGAGATAAATGACAGCCAATATAGGAAGAGGGGCAGGTGCCACAGAACTTTCTAGCTGTATCCTTTTCTCTGCTCTCTCCTGTGTGTGGCTCATTTACTTCCCCAGCACCACCTCGGCCATAAAATTAACAGCATCCATGTATCATAACCTGAAAGGAGACGCCTGATACCGGGACATCACCTGAGACTAGATGGGATTGCAAGTGGACACAGGGCCCAGCCGACTGGCAGACCCTGAAAAACCAAAACCATACCAGTTTCCATTGAGTCAATTCTGGCCCATGGAGACCCCAAGTGTTGTAGAGTAGAATTGCTAGAAAGTGTTTTCAAGGCTGTGACCTTTGGGAAACAGATTTCCAGGCCTTTCTTCTAAGGTACCTCTGAGTGGGTTTGAAGTGACGCTCCTTCGGTTAGTAGTCGAGCACTTAACTGCACTGCACAGGATGGTCCTGAGAAACCTGTATCCCCTCCCTCCACCACCAATGAGCTAAACAATTAAAACAGATAGATGAGGTCCTTGTTCTCAGAAAGGCAGAATTGCTCAAGGGGCGAGGGAGAGATTTAAACGAGATTGCAACACCAGCAGTTCCTAACCTTTACCTGCTTTCTGCTTTGCTCTCTTCCACCCTCTGCAATCATATTAAGAAGCACAAGCTAGTGCTAAAAATTTCTTCCTTCTCCCCAAGTACACATTATTAATACGCTACCTATGAAACTCATTGGTGCTTCCTCACTTCCTATCTCAAGCCAAGAGAGAGGGCCTTCAGAACCCTTAAATAATTCAACATGTGTTTCTTGGAGTTGGAGGTAAATGAGGTTTGTATCAGGCTCACTGAAAAAACTATAAAGCCCTGAGGCTGGTAGCAGAACCAGGCTACACTAGGAAGGAGCTTGGTGGGGCAGTTGCATATTTTCCTTTCAAAAGACAGACTTCCAGATACTTGATTCATCTTGGTTAAAAAAAAAACAAAAAAAAAAAACCCTAAAGCAAAACAAAAGATAAACACTTACCCAAGAGAATTACTAGAAGTTGAGCAGTGACAGAGGAGCCAGGGAAGGATAGCTGCTGGATGATTGGAGGGATGAGTTATAAGTAGACAAACATAGGAAGCTTTGGACAAGCCAAGTAATCACAAGTCAAAAAACCCAGACAATCATCTCACAAATGAAAGTATTTGGACATGCAACACCATGAGAAAATATCTTTACAGAAATATAGATGGAAAAAATGAATAAATGGATGGAGAGATGGGCAGAAATAATTTGTAAATTATTTGCCATTAATATATTAATAATAGTTATTGCTTTGTGTTTTTCTATACATTGCAATCTTTGTACAATGCATATATATTAGCTATGTGATTAGAAGGAAAGTTTCAAGTACTTCAATAGTATTGACACAAAAAATGGTAGATTAAACATTCGTGACTATGATGCAATTCCAAGTAAATTAAGAAAAATTCAAAATGTCTTAAAGTTTTAGGGAGATTGTATTTTGGTACATGGAGTGGAAAAAAATATTGAGAAATATGTATTTAAAGAAAGTGTGCAGGGGACAGGGCCAAGATAGTGGAGTAGTCAGATGCTTCCTGTGGTCCCTCTTACAACAAAGACCCCCAAAACAAGTGAATAGATTATATATGACAATTTAGGAGCCCTGAACATCAAAGACAAAGTTGAGGAATTGAACTGAGTGGCTGAGGGAAGGAGAGATGGTTCAGAAGCAGCGAGAACCTGCCAGACCTGACCTGGTGGGAACCGACACCCTGCAGGAGGAATGGCTGGTGCAAGCAGTGATGCAAGCAGTGGTGCTTGGGATGCATTTTTCACATCAGGAGAGACCAAGCACCAGAAAGTCAGCTCAAATCTCCAGAACCAGACAGAAACGGCACTTGATCAGCAAAAGATAACTACAAGCATCTAACCCACCATGCGGATCAAAAGAAAAAAACCTTCCTTTAGGGAAATGCTTCTCTCCCATTTACCTTCTCCTTAGCCACTCTGCTCCAGGTCCCTGGTCCAGCTTTGGAGATTGCTGCACTCCCTGGGCCCCGGGCCAGAAGTAGGACCCATTATGTGCCCTGAGCCATTCTTTCATCTTTGGAGAGGGAACAAACTAACAAACAGGAAAAAATAATCTGCCAGCTTCCCTAAACCAGGAATTCAGGGCAGGCACATCTCCTTCACCTAGGCACAGGCATAATGGGTCTACAGACCTTGAATGCCTTTCACTGCTATGTAGACTAGTGTAGGCCCATTTCAACAGTGTAGGCCATCATTAGCACAGTATACCAAGGTATATACCTGAAGCCTATTTTCATCTGTATCTGCTATAAGTGGAAGTGGCAGATTTGTGATATTTGACACTGCTGTGCCTATTAAGCAGAGTCCTCATCTGCCCACATCAGGGGCCTGAGTACTGCTGGCTCCATCCACTCCACCAAGCCACCTGTGATAGGGGTCCAAGAATAAGTGGTGACTCCCAGTCCTTCCAGCCAACAGCACTGGGTGCCCATAGTCCAACTGCAAAACTCACCCACATCTGTGCTCTAGGAAAGAGGGACACACCTTCCACCCAGACACTCAGGGGCAGCAGTCAGGCCCCTACCTTGATCAGTGCATGACCTCCTACTGTAGCCAGATACCTGTGCCTACTCAAATCACCCCTGCCCATCTAGGAAAGTGGATGAGAGCCTACATCATAAACTCAGACACCTGAGTTGAATCCATGCAAGAAAAGTAAACAGACTCTTGGGCTCACATATCTAATAACAGCTCTAGCCACCTGGAGACAGGACTTTAGAGCTTCAAAGATGCCAATACTCAAACTAGCTTGCACGAGCACCTATTTGAGTATATCAAAACAAGAAGCTAGGACACAGTAAACGAACATAAAGTAAATAAATATAATAACTTATTGAGACGGCTTGAAGACAACAGTCAATAACAAATCACATAAAGAGGCAGACCATGATGATTTCAGCAAGCCACCAAAACAAAGAATTAAAAAAACTTCTAAAGGAAGAGAACTTCTTGGAATTACTGGATGACAGAATTCAAAAGACTAATTTACAGAACTCTTCAAGAAATCAGGAAGGAGATCAGTCAAAAGGCAGAACAATTCAAGGAACACATAGACAAAGCAATAGAGGAAATTAAGAAGATTATAGAAGAGCATAATAACAAATTTAGCAGGCTGCAAGAAACCATAGAAAGACAGCAAACAGAAATCCAAAAGAATAACAATAAAATTTCAGAATTAAACAACTCAATAGAAAGTCATAGGAGGAGAGTTGAGGCAATGGAAAACAGAATTAGTGAGATTGAAGATAAAGCACTTGACACCAACTAATTTGAGGAAAAATCAGATAAAATAATTTAAAAAAATGAAGAAACCCTAGGAATTATTTGGGACTCTATCAAGAGGAATAACCTTTGAGTAATTGGAGTACCAGAACGGGGTGTGGGAGGGAGTGGGGAGGGGAACAGAAAATACAGAGAGAATTGTTGAAGATTTGTTGGCAGAAAACTTCCCTGATATCATGAAAGATAAGACGATATCTATCCAAGAACCTCATCAACTGACCCCCACACAAGGTAGATCCCAAGAGAAAGTCACCAAGACATATTATAAGCAAACTTGCCAAAACCAAAGACAGAGACTTTTAAGAGTGGCTAGGGATAAACAAAAAGTCATCTACAAAGTAGAGTCAATAAAAATAAGCTCAGACTACTCAGCAGAAATCATGCAGGCAAGAAGTCAATGGGATGATGTACATAAAGCCTTGAATGAAAAAAACTGCCAGCCAAGAATTATATATCCAGCATAACTGTCTCTCAAATATGATGGCAAAATTAGGGCATTTCCAGATAAACATAAGTTTAGGGAATTTGTAAAAACCAAACCCAAATGACAAGAAATACTAAAGGGAGTCTTCCAGTTAGAAAATCAATAACATCAGATAACAACCCAAGACTAGAACACAGGACAGAGCAACTAGATATCAACCCAGTTAGGGAAGTCACAAAAAGAAACCAAAGCTAAACACTGTAAATAAGGAAACAGAGATGTCAATATGTAAAAGATAACAACATTAAAACAAAAAAGAGGGACTAAAATTCAGTCATAGGTCTTTCATACGGAGAAGAATCAAGGCAATACAAAGAAATGAAAGACTGGTTTAAACTTAGAAAAATAGGGGTAAATATTAAGGTAACCACAAAGGAAACTAATAATCCTACACATCAAAATAAAAAACAAGAAAAACATGAAGACTCAGCAAACACAAAATCAACAACAATGAAACAGATGAAAAAAAAATACATAAAGAAAAATGACTCAGCACAGAAGATTAAGTGCGACAAAGAAACTGTCAACAACACACAAAAAAAGACGTCAAAATGACAGCACTAAACTCATATCTATCAATAATTAAACTGAATGTAAATGAACTACATGCGCCAATAAAGAGACAGAGAGTGGCAGAATGGATTAAAAAAAATGAACCATCTATATGTCACGTACAAGAGACACACCTTAGACTTAAAGACACAAACAAACTAAAACCCAAAGGATGGAAAAAAATATATCAAGCAAACAACGGTCAAAAAAGAGCAGGAGTGGTAATATTAGTCTCTGACAAAATAGAATTTAAAGCAAAATCCACTACAAAGGATAAGGAAGGGCACTATGTACTGATAAAAGGGTCAATACACCAGGAGGACACAACCATGATCAGTATTTAAGCACCCAATGACAGGGCTCCAAAATACATAAAACAAACTCTAACAGCATTGAAAAAAGAAATAGCCAGCCCCACGATAATAGTAGGAGACTTCAACACACCACTTTCAGTGAAGGACAGAACATCCAGAAAGAAGCTTAATAAAGACATGGAAGATCTAAATGCTACAATCAACCAACTTGATCTCATAGACATATACCAAACACTACACCCAACAGCAGCCAAGTATACTTTCTTTTCCAATGCACATGGAACATACTCCAGAATAGACCACATATTAGGTCACAAAGCAAGCCTTAACAGAATCCAAGACATTGAAATATTACAAAGCATCTTTTCTGACCATGAAAGTAGAAATCAATAACAGGAAAGGCAAGGAAAAAAAAAATCAAATACATGAAAACTGAACAACACCATTCTCAAAAACTACTGGGTTATAGAAGAAATTAAGGACAGAATAAAGAAATAAACAGAATCAAATGAGAAGGAAAACACATCCTACCAGAACCTTTGGGACATAGCAAAAGCACTGATCAGAGGTCAATTTACAGCAATAAATGCATACATCCAAAAAGAAGAAATGTGTCTGTTCAGACTGAACAGACACTTCACCAAAGAAAACATTCAAACGGCCAACACACACATGAGGAAATGCTCGCGATCACTAGCCATTAGAGAAATGCAAATTCAAACCACAATAAGATACCATCTCACCCCACCATTACTGGCACGAATCAAAAAAACTGGAAATAACAAATGTTGGAGAGGCTGACGGGAGATTGGAACTCATGCACTGCTGGTGGGAATACAAAATGTTACAACCATTTTGGAAAATGATATGGCACGTCCTTACAAAGCTAGAAATAGACATTCCATATGATCCAGCAATCCCACTCCTAGGAATATATCCTAGAGCAATAAGAGCCGTCACACCAATAGACATATGCACACCCTTGTTCATTGCAGTATTGTTCACAACAGCAAAAAGATGGAAACAACCTAGAAGCCCATCAACAGATGAATGGATAAAGAAATTATGGTACATACACACAATGGAATATTATGCAATGATTAAGAAAAATTATGAATCTGTGAAGCATCTCCTAACATGGGCGAAACTGGAGGATGTTATGCTGAGTGAAATAAGTCCATCACAAAAAGACAAATATTGTATGAGACCTCTACTGTGAAAACTCATGAAAAAGTTTACACACAAAAAGAAACAATCTTTGTTGGTTATGAGGGATGGGAGGGGTGGGAGGGGGAAATACTTAATAGACAACAGATAAGTGGTAACTTTGGTAAAGGGTAAGACAGTACACAATACTGGAGAAGCCAGCACAACTTGTACAAGGAAAGGTCATGGAAGCTCCATAGACACAGCCAAACTCCCTGAGGGACTGAGTTGCTGGGTGGAGGGCTGTGGGGACCACAGTCTCAGGAAACATCTAGCTCAGTTGGCATAATACACTTCATCAAGACAGTGTTCTACATTCTACTTTGGTGAGTAAAGTCTGGGGTCTTAAAAGCCTGTGAGCAGCCATCTAAGATACTCCACTTGTCTCAACAGTTCAGCAGCAAGGGAGAATGAAGAAAACAAGATAGAAGGGAAAGATTAGTACGAAGGACTAATGGACCACAACTACCATGGCCTCCACCAGACTGAGTCCAGTACAACTAGATGATGCCCAGCTACCACCACTGACTGCTCTGACCAGGATCACAAGAGGGTCCCAGACAGAGATGGAGAAAAATGTAGAACAAAATTCTAACTCACAAAAAAAGACCAGACTTACTGGCCTGACACAGACTGGAGAAACCTGGATAGTATGGCCCCCGGACACTCTTTTAGCTTAGTAATGAAGTCACTCCCAAGGTTCACCCTTCAGCCAAAGATCAGACAGCGCCATAAAACAAAGCAAGACTAATGGGGCACAATAGTCCAGGGACAAGGACTAGAAGGCAGGAGGGGACAGGAAAGCTGGTAATAGGGAACCCAAGGTTTAGAGTGGACAGATTGACATGTCGTGGGGTTGTTAACCATTGTCATAAAACAATATGTGTACTAACTGTTTAATGAGAACCTATTTGTTCTGTAAACCTTCATCTAAAGTACAATTAAAAAAATAAAAACAAAAAGAAAAAAGGACCAAAATGAAAACATTAACCCTACAACTCGAACAAATAGAAAGACAGCAGCAAAAGAAGCCCTCTGGTGCCAGAAAAAAAGAAATAATAAAAATTAGAGCAGAATTAAATGAAATAGAGAATAGAAAAACAATTGAAAGAGTTAACAAGACCAAAAGCTGGTTCTTTGAAAAGATCAAAAAAATTAATAAACCACTGGCAAAACTGAGAAAATTAAAACAGGAGAGGAAGCAAATAACCCATATAAGAAATGAGATGGGTGATATCACAACAGACCCAACTGAAATTAAAAGAATCATAACAGAATACTATGAAAAATTGTACTCCAACAACTTTGAAAACCTGGAGGAAGTGGACAAATTTCTAGAAACACACTACCTGCCTAAACTAACTCAAACAGTGGTAGAACAACTAAATAAATGTATGAAAAAGAAGAGATTGAAAAGGTAATTAAAAAACTCCCAAAGAAACAAGCCCTGGCCCTGACAGCTTCACTGGAGAATTCTACCAAACTATCAGAGAAGAGTTAACACCACTACTACTAAAGGTATTTCAGAGCATAGAAAAGGATGGAATCCTCCCAAACTCATTCTATGAAGCCAGCACAACCTTAATACCAAAACCAGGTAAAGACACCACAAAAAAAGAAAATGACAGACCCATATCCATCACGAACATTGACACAAAAATCCTCAACAAAATTCTAGCCAATAGAATTCAACAACATTTAAAAAAAATAATTCACCACGACCAAGTGGGATTCATACCAGTTATGCAGAGATCACTCAACATTAGAAAAACAATCAATGTAATCCATCACATAAATAAAACAAAAGACAAGAACCACATGATCTTATCAACTGATGCAGAAAAGGCATCTGACGAACGTCAACAACCATTCATGATAAAAACTTTCAGCAAAACAGGAATGGAAGGGAAATTCCTCAATGTAATAAAGGGCTTTTATTCAAAGCCAATAGCCAGCGTCATCCTAAATGGAGAGGGTCTGAAAGTATTCCCCTTGAGAACAGGAACCAGACAAGGATGCCCTTTATCACCAATCTTATTTAACATTGTGCTGGAGGTCCTAGCCAGAGCAACTAGGCTAGAAAAAGAAATAAAAGGCATCCAAACTGGTAAGGAAGAAGTAAAAGTATCCCTATTTGCAGATGATATGATCTTATACACAGAAAACCCCAAAGAATCCACAAGAAAACTACTGGAACTAAAGGAAGATTTCAGCAAAGTATCAGGATACAAAATAAACATACAAAAGCCAGTTAGATTCCTCTACACCAACAAAGAGAACTTTGATGAGGAAATCACCAGCTCAGTACCATTTACAATAGCCCCCAAGAAGATAAAATACTTAGGAATAAATCTAATCAGAGATGCAAAAGACCTATACAATGAAAACTACAAGATACTACCGTAAGAAACCAGAAGAGACCTGCATAAGTAGAAAAACATACCTTGCTCATGGATAGGAAGACTCAACATTGTGAAAATGTCGCTTCTACCCAAAGTGATCTACAGATACAATGCAATCCCAATCCAAATTCCAATGGCATTTTTTAAGGAGATGGAGAAACAAATCACCAACTGCATATGGAAAGGAAGAGGCCCTGGATAAGTAAAGCATTACTCAAGAAGAAGAACAAAGTGGGAGGTCTCACACTACCTGATTTTACAACTTATTATACTGCCATGGTAGTCAAAACATCCTAGTACTGGTACAATGACAGATACATAGACCAATGGAACAGCATTGAGAATCCAGACATAAATTCATCCACCTATGACCAGCTGATATTTGACAAAGGCCCAAAGTCCATTAACTGGGGAAAAGACAGTCTTTTTAACAAATGATGCTGGCATAAGTGGATATCTATCTGCAAAAAATTGAAACAAGATCCATACCTCACTCCATGCACAAAAACTAACTCAAAATGGATCCAAGACTTAAATATAAGATCTAAAATGATAAAAATCATGGAAGAAAAAATAGGGACAATGCTAGGAGCCCTAATACAAAACATAAGTAACAGTGCACAAACACCAGAAGAGAAACTAGGTAACTAGGAGCTCCTAAAAATCAAACACTTATGCTCATCAAAAGACTTCACCAAAAGAGTAAAAAGACAACATATAGAATGGGAAAAAACTTTTGGCTGTGACATATCTGATCAGGGTCTAATCTCTGAAATCTACAAGATACTGCAAAATTTCAAACACAAAAAGATAATAACCCAATTAAAAAATGGGCAAAGGCTATGAACCAAAGATGACATTCAGGAGGCTAACAGATACATGAGGAAATGCTCATGATCATCAGCCATTAGATAAATGCAAATCAAAACTGCAATAGGATACCATCTCACCCAACAAGGCTAGCATTAATCCAAAAAACACAAAATAATAAATGTTGGAGAGGTTGTGGAGAGACTGGAACACTTAGACACTGCTGGTGGGAATGTAAAATGGTACAACCACTTTAGAAATCAGTTTGGCACTTCCTTAAAAAGCTAGAACATATGATCCAGCAATCCCACTCCTTGGAATATATCCTAGAGAAATAAGAGCCATCACAAGAATAGATATATGCACACACATGTTCATTCCGGCACTGTTCACAATAGCAAAAAGATGGAAACAACCTAGGTGTCCATCAACAGATGAATGGATAAACAAATCATAGTATATTCACACAATGGAATACTACCCAACAATAAAGAACAAGGATGAATCAGTGAAATATCTCATATCATGGATTAATCTGGAAGGCATTATGTTGAGTGAAACTAGTCAGTTGCAAAAGGACAAATATTGTATGAGACCACTATTATAAGAACTCAAGAAAAGGTTTAAACACAGAAGAAAACATTCTGTGATGATTACGAGTGTAGGGAGGGAGGGGGGAATTCACTAACTAGATAGCAGACAAGAATTATCTCAGCTGAAAGGAAGAAGAACACACAATACAGGGGAAGTCAGTACCAGTGGACTAAACTGAAAGCTGAGGAGTTTCCTGAAGACAAACAAACACTTGGAGGGGCAGTGTAGCAGGGGCGGGGATCTGTGGACCATGGTTTCAGGGGCCATCTAGGTCTATTGGCATAACGAGGTTTATTAAAAGAATGTTCTGCATCCTACTTTGGTGAGTGTTGTCTGGGGTCTTTAAAGCTAGTGAGCGGCCATCTAAGATGCACCTAGTTCCAACCCACCTGGAGCAAAGAAGAGTGAAGAACACCAAGACACAAGGAAAACATTAGCCCAAGAGACAAAAGGGGCCACGTAAACCAGAGACTCCATCAGCCTGAGATCAGAAGAACTAGATGGTACCCAGCTACCACCAACGACTGCCCTGACGGGGAACACAACAGAGAGTCCCTGATGGAGCAGGAGAAAAGTGGGTTGCAGAACTCAAATTGTAGTGAAAAGACCAGACTTAATGGTCTGACTGAGACTGGAGGAACCCCAGAAGACATGGCCCCCAGACTCTCTATTAACCCAGAACTAAAAACCATTCCCAAAGCCAACTCTTCAGACAAAGATTGGACTGGACTGTGGGACATAAAATGATACCCGTGAAGAGCGTGCTTCTTAGTTCCAGTAGATACACAAGACCAAATGGGCAGCTCCTGTCCATAGGCAAGACGAGAAGGCAGAAAGGGATAGGAGCTGGTTGGATGGACACGGGAAATCCGGGGTGGAAACGAGGAGTGTGCTGTCACATTATAGGGATAGCAACTAGGGTCACATAACAATATGTATATAAACGTTTTTATGAGAAACTAACTTGAGCTATAAACTTTCACCTAAAGCCCATTAAAAAAACACATTTTAAAAAAAGAAAAAGAAAATGTGTAAATTATGTAGTCAGAGATTTACAAAACTCTTGCTATTATAGGCAGCAATACTATGAATATATATGTTTTAACAAGTTGATTAACCTTGCAAGAGAACAACTTATATGTAGAACAGAAGTGGGAGATAATGTTAGGTTGTGCCACAGCAAAGTATGTGCATTAAATTCAGGAGATGACAAGGAAGTCATCTGAGATATGTAAAGAGGTAATTCGTATTACCAAAGTATCTTCTCAAAATTAAACTGGAACTACTGGAAGTGCCAATATCTACAGATTAAGAAATGATGAGGCCCTGTCCCAAAATACTGGCAGAAGGATTATACTGCAGGGCTCAAACAAACAACAAGCCAATAAACAGTATTGAGAAAGTAGATACAATAAGTCTAGTTAACTTTTTTATTTTATTTTATTGTGCTTTAGGTGGAAGTTTACAGTGCAAATTAGTTTCTCATTCAAAAATTTATACACAAATTTTTCTTTGTGACACTGGTTGCAATCCCGACAATGTATCAATCAGCACTCTCCTTCTCTCCCTTTACACCCCGAGTTTTTTGTGACCATTCACCCAGTTTTCCTGTGCCTTCCTGCCTTCTCATCTTTTCTTTTGTGCAGGAGTTGTCCATTTGGTCTCACATACTTGATTGAACAAAGAGGCACATTTCTCATGTGTGTTATTTTTGTTGTATAGGCCTGTCTAATCTGGCTGAAAGGTGGCCTTCAGGAGTGGCTTCAGTTCAAGTTAGCAGGGGTGGCTGGGGGCCGTAGTCTTGGGAGTTCCTCCAGTCTCTGTCAGACCAGTTAAGTCTGATCTTTTTTTTTTTTCGTGAATTTGAATTTTGTTCTACGTTTTTCTCCCGCTCTGTCCAGTACCCTCTATTCTGATCCCTGTCAAAGTAGTTGGTGGTGATAGCTGGGCACCATCTAATTCTAGGCTCAGGCTGGTGGAGGTTGTGGTTCATGTGGTCCATTAGTCCTTTGGACTAATATTTTTCTTGTGTCTGATTTTCTTCATTCTCCTTGACTCCGAATGTGTTAGGAGCAATAGATTTATCTTAGATGGCCACTCGCAACTTTTAAGATCCCAGAGGCTACTCACCAAAGTCGGATGTAGAACATTTTCTTTGTGAACTATATTATGTCAATGGACCTGGATGTCCTCAAGACCATGGTCCCCAGTCCTCAGCCCCAGTAACTTGGTCCCTCAAGGTGTTTGGATGTGTCTAGGAAGCTTCTATGACTTTGCCTTAGTCAAGTTGTGCTGACTTCCACTGTATTGTGTGTTGTCTTTCCCATTACCAAAGTTAACACTTTCTACTATCTAGTTAATGATTTTCCCTCCCCACCCTTCCCTCCCTTGTAACCATCAAAGATTGTTTTTCTCTGTGTAAACCTTTTCTTGTGTTTTTATAATATTGGTCTCATACAATATTTGTCCTTTTGTGATTTGCTTATTTCAATCAGTATAATGCCATCCAGATTCATCCAGGTTGTGAGATGTTTCATGGATTCATTACTGTTCTTTATCGTTGTGTAGTATTTCATTGTGTGTATATACTATATTTTGTTCATTCATATGTTGATGAGCATTTAGGTTGTTTCCATCTTTTTGCTGCAGTGAATAATACTGCAATGAACATGGGTGTGCATACGTCTATTCGTGTGATGGCTCTTATTTCTCTAGGATATATTTCTAGGAGTAGGATTGCTGGATCCTATAGTGTTTCTATTTCTAGCCTTTTAAGGAGGTGCCATATCATTTTCCACAGTGGTTGTACAATTTTACATTCCAACCAGCAGTGCATAAGAGTTCCAATATCCCCGCAACCTCTCCAACATTTGATGCTTTCTGTTTTTTTGATTTGTGCTAGTAATGTCAGGTTAAGATGGTATCTCATTGTAGTTTTGATTTGCATTTCTCTAAAGGCAGATGATTACAAACATTTCTTTATGTGTTTGTTAGTTGCCTGAATGTCTTCTTTGGTGAAGTGTGTATTCATATCCTTTGTTCAATTAACTTGTTTTTTATACATAGGAAAGGCATTTCAGAAATACCACTCAAGTATTCAACTTGATGCAACATGAGAATAGTAGGTCCATGATAAGATTTTTCATCTGCATTATCTAATCCTTCCCACAGCAAATCTTTGAGGTAGATACAATAATTCCCATTTTGCAGAAAAGGAAACTGCTGCTTAGAAAAGCTAAGCACGTTTTCCAAATTCATACAGGGAATAGATGACTGAGCAAGGATTAGAACTCAGCCCTTTGTGCCTCCAGAGAGTGTACTTTTTGTTGTCACTATATGGTTTCCTACTAACAGAGAAGAGAATGAAAGAAATTTCAGATTCAACATATATTTCCAAACTATTCTGGCATTGTGAAAGGCACAAGCCATAAATTACACATTATCAGACCAAACACATTATATTCCCACCAGCACGTATTTATCTGCCATTTTATCCCTTATAGATATAAGGCCATGTCTTAGTCTTCTAGTGCTTCTATAACAGAAATACCATAAATAAATGGCTTTAATAAAGAGAAACGTATTCTCTCACAGTCTAGGAGTTTAGAAATCTGAATTCAGGGTGTTAGCTCCAGGGGAAGGCTTTCTGTCTCTCTTGGCTCTGGTGGAAGGTCCTTGTCATCAATCTTCCCCTGGACTAGGAGCTTCTCAGCACAGGGTCCAAAGGATGTGCTATGCTCCCAGTGCTTCTTTCTTGGTGATGTGAGGTCCCCTTCTCTCTCTTCACTTCTCTCCTTTATATCTGGAAAGAGATTGACTTCAGACACAACCTAATCTTGTAGACTGAGTCCCATCTCATTAACATAACTGTCAATAATCTCACCTCATTAACATCATAGAGGTAGGATTTACAACACGTAAGAAAATCACATCAGATGACAAAATGGTGGACAATTACACAATACTGGAAATCATGGTCCAGCCAAGTTGACACATATTTTTGGGGGACACAATTCAATCCATAACAGGTCATGTTTTAAAGTCTACCTTGAAGTGAGATTAGGCCACATGACTGATTTCTGGCCATTGTTACATAAACAGTAGTTATGTGTAAAACATTAATGTGCCTTCAGTCTCTTTGTCCATCATCCTGCTGAATGGAAAGGACTCAGTACTTAGAGGATGGTGCTACTACACCCTGTGAGAAGTCTGGGTCTCTGAGTGATCAGATGGAAGGCATATTAAATATTGTATTTATTCACTTATTTACTCATTTACCTATTAAACACTTATGTGATAGTAATTACATATATGATATTTTTCTAAGTGCTTACGACTAATTTAATCTTTGCTAGAACTCTACGAGCTACATATTATTAGCCCCATTTCACAGATGAGCAAATTAAGCTACAAGTTAGAGAATTTGCCCGGGATAACTCAGCTAGAAATCGGCAAAGATGGAATTTGAACACAGGCAGTCTGGATCTCCAGTGCATGCTACTAAAGAAGGGGAAGATAAAAGTATGTAAACAGTGATGTTGCTTGCAACATTGTTAATAAAGGTTGACAAGTGGAAACGTTGAGAAAGACTGAATAAATCATGGTATATTCATACCAAGAGATATTCTCTAGTCATTAAAATAAATGAAATAGATATATGTGGAGGTATTTCCACATAGTAATGTTATGATTTCATTTTTATAAAGTTAACAATAATCAACAAAATCTTACTCTCTATGTATAGTCTACTTATATGCAGACATATATAGACTATATACCCATCGCTATCCTGTTGATCTTGACTCATAGTGATCCTCTAGGACAGAGTAGAACTGCCCCATAGAGTTTCCAAGGCTGTAATCTTTAAGAAGCTGACTGCCACATCTTTCTTCCATGAAACGGCTGATGGGTTCAAACTACCCGAAAAGTTGGCTGTTTGAACCCATCAACCTTTTGGGTAGCAGTCAAATGTTTAACCACTATGCCACCAGGAATCCTCATATAGACTATATACATACATATATTATACATATATGTATTGTATATAGTTATATAGTTTAATAAAGAAATAGAATTTGCTCACTTGATGTTATATAAAGTGAGAAATATGGAGGAGGGAGAAGGTGAATGAACAAAATGTAATGACTAAAATGATTTCTTTTTAATCGTATTTTTATATTTATATAAAAGTATATTTATGTCATGTGTATTCATATAACTATTTAATTAGTGTACTTTTTAAAATTAAAATGGCAGGTATCAAATAGGGATTATCCTAGTGATGAAAGCTGCAAATATGCTAATATTATACATTACATCATTATCATGAAATAAAATAGTCTACCTATTACTATCATAACTCCTGGTATCAAAATTCAAGGAAGAGAATGTTTTTAGTAGGAAAATTCTATAAGAACCCCTCTGGAAGTTGGGAGGAGATGGGTTTCCAGACCTATTTATCAACTGATGCTAAGGTAATGAGGAGGCTTTGTTGTTTTTGTGACCAATCTGGGATGTAAGAGATAAGAAACAAATGGAAACCATTTATGGGGAGGTGGAAACCCTGGTGGCATAGTGGTTAAGAGCCATGGTTGCTAACCAAAAGGTCAGCAGTTTGAATCACCAGCTGCTCCTTGGAAACCCTATGGAGCAGTTCTTCTCTGTCCTATAGGGTTGCTGTGAGTCGGAATCAACTCAACGGCAATGGGTTTATGGGGAGATAGCAAAGCGAAATGTTGAAATGTTAAGTTTTACCCTGTGACTCCACCCTCTGGCCCAAAAATAATAATTAAGATTACTAAGAGGCACGCCCCCAAAGTCAATTTAGATATCTGAAAATAGCTCCTTATTTTATACTAAGGGCTTTGAAATTTAAATTTTATTCTGGTGTTATACAATTAATCACAGCCTATGTACTTGGTATAGGTGTTTTCTTAACATGTAGCTATCATAAAACAAAATCAAAGAAAGAAGCAAAAGTCTTAATTTCACCAGCAGCCTATGTCGGTTGGTTGGTTGGCTTGATTTTTTTTTTTTTTTAAGGGCAGTAAAAGTGCTTTACTGAATCCTTAAGGAAGTAATATTGCATGGATAGGATATTATGATTTTGAATCTATCCTCACTTTAGGTTTTTGTGAGTGTTTTCTCGGGTCTGAACTTCAGGGACACAAGAACAAATTCTTGGGAATTATTTAACACGAACATTGCAAATGGTTAAATGTTTGACTACTAGCTGAAAGGTTGGAGGTTTGTACCTACCCTGAGTTACCTTGGAAGACAGGTCTGGAGATGGCTTCCAAAAGGCTGCAGCCTTGAAAACCCAATAGAGCAGTTCTACTCTGCACAAGTGTGGTCTCCATGAGTTGGAATCAACTGGACAGCAACTAACAACATCACAACATGAACTTGTACTGAACCCGGTAGAAAGAGATGCTGGCCTGAGATACAAAATTATCTATAAAACAACTTGTAATGGGACTGTGAGCTTGATTTTACATTTTAGACCTAAAGGCTGTGATCTCATGAGATAAATAGTTAAGTATTTCTGGCCCTGAGCTTTAATAAAAAACAGAAACTAGGCCAGCATCCCTTTCTAGTCTTGTTCTAATAACCATTCTTATAAAGCTATATTGGCTAAGATTAAATGAAGGGCTCACAAAGTCAACAATCTCAGTCTCTAGGGCTTTGTGAGCCTTTATGAGCACAGTTCAAAGAAATAAGATTTCTATTTTATGAAAAACAATTACTGGACTTGTTGCCTACAGATTAAGCTTCCTCGTAATTAACCTTTCAATTACACTCTCCCATCACTACCTTCTTAAAGACTACAAACACAACTGCTATGATTCTCTTTTTACCAAAGAAAGAACTTTATAAATAACTATAAAAAATGAACTTTAAGGAAATAGATTAGCATTGCTCACAGTTCAGGAGCTCACCAGATTAAGAGATAAAATATAGTAACTAGTTGAAAGAGAATTAAAATTGTAAAAATCTCAGAATATACAGGTTCCATGTTGTTTATAAAACTTAAATTTGAAGATTCTTAAATTCTTAGGAACCATAATTGCCTCATATGCATGCGAAAACTGGACAATGAATTAGAAGACTGAAGAAAAATTGATGCCTTTGAATTATGGTGTTGGCAAAGAATATTGATTATACAATGGACTGCCAGAAGAATGAGAAATTTGTCTTGAAAGTACAGCCAGAATGCTCCTTAGAAGCAAGGATGGTGAGACTTCGTCTCAAATACTTTGGACATGTTATCAGGAGGGACCAGTCCCTGGAGAAGGACATCATGCTTGGTAAAGTAGACGGTCAGGGAAAAAGAGGAAGACCCTCAACAAGATGGATTGACACAGTGGCTATAACAATGGGCTCAAGCAAAACAACAATTATGAAGATGCCACAGGACTAGGCAGTGTTTCATTCTGTTGTACATAGGGTCACTATGAGTCAGAGCCAAGTTGACGGCATCTAACAATAACAACATAATCAGTTGAGTTATTGCATTTTTGCTGTCTATAATAAAGGTACAGAGGAAGTTATGACCAATGGATGCATTTAGGCCTCAAATTTGCATTTTATGTATTATAAACATTGAAAAACTCATAATCTGGAATACCAAATTAGTCAACTTTCAAATAAGACTATTGCTTCCAAATGAAATGTTATTTAAAAAATTAAAAGTGAATTAGACATTTCAGGTTGTTATTTTTTTCTCAGATTCCTGGTACAGAGCAGGCATGAGCCTATTTATTTGTTTAAGCTATCATTAGGTGCCTGACCTATGACCCAAAGATTATAATGATTAGGTATAATTATCCAAAAAAATGTAGCTTTGGGTACTTTTACATGCATGTAATCTAAAAACTGACTATAAATTAAGTTATGTTAACATGGCATTTAAAATGATAACCTAATTTTTTAATTTGATTTTTTTAATTGAGATAACTGTAGATCCACATACAGTTGTAAGAAATAATACAGAGATCCCATTACTTTTTGCCCAGTTTTTCCCAGTAGTGACACCTTGCAAAACTATAGAACAATATCACAACCGGAATATTGATAGTGATACAATCCACTGATGTTATTCAGATTTCCACAGTTTTATGCGTGCATGTGGATTTAGTTCTAAACAATTTTGTTATATACGCAGTTCCTATAGTCACTACCACAGTCAAGATACAGAACAGTTTTATCCCCATATGCGTCCCTCAGATTGAATCTTTTTTAACCCCTCCCTCATTCCTCTGCTCCACTTTCCACCTCACCCCACCCTTAGCACCATTCTGTTCTTCACTTCTTAAATTTTGTCTAGGTGATCTAATTTTGAGGAAGTATTTTTTAAAGTATTGTCACTTACATACAATTAGATATCTCACTTCGCTCATTCCAAAGAGAACACAATTACAACTCAGAGTGAATGACCATTATGACAGAAAAAAGCTTCCTGTGTGGAACCTCATTTCTGACTCTGTGAAACTTCATATTAGGTTTTAAATATATTTGTTGTCAAAAATCCTTTTACTGAGTTCCAGCAAAATGGTGCTTTAGGCAGAAAGCACCACGCCGTCCCTCCACAGCAAAGATCCGAAAAACTAAGCCGAACAGAGAATACAACAATCCTGAAACCCTAAAACATCAAATGAAGAGATAAAGAACTCAGCCAAGCACCAAATGGAGTGAGAAAACTGACAGAGAATGGAGAGTGAGGAGACATTCATGCAGAGGTCCCCTAACAGCTAACTCAGCACGGATCTGCCATCTTGGACTACTATTGGAGACCAGCAAACAGGGTAAGAGAAAGCAGCCTCACGGAGCATCCTGCGGGAGACAAAACAACCGGTAATTTGTGATATATGCTTTCCCACCCCCCACCATTCTTCACCCCCACTCGGCCTCCTCTGCTTCCTGCGGCCACAATCTCTTGTCCCGGAAACACCAGCTGCTTGGATTCCACACACCAGAACGGGCCAGCTCTCTGAATGCCATCTGTTGGCTTCTGGTGTTGCTTTTTTCCGCTTCTTTTGATTTCTTCCTTACCTCTCACCACCTCCCCCTCCTTTCGCTCAAATACCTGGCTTTGTGCACCATCTTTACTTCTTCTGGAAGGGCTGCAGAGCTCCGGTAATTTGTGATATATGCTTTCCCACTCTCTACCCATCTTCACCCACACTCGGCCTCCTCTGATTCCCACGGACACAGTCTCTAGTCTGAGAAACACCAGCCCGCTCTAGCTGGCTCTCTCAGTGCCATTTGTTGGCTGCTAGTGTTGCTTTTTTTCTGTTTCTATTGATTTCTTCCTTACTTCTCACCACCTCCCCCTCCTTTAGCTCAAATACCTGGCTCCATGCGCCATCTTTGCTTTTTACTGAGGGGCTGCGGAGCTCCGTCTGAGTGTGGAGCTGCTTCCCGGTCTGGGCTGCCGCACTGGTGGGATCCCAGGGCTTTTGTTCATTTGTTTGATTTGAATTGTTTGTTTGTTTTCTTTTCCTTTTCTTGAGTTGGAACCTCTTTCTGGCCGGGCAGTGCTGCGTGGCAAGGAGACTTCCCCCTCGTGTTGCACAGACATGCAGAGGGATCCCTGAGGACATTTATTTTTTTGTTGTTTTTTTTCTTCTGTTTTTTTGGGGGGCCTTTCTTGTCCTTTTTCTTTTTTAATTTATTTTGTTTTCTTTTCCCTCTTTTTCCCTTTTTGTCTTTCTTCATTGCTCAGTTTCTCATCTCTCTATATTTTCCTTCTCTTTCTGTTCCCTGAATACCTGGTGTTGTATACCTCTATGCCTTCTACCCAGGCTGTATTGCAACACCTGAGAGCGATTTCCCCAGACATCATCGCTGCACCGGTGGGATCCCTGGGAACCTTGCAGTTCTTTAACCTTTCCGATTTTTGTTTATTCGTTCTTTTCTTATCTTTGTCTTCTCCTTTCTGCTTCTCTCCATTTCATAGTCTCTCATCTCTCCATTCCAATGGCAAGTTCCCCTAGCATTCTTTTTTGTTTGTTTGTATGTTTTTGGCTCCTGTTCCTCTCTCCTCTCTCGCATATCCATTTTAGCTCCACACATAACAATCT
>NW_004443943.1:7617983-7641211 GCF_000243295.1 Trichechus manatus latirostris | reverse complement strand
AAGGAAGCTGGTGATAGGGAACCCAAGGTTGAGTAAGGATATTGTTGATGTGTTGTGAGATTGTTAACCATTGTCATAGGGCAACATTTGTAGTAAGTGTTAAACGAGAAACTATTTTGTTCTGTAAGCCTTCATCTTAAGTGAGAATAACAGCACAATTGGAAGAGCGTAGTCAATGTCACTGAATTGTGAATGTAGAAATTTTTGAAATGGTGTATCTTTGGTTATGTGTATTTTCATCAAAAAGAAAATGTTGAGAAGTTAGAGGGTTGCCATGTTGTGGGGTTTTTAAACCAATGTCATAAAACAATACGTGTACTTCTGTTTCATGAGACACTATTTGTTCTGTAAGCCTTCACCTGAAGTACAATAAATAAATAAATAAATAATTCTTTTACATAGTTTATTGTCTTTGTAGCACAGTCAGAACGATAATACGACAAAGAAAACTTTGTTTCTGTCAAATGTTGCCTGCCACCAGCTCTATGATAGCCTCTTAGAATTTTATGATAGGTACTATTAGATGCAATGTCTATTTTTCTTATGATCTCATTTAAACAAGGTGAGACAAGAAATCAGGCTCTGTAGCACCCATAGATCTTGAACAAGGCAATGCCTTTCCAAAAATAAGCATAATTTCTGAGCTAAGGGTTATCTCTTTCACAAATGTATTAAACACAATCATTACCAGAACCTACAAGATTTAACAACCAAACAACACCAATAACAACACATCATAGGAAATAAATACATTTTTGATTAAATTAGAAGTATTTCCTGGTGACATTATCTACATGCTTATTGAAAATTAGAAGATTTTGTTTTGATAAAAATAGTAAGACAATCATTAGACTACTAAAGCTCTAGGTAACTGAAATTTAAATTTGCTAGAAAATTCTCAGTGCTGTGGGTTTCTTTTCCTGACACAAAAAGGGAGAGGGCTTAGAATCAATGTGTTAGGTAGATGGATGAATGGATGTATGGATGAATGGATGGATGGATGGATGGATGGATGGATGGATGGATGGATGGGCTGGTGGGTGGGTAGGTAGAAAGAACAAGAGAGAGAAAGAAAGAAAGAAAAATAAATGAGCCCTCTTTGCTCAAGACTAAACTGTAACCATGAGGTATTTTTAAAGTTGAGAGAAAAAGTAGAAATGTAGATATTACTCTTACCGTATCTGACAGGGAAGGGAAGTAGGGGATAAAGCAAAAAAGATCAAGGATCATGGGATCCATGGAACACACTTTTTTGCTACTTACTCTTGTAGCATTCTTTTCATGTTTTCTACCCAAATTGGTTCTGGCTTCTTAAGGCATTAGAATTCCTCTCTGAGAAAGAATTGCAAAACTTAGATCCAATCATGTGGCAATATCTATTATCAAAGTTAAACGGCAGACAGGCTTCTACCTATTTGGGTAAAACAAGGTGTCAGTTCAAATCATTTTTGTGATGTTAGGGCACACAAGGAAATTTTAGATCATATATCTTGTGATTTTTATTGTTGTTCTTGGTCACCAGAGATCAAATGTGTTTTGGGTTTTGTCAGTCTTCCCTGAGCCACTAATTCTCACTACAAATTATATCTGCTCATGATTGTTTTTGAATTGTGAAGCAGTATTTAGAATTATAAGGCAAAGGCAGATAAATAATCTTATAGCTTTTTATATTCCGGTTACTTTATTCCGAAAAATTACATTGGTTACCTTAATGACTTACTTTCCTGACTCTGCTTACTCAAGTTGATAGCAATAATAAAAAAAAGGAAAACAATAGAAAATCTTTACTGAACATGTAAAGTTATTACAAAAGAAATATAGACTAAAACAAGGCAAGTCTTTTTTTTTTTTCCTTTTAGGGAGAGGAGTATAATTAAGGATAGTAGAGGTTGAGATTTATTGAGAGTTTTACATTCATCTTCCAAAACTAACACCTGACAAGACAAATCTGAAAATATAAAATAAACATTTTACTATTTCATCTGAACATGACGACGGTTTTCATGTTTGTTGGTGTAATTAATAATGGTCATTTTTACTTTGTGCATGGGTGTCTTCTTTGTATATGAGAACTCTTTATTCCTCTTTTTATTAATTTTTTTCTAAACCAGTTGAACAGAAGTTATAGACATCATGACACTTCCTCTAGGAATGTCCTAAGAATAGGGACATTGTCCTACATAACCAAAATGCAACTTTCACAATTAATACAATCAAAAATTACTTCATGACCTACCTAATAGGGAGCCCATTTTCAGATTTCCTAAATTGTCTTCAGAATGCCATCTATCTATCTATCCTTCTGTCTGTCTATCTATCTACCTATCTATCTGTCATCTACCTACCTACCTACTTATTGCCGCTGTTGTTTGTCTTTACTCCAGGGCATGATCAAAATAGCTGCATTGCTTTGTCTTTTTAGTTACTCTCTTTCTCTCTCTCTTAAATCTAACATAATTTTTCTCCCTTTTCATTTTTGTTTTTTCATATTGTTAGTTTAGCTCTTTTTTTTTAATTTTTTTTTTTTTGAAATTTCAAGCCACTTGTTGCCCTGTAGACTGTTCCACATTCTAAATTTGTGTAAATGTTTCTAATGATTAAATCCAGGTGAACTAGTTTTGGCAAGAATACTAAATAGGTGATGTCTGTAGTTCATATTCTACCACATTAGAAGGCATGCAAAATCAAGTAGTCTCACTGATGGCAATGTTAATTTTTATGACTTTAAGCTGGCAATCTTCAGATCTCTCCATTTTAAAAGCGTATTTTCCTTTATAAGTAATGTGTAATGTAAATCCTCTTAAGATCATGTAAATATACTATTCATTTATCTTCTTCAATATAGACATTTTTCCATTAATTATATGGGATACAAAATAAATTGTCAATTTTATGCTTTTATCTTTTAGTTCTATTGTGATATTTCTGTTAATGTCATCCCCTCCACTTCCTCTGTTCTCTGTTGGACATTCCTCTTTATCAGATCTTGAGTATTTCTATTCTTAGTTTCATCTTATTTTGTCTTATTTTCATCTCTTTCCTTTCCTTCTCCTTTTGGAAAATTTCTGCATTTCTTTGATCTTTTAAACCCAATTGTTATTATTTTAAATTTTGAGTGTTTTATTTTTTAATTTCCGAATCTTCTTTCTTGTTTTCTGATTGTTCTGTCTTATGACATTGTGTTCCAGTGTTAAAGATACAATTTCTTTTGTTATCTCTCCGAGAGTTGTATTAATAGGTATATAGGTTATGTTTTTGTTCTCATTATTATCATTGTTTCTTCTGAATTCCTACAGTATAATGCACTATAGTATAGTGGTTACTACTAAACACGCTTGAGTCACGTTGCCTAGGTTTCAGTCCAACTACCTGAGTGTTCTTGAACTAGTTACTTAACCTCTCTTTGCTTCGTCTATAAAATTGGGATAATACTCATATGCATCTCATATAATTCTTTTGGGAAGTTAACATATTTAAGCATTTAAAATGGTGCCTGGAACATTAAAAATGGCATTCCAACTATGACCGTTATTAAAATATGTACTCAACCGTGTATTCATATTTAAGAGTAAGGCGCTAAACTGCTGATTGGAAACTGTTTTATATGGTTTAAACTTGTAGGATAAATTGATGGGGAAAGAATAGTTCATCGGCAAACAATGACAGGTTAACATCTGGAGGTCTTTTTTCTGGAGGTATTCTCTTTGCTGACAGTGGAAGAAGTTCCTTGATTAGAACTGGATCTTGTTCTCTTGTCCATTGCTCTCAATTTAGAGCTAGAAGTGACTCTAATGGTGGCATTAATTAGTTAATATTTTGCAAGTTTAGTGGTTTATATATATATATATTAGCAGAATTATCTGTTTTTATTGGTAATAATAAATACCATTTGAAAATTATTTTTAACAAGTCTGACTTGATACGAATGGTTGCAACTGGCCTTTATGAGTTTGTATGTCACGTATAGAAAATACCTCATCATACTTATGATTAATTTTCTTATTTTCACTCATAATCACGTTATACTGCCTGCACTGAGGCAGGGAATTGGATGTTGAAATAAACTGTAAGGTATTATCTTATTTTTAGAGAACTGTGGGCTGGGTTATTTCTTTTTCTACTATGGTGGTAATATTGCTATATCATATACTATAATCTGGTTTTCACAAATTGACATTTGGTAGCGGGTTGTAAGGCATTTGATAAGACAATGAATTATAAAATAAAGAATCAATAACTGAATATATTTAATATATTGAATAACAAATCAATTTGTTATTTGTATTCTGTAAACATTGTTATTTCTCTGTTTGCCTTCACACACTCTCCATTTTCTGCAAATAGTTTCTACTTGTCTCAGTGCCTCTAGTATTTTTGCCTCTCTCTTTAAGAAAGACAGAATAGAATTCCTTTTCTTTGCATAATGCAATCAGGGAGATGTCTCAACTTGGTTCTCATCTCAACTTTTTTCAAAATAGTTTTGTGGTCCTGATCAAATCACCCAGACTCTTTTGGCCCCAGCTTTCTGGCCAGTAAGCTAAAGGATAAGGTTCTAAACTGCTCCTTAGAGGCTTTCCAGAGCTAAAGTTCTACAACCCCAAGAACTTTGAACTTAAACAGTATTCAAGGATTATAGATTTATGCTCTGAGCCCGCTGTATACCATTAGGTTGTTGTTAGGGAGTTTCAGCAAATGTAATCTTCAATAGTCTTCTACCTTAGTCTCTGAAATAGAAGCAATTATAATCAGATATTTGTAATCACTGAAGCTTTCAAGATTCGTTTGCAGCAAAGTGAAAGTCATTACTTTCTCTAATCAGCAAACTAGCTTAACTGACTCTAATGCAACCTGCAAATCTAAAGAGAAATAAAATATAGCTTGATAAATGCTAGATTACAATTAATAAATAAATCATTAAGGGAAGTTTTATGAACCCAGAAACTAGAGAACAAGAAAGAATTCCTAGGTAATGGAGAATAATAATGTATAATCCCTTGAAATACTGCAGGGTCTAAGGTAAACAAATGTGACTTAACACTTTTGTGCTTTGGTTTTCTGTAACCAGATACCTGGCATTTGTAAAGTGGTTACAGTTTTTAATGCATTTTTCTATGCATTTTCTCACTTAATTTCCAGTTCAAATCTTAAAAAGGTGAATAATCATACTAGCACATATTTTGAGCACTTAAAATGTGATAGCTATTTTCTTGCTTATTTTATTTAATCCTCATAAATCAATCTTGTGAAAAGGGCACTAGAATTATACTAAAAGCTTCTCTCTAGAATCCTCACACACTATAGCTCCATTAAAACCACTTCCAGCACAGCTTTTTCAGAAACTAGGGCTTCTACTGCACTAATAAATGAACAAATGTATACATATTCGGACATTGAGAAACACAATCCTTTTCAATTACAAAGTCTGTCTTTCCATCCTAGCACTACCTCTAATAGAACTGGCATCATGGAGGGGGAAAATGATCCACTGGGAGGGAATTTGGAATGACTGTCAGCATAGCAACCTGATGAACACAATTGCTTAAGAGCTCACGCTTTCATTGACAGGCACGGTTGATTTATACCTTGCCAATTTTCAAAAACCAGATATTCCACCAGAATATAAATTCTATAGGGATAGTTTCTTGGTTATTTTAGTTAACTTCTTTATCTCCAGTACCTCAAACAGTATCTTCCACAGAAGGTATACAATGCATCTTTGTTAAATAAATGAATTTCCAAAAATCCTCTCTACAATCAGGCATTTTATGTTGATAAAACTCCTATATACCCCCAAATTGGATGCATATATTTTGTATCATATCTGGGAGCTCCATTACAAGCCTTCAAAGGTAAAATGGAGGCTCTGAAACCATGTGTGCAAAATAAAGAATAATATGACCGTTTACTATAAATAACCACATCCTACACAGCTTCTCATGGCATTAACTGTTTAGCTTTGAAAGAATACCCAGTCGTAGATGGCAGGGAAAGATTCTGCCTGTGTGAAAAGGAAACTAAACCAAACCCATTGCTGTCAAGTGGATTCTGACTCATAGTGACCCTATAGGACACAGTAGAACTGCCCCATAGGGTTTCCAAGGAGCAGTTTGTGGATTCGAACTGTCAACCTTTTTGGTTAGCAGCTCTTAACCACTGTGTCACCAGGGCTCTGAAAAGGGCATTAGAATTAGTAAGTTCCTATAGTTTCAAACGAGCATTTTGCATGATTAATCCTATGCTAAGAAAGCAAGAAGATAGGGGGAATAATGAGTTTTGATGATTGCTAGCTTTAATTGTGTTTTTTATAATCTCAGGAGAAACTAAGATATTTTTCCTTTATGATACATTAAAACCAAACTTGTTGCCATTGAGTTGATTCCGACTCATAGCAACCGTACAGGACAGAGTAGAACTGCCCCACAGAGTTTCCAAGGAGCGCCTGGTGGATTGGAACTGCCGACCCTTTGGTTAGCAGCCATAGCACTTAACCACTATGCGACCAGGGTTTCCTATGATATGTTAGTGGATCTTATTTCCAGATTAGTTTTACACTGCCCTGGAGAAAACACAGTGGCTGCATCCATGGGCTCAAGCATAGCAACCATTGTGAGGATGGCGCAGGACTGGGCAGTGTTTCCTTCTGTTGTACATAGGGTGACTATGAGTTGGAACCAACTGGACAGCACCTAACAACACAGAGAAAACAGACTTTAATTTGACCAGGAATATTAAAAGACGTTTATAGAGACAAAAAAGATTATTAGATTTCCAAATTCCCTTTGTCAGGTAGTTCTCATGCATGCCATGCTCATCTGCATTATGCTGATAAAAAGGAAGAAAATAAGTGGGGAACTGTGACTAGGAGTTTTATACTGGGTCAAGACTGGAAGGGGCAAACATCGCTTCAGCTCAAATTTTATTGGCCAGAAATCAGTCACATGGTAACATCCAGTAACACCGAGTATTGGGAAATGTAATCTTCCAGCTATCCCAGGAGGAAAAAAAAAAAAAAAAGGCTTAATAAACAGTCTCTGAGGATAAGGTTAAGTTATCCTTAAATACTTTTTTAATGAATACATGAAAAACTTAATGAATAGGGTTAGAAAATGAAATGTAAAATTTAAAAGGATTTTACTTTCTCATACTTGATTCAGTGAATTTTGTATTTTCTTCATAACATGTCCCTCCTGTCATACTTTTTTCTTCCCATTATTCCCTTTTCCTTTCCTTCCTTTATTCCCTCATTAGCATGGAATTCCACAAATATCTATTAAACAGTTAGTCAATGGCATCCCCACAAGTGCTGTATAGGAAGAGTGTAGTGGTAGCAGTCTGATTGGAAGGGGAGCTACTGGGCTTTTCTTGAAGTCCCATATAGTGTAATTCCATCGCTTCATTCCATTATATCATTATTCGAACTTGAGTGCTGAGTAAGGGGACTGATGAGATTTAAGGAGAGAGTCTGTTCAAAGTCTCCAAGTCTCCTATTTGCCCCCATTTTTATTCAGTTTACCGATAAAGCAGACACGTTGTAATTCATATGCTCATTCCAGAGTCCTAATAATTTTGCTCAGACTTTATCGCTATAGCAAACTTTCCCTTTCTTTTGGACCTTTAAACCTTATTGTTTCATGCTACAGTTTGAATATGGCAGATGTTTAACAATCAGAAGGTTGTCTTAAATACCAGTGTATGTCTTAGGATGCTTTGTTTTCTACATTGGCATTTTCTTTGGTTCTTGTAAGTTCAATTCGTTTAATGATTAACAGAAGGTGTTATTTCCTATTCATATTTTTGTAGCTTTGTATTGTTTATGATGTTCAAGCCAACGATTGAGGCAGAGAAGAGAAGAATGATGGAAACTGCCAGTAAGGCTTACATATTTGTTTTTACCGCATTCATTATTTTATTCATGTATTTATTCTGAACATGCTAAAAGAGAACTTACCTTAGCTTCAGATACTGTGAAGGCATCTAGAGATTCAATAAACAATAAGGTGCAGAAGTTGCCTTCTAGTAGCTAATGGTCTAAGCAAAATAGAACATAAAACAGCAATTACAATGATGGATGGTGTGTCGTTTTATACAAATAGCCCAAAGAAAATGACAGCAGTGAAGAGATTTATCAGGTGTATAGTTACTCTGATGCATTTTAGATTTAGAAATAAACCTGTTTTTCTTATTTTCAGAGCTTTGTGCCAAATTATAATAACCACAAGAAAGGAATTATACACATTCTAATGTAAATGCTAACTTTCTTCGTAAAATTAGCTAATTATGCAAAGACTTTAAAGTTGTTTTGAGAATAAATATGCTAAATCGCATTAGCATCATTAAAATCATTTAATTCAAATTATTATAAAAAAGGATAAACACTTGATACTTCCAAACTTCATTATCAATTTCATTAGTTGTCATTTCACTCTTCATGAAAAAGTTCTTTAAATTCTCATCCCAGAATGAATAATTCTATGTGCACTCAAGAGAACCTCTTTAAAAGAGGTAATAGTAGGTCAGATGCTGGTAAATTATGAATGTGTTGTTGTTAAGAATTTTTTAGGACAATAAGTTAGGATGCCGTATTATTAAATTGAAGGGGTGATAGTACTATAGCCCACAGTTGAAAGTGTATGGGGAAACAACCTAGTTACTGCACAAGATGCCATTACTGTTAGGAAATAATGCCAGGTTGTTGTGGTTGAATAGAGACGGCAGCACATTGTATGTAGGTTCATGTTTGCCATCTCAAGAAACCCTCAAACCTGCCTTCATGGGGTCCTGTCCTAGGAGAGAGCCAAAATTGAATGGACAAAAACTAAAAAGAGCAGCTCCAAATTAAATTACAATCTTGTAAAGTAGAACTCATTGACATAAATGATTCTGTTGCAGTAAAGGAAAGGGATACATGAATACTACAGGAAATGAATGAAACACTCATATCTGATAAGCTGTCCTGTCTAAAGAAAACTTAATCCTACTTACGGGAAACAGGTGCCAGGCTAAAAATTTTACAAAGCTTTAATTTTTTTCTTATTATAGTTGGCTGATCTATTCAAATTCTTTTCATGTCTACAAACCCATATATCCATTTAGCTTTCCCCATGGACTTTTTTTATTATCATAATGTGGTCTTTTTAATGCTTTTAGATCTTTAAATGATTGCTCTACCCTAGTTCTCTAACAAATACTGTGTTTATTCATTGAAATTTAATATTCCATAATGTCTATAAGTCTCTAATTTAAAAATCCATTATGCTATTATGAAACTTGAGCTATTATTATAATTTTAATTAACATATACTGATCAATACAAAGTAAGTATAATACTAAATTTGAAGAATGGTTATTCAATTCAAATAGTGAACTATTTTTGGAACTGTGTTTCTTAATGACACAAAAGGCAATTGAGGATTTTTAGCATTTTTGCAAAATAAAGACTAAAAGCCGGTTGATGTGAAATTACTGAGGGATGGTGTGCTTGAATATCTTAAAGATATTAAATACTTCCTGGGCTATTCATATTGCTATTAATACTAGCACCAACTTTTTCTTGAGTACATCATTTTTTTGAGAGATTCTTTACCTACTGATACTGGAAAAGACATTCATCACAATACGGGTCTAAAAAATCATCCAACCTAATTAAAGACTATGATAGTATAATAAAAACAATGAGTGTGACGATAGGCAACGTGCAAACCATTTGCTCTAGGGGATGCTTCAGGTAGAAAAAGCTCAGAGCAGGTAAAGACCTCTAGTGACACCTGTAAGGGAAGGGTCCCAGAGGGGGTGGGATAAGAGTTAGAATTAAAAAAAAAAAAAAAGGAAACAAAAGGTACAACATTCTAGAAAGGAGGAACAATTGGAGCATTTTTTCTAGCAGAAAAGAGCAGTGATCATAGCCAAATTGAATATTAATCTGACAAGCATCATGTAAAACAGATTGGAAGAGTAAAATTTAAGACAGGAGTACTGGTTAGAGAATTATTATAATAACCCTGATGTGACATGATGAGTGTCTGAGGATATAATTACTTTTCAAAATGATGATTTATCTGTACATGTAATAAGAGATTTGGGGACTTTTTTTTTTCCTGGATTCTAGTTGAATGAAAGCCTGCCTTAGGTCCAAAAATTATACTAGGGAAAATAAAATAAGTAAAGAATAAGAGAAGAACACATTGGTTTTAAAAAAAGAAATCTAGGAATTTGGACCAACGTTAAAAAAAAAATTACTATCTCAAGTGAAACCTAACTCTGGACAAGGTATGCTGGATGTTAGTAGCAATGATAGTAACTTGCAGCATAGGCACTTTTGTGGTGGAAGAGCATATATCCTTATACTCCTGTTGCTTAGCACAATTTCTGGTACAAAGTGGATGGTGAAGAACTCATGGTTGTCAAAAGGAATTAAAACAAGTAACCTACTTTAAACAATGATATGGAATTCCTCCCCACGGGAGACAGATGCAATAATGTATAGTGGAATCGGCATATATAATTAGAGGCATATTCAAAGTACTGTGGGCATGAAAAGGAGGGGGATGTTATGATAAACCAAATAACCCGTTGCCATCGAGTCGATTCCTACTGATAGCAACCCTATAGGGCAGGGTAGAACTGCCCCATAGGGTTTTCAGGGTGCAGCTGGTGGATTTGAACTGCAGACCTTTTGGTTAGCAACCAAATGCTTAACCACTGCGCCACGAGGATTAGGGATAAATGAAGGGTATCAATTTTTAGCTGGTTCACTAAGTATGAGTAAGATGGAGAAAGGTGTAGGAAGGGTATTTTAGAACTGAGATACAGAGGACATCATCTTTAATGAAAAGGTCTATTGATATGAATGCCTAAGACAAGAACAAATTATGTATTTTTAATACATTGAATAGGTTCATCTTTTTTCTGATTTTGTAAAACACATTTACGATTTGAGAAGTACACTGATGGAAAACTAGAACATGTCCTTATTTTAATATTTTTCAGTGATAAATAGTCTTAATCATTTTTCTAGTTGTGTGATACAAAAGGGCAAATATCACTAAAGTCCAAATTAATACATACTACAAATGAAAATGAGAAAAACAATCTAAAAAATAAGTTGAACAGCTAAAAACATCTGAGATTCACCTGTAATCATTTAGTAAATATTGACCACCAACTCTTTATCAAGCACCACGCTAAGTATTAGGGATTAATCCATGAGCTCAGATAAATGCAGAAAATTTTGCCGTCAATGCACCCTGACCTCCTGGTGCTTAAATTACTTGGTAATGAATAACAACCCTTTTCGCCCACAAACATCTCTTCCTCGCTTTCATATAAGAGAATTTCATATGTGTTTACTCTTCCTTTTCGCTTGAGAAATCGTTTCTTCAATATCTCATGTAGTTCAAATGAACATTAGCCCAAGCTTGGACAATTTGTCTGAGGAGTGTGAACCTTGAACCAAGACACACCAGGATGGAAAGCATTTGGAGATGTGTCATCCAATACACTGTAACTGAGAGATTCAGTCCATGGCTTTTGAACATTGAGATTCTGAGAGTGAGTGGGAATTCTTCAAAATTTATGAAAAACATCTCTCTTCAGTTGGAGAGAATAAGGAAAGCAGAGCTAAGAAAAGGAAAGATAGTCTCTATGAGAGAGATCTCATCTGAACACTTGGCTCTAACAATAGTATCAGCACTCCCCAGACTTTACAGTTACACCAATCAATGAGTCAGTCAGTGAAGTCCCTCTAGAACTATTGGAAATTGGGTTTCTATTTTTAAAACAAAAGAGCCTCCGATTCTTAAAAGCACATATATAGGTACAATTATTCAATTATCATCATACATGCTATAAAGGAAAAGTAGAGCTTGTCAACTAGCATAAGTGGAATAAAACATGGGGAAACAGTAAACAATATTTATGATGAAGGGGCATTTAAGCTTCAAACTTAATAAGGTTAAAATCGCAACAATGTTTTGTATTTTTTTGGCGTTCAAGCCCTGATCATCTTTTGTTAAACTCATTTCTATGTTTTGATGTTTTCTGAAGCTATTTCAATTTTTTTCTGATTGTTTCTTTTTAGTATATAGAAAAGCAATTGATTTTGTATGTTGTTCATACATGCTACAATATTATTAAATTCACTTTTTAGATGTAGTAGTGGGATAAAACCCACTTGGTCCTAAGGTATTATTGATTTAATATTATTCTAGATTTAATTTGTGTTATAGATTGAATTGTGTCCCCTTAAAAGTTACGTTGACGTCCTGACCCCTGTACAGGTAAATATGATCCTATTTGGAAATAGAGATTCTCTTTTGCTACGTTAATGAGGTCATATGAGAGTAGGGCACATCTTAAACCTAATTGCTTCTGAATGGTGTCTTATAAAAAGATAGAATAGATACAGAGGCACAAACATATAGGGGTAAGACAGATCCCAAGGAACAACCTGGGCTACTGACAAGAAAGGAACCTCCCTTAGAGCAGATGCCCTGATTTGTACTGCTAGCCTCCAAAGCTATAAGACAGTAACTTCCTATTCTTTAAAGCCACCCACTTGTAGCATTTTTTGTAAGGCCACACTAGGTAACTAAGACACTTTGCTAATATTTCTATTTAGACGTTTTGTGTTTAAGTCCCTGAGAGCTTGGTCTGTAATTTGCTTTTCTTGCAGTGTTCTTGTACAGCTCTCATACCAGCGCTGTGCTGGTATCATCAAATGATCTGGAATGTGTTGCCCCCTCCTCTGTTCTCTACAAGATTTTGAGTAAGCTTGTTAATATTACAGTTTTAAATGTTTTGTGGAACCTACCACTGAAGTCATCTGGTGCTGGTGTTCTGTTTGTGTAAACTTTGCAATTACAGATTCAATTTCTCTAACAAACGTAAGTCTATACAGACATTTTTGTGTGTTTTGTATCAATTTCATAAAAGTGTTTATCAAGGAATTCACCATTTCCTTTATGTTGTCAAATTTATTGACTTAGAATGATTCATAATCTTCCTTTGTATCTTTATAATATCTTTATGATAGCTGGTAAAGTCCTCTCTTGCTTGAAATTATTTGTGCTTTCTCTTGATCAGTCTACCTAGGGGCTTCTCAATTTTATTAATCGTTTCAGTAAAGCAATTTTTTTTCTATTAATTTCTACTCATTCTTTATTACTTCCTTTTGGCTAACTTTTTTTTTGGGGGGGGGAGTTAATTGGCTTTTTTTTCTTTGCTTTTTGTGGTAATGTATGTTATTCATTTTAAACTATTTTTCTTATTAACTTATGCATTTAAAGCCATAATTTTCCTTCTACACACTGCTTTAACCATTCCATGAATTTTGATATGTTTTCATTATTCTTTAATTCTATTGTGTAGATCTCTATGTTAATCAGTGCCTTCTCTCTATACTTCTCCAGCAACTTCTCCCTCCTTTTTCCTTCTTCATACCTCAGTTCTTTCTTCTTTTTCCCTGTTGATACTATCCCCTTTCAGAAAGAATTTTGGTAAGGTTTCTGTTTTCAAATTCTTATTTTTGAAATTATTTAACCAAGTAGTTACAAATTCAGATAGGTAGACAAATTGTTCATGCTTATTTAATTCATCAAGTTGCAAACCTTTACCTTTCTTTTATCCTGTCTGTACATTTCTCATCTGTGCTCTGAGAAGGAAACAGCTTATGAATTATAAAGATAGCTTGTAATCATAACACTCTATACAACAATTGTTAGTTGAGAAATCTGGCTTACACCAAGCATAGTCACTTGAGAATAAGCTCATAAACATTTTTTTTCTAAAGCATAAGTAAATAAATAAATGTGTATATCCCACCTGGTTTGTTCGTACAGCCAATGAGAGTTGAGAAAATGTGAAGCAGGTGGTTGTAAGTTTTCAAGGAGGCAGTTCAGTCATCAAGACCTCACTTTACGTATTTCTTTACCAAATGGTTGAGATAGTTCTTTTTGAATATCATCAGTAAGCAATTGACCAACCAATATACTGACTGAAAAATAAAATCATTATGCTATAATAGAGATCTAGAGATCTACCCCATCCCATGGGGTTGATTCCAACTCATGGTGTCCCTACAGGACAGAGTAGAAGTGCTCTATAGGGTTTCCAAGGAGTGGCTGGTGGATTCGAACTGCTGACCTTTTAGTTAGCAGCCTAAGCTCTTAACCACTGTACCACCAAGGCTCCATAATAGAGATAGTTACATGTTATCTGTTTTACCTCACATTAAAAAAAAAAAAAATGGATTTTCTTCATTTCTGAACTATACATCCTACATACTGGCTCATGTAGGAACAGTAAATATTTCTGTGTACAGGGATGAGAGTAAAAGAAGGCAATAACTTATATGTCAGTACCTGGCCATCCAACTGGACGACTTCCATATTTGTGCCATTCCAAAGACAGGTGATCAAACAGAATGTGAAAATTATCAAATAATATCATTAATATCACACTCAAGAAAAATTTTGCTGAAGATAATTCAAAAATGGTTGCAGTAGTACATCAACAGGGAACTTCCAGAAATCCAAGCCAGATTCAGTAAAGGATGTGGAATGAGGTATATCACTGCTGATGTCAGATGGATCCTAGTTGAAAGCAGAGAATACGAAAAACTTGTTTACCTGTGTTTTATTGACTATGCAAATGTGTTCAACTATGTCGGTCATAACAAATCATGGATAACATTGCGAAGAATGGGAATTTCGGAACACTTAATTGTGCTCTTGAGGAACCTATACATGGATCAAGAGGCAGTTGTTTGAACAGAACAAGGGGTTACTGCATGATTTAAAATCAGGAAAGGTGTGTGTCAGGGTTTTATCCTTTCACCATGCTTATTCAATGTATATGCTGAGCAAAAAATCCGAGAAGCTGGACTATATGAAGAAGAACGGGGCATTAGGATTGGAGGAAGACTCATTAACGACCTGCATTATGCAGATGACACAACCTTGCTTGCTGAAAGGGAAGATGACTTGAAGCACTTACTGAAGAAGATCAAAGACTACAGGCTTCAGTATGGATTACACTGAACATAAAGAAAACAAAAATTCTCACAACTGGACCAATAAGCAACATCATGATAAATGGAGAAAAGATTGAAGTTGTTAAGGATTTCATTTTACTTGGATCCACAATCAACACCCACGGAAGCAGTGGCCAGGAAATCAAACAATGTATCGCATTGGGCAAATCTGCTGCAAAAGACCTCTTTAAAGTGTTAAAAAGCAAAGATGTCACTTTGAGGACAAAGGTGTGCCTGAACCAAGCCATGATATGTTCAATCATCTCATATGCATGCAAAGGCTGGACAATGAATAAGGAAGTCAGAAGAAGAATTGATGCCTTTGACTTATGATGTTGGTAAAGAATACTGAATATTCACTGTCTGCCACAAGAATAAACAAGTCTTTCTTGGAAGAAGTATAGTCAGAGTTCTCTTCGGAAGTGACAATGGCGAGTCTTCATCTCGCATACTTTAGACATGTTATCAGGAGGGACCAGTCCCTGAAGAAGGGTGTCATGTTTGGTAGGGTAAAGCGTGAGCAAAACAGAGAAGACCATCAACGAGATGGATTGACACAGTAGCTGCAAAGGTGGGCTCAAGCATAGCAGCGATTGTACGGATGGTGCAGGACTGGGCAGTGTTTTGTTCTGTTGTACATAGCGTCTCTATGAGTCAGAACTGACTCAACAGTACCTAACGACAACAACAGCCTCTAGATCATGTGAATTATCATAGGAATAAGATGCCTAAGGTTTTTCCAACAATGTAGTGCAATTGAAACCTTTCACAATTTTGTAATTCAAAGTCTCCACTTTTGGATCCAACTAGAAGTAAATAGATGGCCGAAGTTCTGTGGGAGCAGACAAGGTATTCTTTGCATCAATTGCCTATAATATCCAATGATATCTCATAACTTCTTAAGCTAAAATGATCTTTAAACATAATCTAAAATATAGGTTTATTTTAACATGAAAATTTAAGGCTTTTTGTAGCATATACAATTAAGAGTAGGGTTGAAAGTCCAGGAGATCTTCTAAAGCATCCTTATCTTCCCTGAATATTGCTGCTCAAACTGATTCCTATTCTAAAATGTTTCCTTCTTAGACTTGCATAATGCCAATGGATGGTTACTTATTTCAATGGAAAGGGAAATATTGTCGAACAGATGCTCAACAAAAAATACCTACGTGTGTCCAAAAAGCAAATAAATGTTTTATATATAATTAGTCATCATGGTAAGGCAAATCAAAATGAAGAGATAACACTTCACAAACTTTAGAAAGGAAAACATTTTTAGAAAACCAAAAATCTTAAGTTCTGGTGAGCTTGGATTCCAAGTGGGTTTCTTAGACATTCATGGATGGAGTGTAAAATGATAAAACAACCTTGGAAAACTGTGTGATGTTTTCTTATAAAATTAAATATGTACGTGCCCTATGATCCTGACAACCACTAATAAACTTTTGTCTCTATGCATGTGCCTTTTCCAGATATTTCATATAAGTGGGATCCTAAAATATTTGTCCTTTTCTGTCTGACTTATTTCACTCAGCATGGTAAATGGTTCATCCATGTTGTAACATGTATCAGAATTTCCCTTCTCTTTACAGTTGAATAATTTTTCATTGAACATATATACCACATTTTATTTGTGTCCATTCATCTGTTGATGGACATTTAGGTTATTTCCGCCTTTTGACTATTGTTAATAATGCTGCAGTGAACATTCATGTACTGGTATCTGTTAGTGTTCCTGCTTTCAAGTCTTTTGGACACACCTAGGAGTGAAATTACCCTGGTGGTGTTGTGGTTAAGAGCTTGGCTGCTAACCCAAGGGTTGGCAGTTTGAATCCATCACCGGCTCCTTGGAAGCTGCATGGGGCAGTTTCTACTCTCTCTATAGGTTTGCTATGAGTGAGAATAAACTGAACAGCACTAGCTTTGTTTGTGGTAACTCTATGTTTTACTTTTTGAGGAACAGCCTGTTTTTCACAGTGGCTGCATCATTTTATATTCCCACTTTCTCAATTTTTCCTCATCCTAATCAATTGGTTAATTTCCTGTTTTTTCTGATAATAGCTATCCTAGTGGGTGTGATTCTGACTCATAGCAACCTGTAGGACAGAGCTGAACTGCCCCATAGCATTTCCAGGGAGTGGCTGGTGGATTGGAACCTTTTCTTTAGCAGCCGTAGCTCTTAACCACTGCACCAACAGGGTTGCTATGAGTCAGAATCAACTCAGAGGCACTGGGTTTGGTTTTCTTGGAAGTATGTATGAAGTGGTATCTCATTGTGGTTTAATTTGTCTTTCCCTAATAAGTGGTGCTACGAGTCAGAATTGACTCGATGGCAATGGGTTAATGATTAATGTTGCTGAGTATGTATTCATGTGCTTATTGGCTATTTGCATATCTTCTCTGGAGAAATGTCTATTCAAGTCTTCTACCCATTTTTTAAAATTTATTGTGCTTTAGGTGAAAGTTTGTATTTCTCATACGAAAATTTATATACACATTGTTATATGACACTAGTTGCAATCCTATAATGTTACAGAACACTCCTTTCCACCCCAGGTTTCCCGTGTCTATCCAACCAGCTTCTGTCCCTTTCTGTCCTCTCATCCTGCCTCAGGACAGGAGCTGCCCATTTGGTCTCGTGTATCTGCTTGAGCTAAAAAGCACACTCTTCTTGAATATTATTTTACATTTTATAGTCCAGTCTAATCTTTGTCTGAAGAGTGGGCTTCAGGAATGATCTCAGTTCTGGGTTAACACAGTGTCCAAGGGCCATGACTTCGAGGGTTCCTCCAGTCTCAATCAGACCATCAAGTCTGGTCTTTTAACGTGAATTTGAGTTCTGTACCACACTTTTCTCCTGCTCTGTCAGGGACTCTCTATTGTGTTCCCTGTCAGTTGCCCATTTTTTAATTGGGTTGTTTGTCTTTTTATTGTTGAGTTGTAAGAATTCTTTACTTACCCTTATCAGATATACAGTTCTCCCCAATTTTTTCCCAATCTGTAGGTTGTCTCTCCACTTTGTTGATAAAGTGAGAAACAGCAAAGTCTGCTCGCTTACTCCAGAGACAGAAGTCTCTGTCTGAAAGCACAGTCCACAGTCCATCGCTGCTGCAGCCACCACCGCCATAGCCACTGCGGCCACGGAGCTGGGAAGACTTAAAGGCACCAGTGGTAGAGAGAAAAGTTTCTACATTTTAAAAGTTGCCTTTTTCTTCATTTAGCACTTGTCTAGTTGCTGCAACTCTCTGATTGCTTCTTAGAGGTCTGACAGAGCCGAGTGTACCAAATTTTGGCTGTCTTCCTTGGTAATAACTTAGGGGGAAGGAACCATAGAGCTGCTAATGCTGCCATCTCCTGGGAAGTGTCGACGTTTTGTTTTTGACTCGAGCAAATTGAAGGTTGGAGCTGCCATCAATTGTGGTCAAGAAGAGTAGGAGAATCTAGTTTGGATGGGAGAGAAAATCCAGAATTCAATTTTAAATATGTTAAGTTTGAGATATATATTAGATATAAACTGAAAACGCAGTAGACAGTTGCATATAGATGTCTGGAATTTAAGAGATAGGTTTAGGCTAGAGATACGAATACGGGAGTTTCTGACATATAGTTTTTAAAGTCATGATATAAATACAAAAGAGAATAAGTCTAAAGACTGAGCCCTAGAATACTCTAGCTTAAATAAATCAGAGAGAAGAGAAGGAATTATCAAAGGAGACCGAATAAGAGTAACCCGTGAGGTAGAAGGGAATGGTACTTTGCCTCAACTAACAGTAGCGTGACAGGGTGAGGATGAGGGTAATACGGGAACAACGCTTTTTATTGTGGTACCTTACTGCCATCTGCTGGACAATATATGTAATAAGTAAAGAAACAATCACTACAAAATAAGCTGATACACCTTCTAGTTGTGCAATACACGTAACTTGCATAGCTATAAGCACTTGAAAGACAAGCGAATAAAGTATATTAAGGTGGAGAATAAAGTATATCAAGTATGTCAAATGTTCCACTAGGTCAAATTACTGGAGGACTAAGAATTGATCAATGGATTTACCAACGTGAGAGTCATTACTGAATTTGGCAAAGTAGTTTTGGGCAATAAAGAGGACATTGGAGACTTTAACAAAAGCAGTTTTAGTGGTGTATTGAAGGCAAAAACATAATTATGCTTTGGATTTAAGAGAAAAATAAGAGAAGAACTGAAGACAGTGAGAATATATCATGATACGGGAGTTTTGCTAGAAGGAGATCAAAGAAAGGTTGGTAGCTAGTGGAAAAATGGGTCTGAGGATTTGTCTTTTTTATTTTTCTTTAATTGAGGAAATGGCAGGATGCTTGAATATTTGTGGGAATTATCCAGGAGAGAAGAAAATAATTAAGGGTAACAGAAAAGAAAGAGAGGAGAATTAATAAAGCAATATTCTTCAGTAGCTGAAAGGAAATGGGATCAGTAGCACAAGGGCCAAGATTGGTTTTTGAAGTAACATACTTTATTTATGAGAACAGTTAGGAAAGCAGAATTTATTGGTAGAGATACTACTAAGTGGGAGCATGTGGTGATCAGAGTTTCTTTTTTTTTTTTACTTTCCTTCTGATGGCTATAATTTTCTCAATAAGTAGAAAGCAATTACATCAATTAAAATGAGTATTAGGAAGGAAGTGGTTGGGATTTTAGAAGAAAAACAAGAATATTTGTGGTAATCATCCAGGAATGTGGGAGAACGAACGTTGTCGTGTGCCACAGGGTCGACTCCAACTCGTAACGACCCTGCCCCATAGGGTTTCCTAGGCTATATTCTTTACAGGAGCAGATTTCCAGGTCTTTTCTCCCGTGAGGCCTCTGGGTAGGTTCCAACCACCAGTGTTTCAGTTAGCAGCCAAGTGCTTAACCATTGTGCAACTAGGGATCCTTGGGAGAGTGACTAGACAAGGTAAATACAGCGTGACTGCTGGGCCTCATCAGGAGTGCTCACGTGGTTATTAACTGCAAGTGAAACAAGGCAGTCTTCTTATGTGTTTTTTTCTATAACCACGTTCAGCTGCATGCATACGTGCAGGAGCATGGTAGGGGGGAAAACTGGATATAAAAAAGTAGCAGGCGCCTTCTGAAATATCTACAGGATCATTGGGAGTAGTACAGCTGATGCTTCGTGTGGTTGTGAGCTGCCACTGTGTCAGCTCCAGGTCCTGGCAACTCCCTGTACAGCAGGACAAAACCTCGTCCAGTCCTGTACCATCTTCACAATCATTGGTATGACTGAGTTCATTGTTGTGGCCACTGTGTATTTTGAGTGCCTTCCAGCCTAGGGTACTCATCTTCCAGCACTATTTTGGACAATGTTTTGTTGTGATCCATAGGCTTCTCATGGGCTGATTTTCAGAATAGACCACCAGGGCTTTCTTCCTAGTTTCTTAGTCTGGAAGCTCTGCTGAAACCTTACTGTGGATGTGGATGACCTTGCTAGTACTTGAAATACTGGTGGCCTAACTTCCAGTATCATAGCAACATGCAAGCCACTACTGTACAACAAAGAGACAGATGGGGGTGGACAACTGATGCTGGCAAATTAAAGAAAGCATCAAGGGCCTTACAAACATTTCAGGAAGGAGTAATTATTTCAATGACAAATGAAAACATAAAATTTAAGCAAGATCAATTAGTATTACTATTATTGAGTAGGAGTAATAGACATGAAACTCTGGCCTAAAGTATTGCAAGGTGGGGTTGAATCAAGGTGCAGTGGGTGCTCACTTGTTTGTTGTTTAAAGCCAATAGACTGAGCAATAAATTACATAATAGACATCAGTAAACTCTGATAACTTATTCCCATGTAAGAGGCATTAAAATATCAAGTCAGGGCACTTAGCTATAGTCTAGGCAGCGATTTTAGCTCTACTACTGTCTTGTGAAGTTTTATACTTTTCTGCCTCATGTAGAGAAAAATTTAAGTTTCAGCACAATAATCTGCAATACAGTTTAACTATTAGACATTTGCAGTAACATCAAGATTTAAGCGCAAGAAATGGGCCTGGGAATTGGTCACTGTGCATGAGAGAGAACAACTGGCTTCTTTATCTGCTGAAATCAAAATATTAGAGTCCCTGAAGAGAAGCACCTGGGACTGAATATGCGGAAAGAGAACCTGAAAGATGCAGTGGTGGGTTTACTGCTTCTAATGAAACACACACTCTGTCTACCTGGAGTCACATCGAGGAACCAATATTCTCTGAAGATTTTGTCTACTGACTTTTAAAGAGGAAAAATAAAACCATGAGCGCAAGAGCACTTCTGGGGCATGGAAATGCAAAAGTTATCAAATGGGAATCCTCACTCTAAACTGAGTTCTTAATCATGTATTTAGCTGTTCAGTATACTGAGGCTCCTCTTTCTCATTTGATGTGTCTAGAGAAATAAATGTCCCTTGGGCTCAAACTTGATAATATCAAAATCCAGTTTGGAAAATGTTAGAGAAAGAAAATATTAGAAAGCTGAGGGTTTGAACTTCAGAGATGTCATAAAAAAGAGAGACTTTAAAAGGTAATGATTTTTAAACTTTACAGTGAATCTAAATATATCTGATGACCTTCTACAAACTAAGATAATTTCAAAGAAACTATGAGTTTAGAAAGTGTCAAAGTAATGACAGTTAAAAAAAATGAGATGACCTAGTTATTTTACTTAAATTATACAAGTTATAATTTTAAGACTATAAGTTTCAAATTGCTATTAAGGAATTGAGTAAGATGAAAGCGGATAAAATTATACATGGGAGGATAAAACCAATTATCTCTTATCTTTCTCTCTTCAGTCATCATACACAGCATATGTTTGTCATAATACTTAGTGAATAATCCTTAGCTGTTGTCATCCTGGCTTCAATCATTTCACGAAGCTGTTTATCCTATTGTAAATCTAGACTCCAGTTAATCAGCTGTGGAATGGACACAAGGTTAGAGAATCAGTCTTGCGTGTGTTAATTGAAGCTTATCGTATGAGATTTAGCCTGAAGATTAACTGATAGTACAAGGAAATCTATTTATAATGAAAACTGATAGTAGAGCATCTGTTCCACACATTAGCACATCTTGGGTGTAAAGATGGTTTAGAAGAAAGTCTGTTTAAAATTTTTTTTTCTTTTACTTTAAACAACGTGATTGAAGAATTGCGGGGATGTTATTTCCCTTATAACAATATCTAATCATAATCCAGAGCGTGACACAGGGCTGCAGTAAGAAAAGAATCCCTGGGTGGAGCAAACAGTTAAGTGCTCAACTATTAACCAAAAGGTTGGAGGTTTGAGTCTACCCAGAGTCTCCTTGGAAGAAAGGCCTGGAGACCTACTTCCAAAAGATCATAGCCTTGAAAACCCTATGGTGCACAGTCTTACTCTGAAACACGTGGGGTCACCATGAGGTGGTACGGTTTGCAACTGGTTTAGTTTACAGTAAGAAAGATGTGTTTCTTAATTTATGTCTTGTTTTCCTTCTCTCTGTTTTATTCATTCTTACTACCTTTATTTAAACAGACAAGTATTGAGGACCCTCTGTCTGCCAGATTCTCCAACAGGCATTGGTACTGCTACACAGTATCCGGGTGGTTGTGACCATGTTATTTAACTTCTCTGCCTCTAAGTTCCCTTATTACCCTTAAACTAGATAGTGAGATGATGAATGTCGAGCTGATATAACATGGTAACAAGGCAATACCATCTTACCTTTACAATTGAACCTTAAAACGTCCAAATTATAATTTAATTTCCATATTAACAACAGATAAAAAGCATGCATTAGTATGAAGGAGAAAACATATACGTTTTTTATCAAAAACTCTTTCCACACCACAGGTTCTTCCAGCAACTTTGTTACTTTCCCCCATCTCTTCATTGAATTTATTTCTCCTGATTACAGAACTAAATCTGTATATGAAATTGTTTTTCACTGAAATAACCTGACATTTTATTAGTTTTATATTAAATCTTATTTGACTTTTAGTATAATATATATACCCATTGCCATCAAGTCAGTTCCAACTCATATTGACCCTATGGGGCAGGGTCCATAGGTTTTCCAAGGCTGTAATCTTTATGGAAACAGACTGCTACATCTTTCTCCCGTAGAGTGGCTGGTGGGTTCAAACTGCCAACTTTTTGGTTAGTAGCTGAGTGCTTAATGACTGTGCTATCATATATATATATGGTAT
>NW_004443943.1:7605650-7617883 GCF_000243295.1 Trichechus manatus latirostris | reverse complement strand
TATATGCATATTATAGACATAATATATGTATCTATAGTTACATAATAAAGGGACATAATCTGGCTTTTTTTTTCTTTTCTCTACTTGGATAGTTAACTGTATAAATTATTGCATTCAGCTAAACTTACCACGTGGTTTATAATGCTGAAAGTGAAATATGGCCATACTGTGTAGGCCATCTGCAATGGGAAATGTGTTTGTCTGTCTGGGGAGACTACAGTGGCAGGTAAATTGACGTTTGTATTCTTGAGTAATTAAGGCTTCACTTTGTAACTCTGAAGTTAGGAGATTTCTGTTAGCATATCATTTTTCAAATATGCTTTAATCTATCAAGATGTTTCATATGCTACACAAGAGAAAAAGTAGGTTAAGAGGAGGAATCATCATCTTTTCCTTAGAGCTGTGATTATTTTATTTGTATTATTTTTTGCACCAAAACTGTTTTTTAGATAAAATATAAGACTTGCTGTCTTAGTTATCTCGTGCTGCCACAACAGAAATACCACAAGTGGATGGCTTCAATAAACAGAAGTTTATTCTCTCACAGTCCAGTAGACTAGAAGTCCAAATTCAGGGTGTTAGCTCCAGGGTTAGGCTTTCTCTCTTTGTCAGATCTGGAGGAAGGTCCTTGTCATCATCAGTCTTCCCCTGAACTAGGAGCTTCTCTGCACAGGGACCCCAGGTCCAAAGGATGCACTATGCTCCTGGTGCTTCTTTCTTGGTGGTATGAGGTCCCCCATGTCTTTCTGCTCATTTCTGTCTTTTATATCTCAAAAGAGACTGGTTTAAGACACAATCTAATCTTGTAGATTGAGTCCTGTCTCATTCACATAACTGCTGCTGATCCTACTTCATTAACATCTTAGAGGTAGCATTTACAACACATGGGAAAATCACATCAGGTGACAAAATGGTGGTCAATCACACAATACTGGGAATCATGGCCTAGCCAAGTTGACAGATTTTTGGGGGGACACAATTCAATCCATGACACTTAGCAAAAAAAAAATATAAAGTGGCAGATGTCTTTATTGAAGTAGTGTCCCAACCCAAATCCATTGCCATCAAGTCAATTCCGACTCATAGTGACCTTATAGGACAGAGTAGAACTGCCCCATGAGATTTCTAAGAAATGGTTGGTGGACTCGAATTGCTGACCTTAACCACTGTGCCATCAGGGCTCCAATTGCTTTATACTACCTGACATCTCAAATTGGCAAGTAATCTCCACAGTCCCCCTAATACCCTATGGAGGGTACCACTATTTTACAGTATTAAAAATTTAATTGTTATTTGGAAGGCAGAGAACTCACTCACAGACCTCTTCTCTGAGATATGTCTGTACTGTGTGATTTAACACCACCCTGCCACAGCTGACTGAGCCAAAGAGGCATTTGATTCAAGGGGAAGAAAACAATAAGCCAGAGCTTTAAACTGGTTCATCCCAGTTTGATTCCCTACTGAGAATTTGCATTTCCACCCTAGATATACTGAATCAGAATCTACATTGTAACATGACCTGCAGGAATGGAGATTCTGATTCAGTATATCTGGGGTGGAAGTGCAAATTCTATGCAGGGGTCAAACTGGAACGAACTGGTTTGAAGCCCTGTAATAAGCTCTACTCAGAAAATCATTTAACTTTGGGACTAGTAACATTATTGGGCCATTAAAAGAAGAAGACGTAGATTGAAAAAGAGGAGCTATTGGAAGGAGAAATGAGAGAAGAAAAACACTGCCTTTGTGTATGAGAAATGAAGAAAGCACCTTTCATTTTCCCTGGCAGATTCCCAGGTCTCAGATCCAGTTGCTTTTCCTCTTCTTGGATTCCACGACATTTCCATCTAAACAATAAACAATACCTTTCTGTAAATTGATTTGAGAAGATTTCTATTACTTGCAAACAAAGCCTCCAGTAGATCTAAAACAGTGGAAATGTGCTCTAGATCAAGACCATCAACAATTTTGCCCAGGAGAGTTTCAAAGATTGGAAAGGTAAAATCATTGGGGATTTTACCCTCCAGATTTTCTTACAAATCTACGGAAGTTACTTCTTCTGAAATTAGACCTGTGATTATGGTGCTGGGATAATGCACCATAATAATAATTAGGTTTAATGTAAAAAATTAAACCAAAGCTGAGAGTGGAACTAAAAGAAAATGGGCTTTCTGTAAAACTGTGAAGGTGTAGGCAAAAGCAAGGTTCAGCTTACCTGAGCACAGACTCTTCTTTCTTTTGTCTGGTTAAGGCAGTGGTCTCGTTGATGCCGAGTGTGGTTAAAGAACCAGGGGAACCTGATGGGTATAATTATTTCCATTAAGTGATTGAGCGTAGGTAATATTCAAACCCAGAGTGCAGTGAAGTAGCAACAACTGTTTCCCCACCCAGTGAGAGTCTGCCCTGCTCTGACACATCAACAGCGATGGCTGACTCCCATTATGAACCCTAGAGGCCTAGGAGAGCTACGTGGAGATATGGCACATCTGCATCCCTGACCACTTCATTATGAAAACGTTTGCCTCTCTAGTTAATTAGCCCAGATGTGGCTAGTTAAAAAAATATGCTTTATGATAAACCTGGAACCAGTTCATAATTTATAAAAATTTGTTGTCTGAAATATCAAGAAAATATGTTTTTAACTTCATCTTCCTTTTACTATACCTTAGCCCTCTTTCCTACTTTCATTCAAATAACAGCAGAAGAGGAAAGGGAAGACAAAGCAAAAGCAAGAAATCCATCTTTAACTTGGTAATTTTTTTTTATTCTTGCACTTTTTCTTGAAATGTATTAATATACTTGGCACATTCCTTTTTTGGATTCTAATCCTGATTTGTCAATTTCTAGGTGTGTAGATTTTAAAAATTTGCACAAAAACTTTAGCTTTAGTTTCCTTATTTGTTAATAGGGTCTATAAGACCTATCCGATGGGTTTGTATAAGGAGTATATGAGTTAATATATTAATGTATGAAAACTGCTAGCTGTAAACCCAGCACATTATAAATAACGAATGAAAGTGTATGTATATTTATATATATGTGTGCGTGTATATATATATAGATTATATATATGATATATATGCTTAGACAAATGAAATATAATCAAGATACATATATATGGTTCAAAAATAGAAAAACAAGTAAAATGATTATACATATATATATACATAATCTTTACATAAAACTGCTATAAACTTTTCAATTATATCTGTAATTCACTCAGAGTCTGTAGATGCTGCCAAGGATACCAACAGTATATTTGGTGAATTGAGAATACACTTTACTGAACTAGCATGGTTTATATGAATTCTTTCATACACTTCTTGGTTCTAGCTAGCTACACAGCAGACATTCAGTTTTTACTATTTAACTTTAAAAATCAATTATTCGGCATTGGCAACCATATTGTTGAGGGGCTGAGGGACTGTTGGAAAAAACAAGCAAGTAACAGTATTTCAAATAATGCAAGAACACCCTGTTCACTTGGGGCATCCTCTGACTGTAACTGTCGAGAGAGTGCATAAAAAAATATAGAAAGCAATTTGAAATATATATATATTTGTTTATTTTCTCAATATTCTCAAAATTCTACCAGTTTGAGAAAATTTTCTTAAATGTAAAGCTCTCATAAAAGGTAAAGTGGAAATAACAATATAATTTATTAATTTTCAAAATGATTTTCCACTTTAATAAAACTTCAAGCCTTAAAGTTTCTAGATTGTTTTAACAATGATTTGTAAAAAAATAAATAAATGGTAATAAAAATTAAAGAGGCTTTATTTTACAAGTAGCAAAGTTATGTATTTGAAATTACACCCATAATATTATCCAAATTTAATGAGATTTGGGGGAATAAGTTTTCCTGATTCTTTTCCTAGGAATAGTTGCAAGACCAAAAATTTAAAAAATTTATAAATATTTTGAAGCAATGAAAGTAAAAATTAATAAGAACATGTAAAATAAATTGTATATAATTTAACTGACAGCTTTACAATATTGAATACAAAGCAATCAGATAAGTTACTCTTATTCCTGAGAATTTCTTAACATTCTATCACATTAGACGTTACTGTGAACATATTGTTGCTGTTTAATCATAAGATTTAGAAGTTTGCTGTGAAGTTGTTTCATTAGAGTGAAAAGTTACCTATATCTTAGCAAACAGGATATAAGACTTTATTCTCTTTTTTTCTTCTTTTTAGGTCCCATAGTCTATAACATATAATTTAAGAAAACTTAAGATTTATTTCCCAGAAGTCTACATATCTATTATCTCAAGTGTTTAACAGTTTACAGGGAACCGATTTCTAAGTACAAGTTAGTGTTAAATTTGGTGATTTTGTCAGTGTTTATAAATTCAAATAAAAGCTGGATGCAATTATTACGTAAGTCATAACTGGCCACCAAATTGAACATTAATAATCTTACAATTTCTATGGTGATTGCCATTGCTAATTTTGTTTAATATAAAAACAAGAAATTAATGTTTAATGGTAAATCATTTCAAGTGAGTAACAGTTCACCTAGGAAATACATAAATTAAGTTAAAAATAAATAGGATGAATAGATATCTAGAAATTATGAATTAATAACTAAAATAACAAAGCAGGGATGATAGAAGATCACAGTTGCGGCTTAGCCAAATAGAATAGAGGGTCCAACTGAAGTTCAAGTTCTCTTACTCTACTCCCAGGTATCTTGGCATTCAAAAACCTGAATATGGGATTACATGGGTTTATCTAGGTCCACACTAGAGGTAGGACTGAAGTGTTGTTTGGAAGGATTTGTGCCACAAATGTAAAATGAGAGCACAAAAGGAGGCATTTAAGAGACATAAAATAGATAAAATGTGCCTGCTTAAGGGAGCTTCTGAATATAGCTGAATTCTTGCTTTTCCTACTGACTCAGGCCAATTCCATGTCATTTATAAAGCATGTAGTTGCACATGTACGTCATTGTCCCTTCCTACATATTGGCATCACTGCCTAGAATGGACTGTATTAGGAGTAACTGTGGCAGTTCACTGTCCTGATGCTATTATACCTGAGTTGGCTTCAAGGCATGTTGATGCTTTGTTTACTCTTTTTTCCTCTCTTTTGATGAAGGAACAGGAAGAAGGCAACAACAGAATTAATAACAGGTACCAGATGGGTTTCAGAATTCAGAAATTTTGAGTTTAGTAAGATAATATGGTGCAAATTCTGTTCTACCGAACATCCCTGGCAGGGTCTAAGACAACATCCTATAATAATCTATTGATACGTTTTTAGTAAAATATGTTAATATTTATGCAAACTAGGAAAAATGAAGATAGGAATAACTTCACATTTGTTCAAAGTAGACTTTGCCTCTAGATGAATTTGTGTCAAACTTCCAGTTTTCAGATTTTTTAAATTTCAGAATTTTGCTTAAAGTATTGTATATTTGTATTACCATTGTTACTTTTCTTGATATTGTCTTCACATCTTTATAATTACCCCATGACTGAAGTTTTATTATCCCTTGCTGGAAAGTTAATAAACTTGTCTAGAGTATCACAGTTAGTAAGTTGTGATGTGAGAGTTAAAACTAATCTCATTTGACTTGAAAGAACATGGCATTAACAACCAAATTACCCCAAAACATCTGGATGTGTTTGTGAAGATCTATGCAACAAATAGAATGAAAACTTGTGTTGGGGGTAATAGTGTATCTTTTCAGTGGAATTATTCTGTCTGTTGGTAAACAGTAACCAAGATAATCATTTCATAATAAAATATATTATTTTGTTGGCCAGTATGTGTCATTGTTATCAAAGGTCACCCAAACAGGTAGTTTTTATGCTTTGGTTCCTTTCAGGCATTGTACATAAAGATGGGAGTAATGAGACTTGGAGGGGATTCCTTGGCGGGAGAAAAGTGAAGTTGTAAAACATGGTAGAAACATAGTAGAGCTTGGGTTAATTGGAAGTCATTGTCAGTGTATCTTTCATATTTCATGAGGAGCTTAAGCTAAATGTTGAGGGGAAAGAAAGTTGTGGAAGTTCAAATTGGGCTCAAACTTGAAAGAAAAAGTGAAGTAAATCCTCAGTGGAGTCCAGGGATGGCTCTAGCAAAATTCACTTTACTCTGCCAAGATTGCATCTCCCTTGAGCAGATTCTAGTTTTTAAGAAGTAAGTAAGTATTCCAGATGCTGGTTTAGGTAGCGTAGAGTGGTTATAAGCATAATCTAGAAGCTTATCAATGTCCTCAAGTAAAAGATCACCAGTAACCTACCTGTAGTTAAGCAATGTTGAGTTTATTGACTCAGTGTAATGAGACAGTGTACAACATAGTGAACCTAGGGTTGTAATAATAAGTATTAGAGATACTTATAGGATTTAGACTTAAACATTAGATGACTTTGAGGAAGGTTCAAGGAGAAAAATCTTTGATTCGGATTACATGCTGTTTTAGGCTGGGTTCTCTAGAGGTGCAAAACCAGCAGCGTGTATATATAAACATATATAGAGAGAGATTAATTTCAAGGAAATGGCTCGCTCAGATGTGGAGACTGGAAAGTCCCAAATCCATGGGTCAGGCCTCAGGCTGGGGGCTTCCCTTGACTCACGTGGTTGCAAGGGCTGATGAACCCAAAATCAGCAGGTCAGATGGTAGGCTGCTGGTTTACATCCCAAGAACTGGATGATGACGAGTTCGATGCAGGACTGAGAAAGAACTTTGCCAGAACATCCATATATATCGGATGCAGGCCACACCCCCAAGGAAACGCCCCTTACATCAGATCACAAAATGGAGGATAATTACATAATGTTGAGAATCGCAGCCTGGCCAAGTTGACACATAAATTAACCATCACAGATGCTGTCAGGAATTGAGGGAAATTCTATGATTGATTCTTTAATAAATCTTATCTAAATTGTTGGTGAAATGAAACTAGGCTAAAGCTATAAAAGGTAAAGAAACAGCAGTCACTCATATTAGTGACAATAAGGGGATTTTTGTGGTTTGGACAATGTTCTTGTTTTTCTGAGTTTGGATGTGATTACAGAGTGGTTTTTTGTTGCTGTTGTTGTTTGTTTGTTCCCTGAATCCATTCTGGTCACAGAGTAGTCTTGTCTAAGTTGCTTTTCTGTGAAATTGTTCAATAGGAGAACACCAAAGCATAGCTCTGAGGCCGACTCCTCACAACACCCAAGGTCTAACTGATAGTGCCAGGCCATTTTCAGGCTATCAGTGGTTCTGATTCTATTTCTCAAACTGAAGAAAATAGCAAGAGTATAAAAGGACAACGTGAATTTTGTGAAACTGAGTGAATTCCACCGTAGGCAACAGTGGAGGAATGAGTGTGCTCACTTCAAGCTACTGAGTGCAAAGAAGAGTTACTTTAATGGCAGAATCAGCTCTTCCACTGGCTTTGAGGTCAGAAAATACATATTCTGCCATTAAAGTGCTGGGGTAGCAGTATATGGACTAGAAACTGAAGAAAGTGATAAAAAAATTCAGCATTATTCATAATAGATGATGCTTAGATAATTTTCTATCTATCTCTGATGTTCACCTCTGCATAAACCAAAAACCAAACCAACCCCATTGTTGTCCAGTCGATTCCAACTCATAACAACCCTATAGGACAGAGCAGAAGCACCCCATAGGGTTTCCAAGGAGCAGCTGGTAGATTCGAACTGCTGACCTTTTGGTTAGTAGCTGAGTTCTTAACCACTAACTACACCACCAGGGCACTTCAGTATAGCATAGAGCAAAGGAGTGTGTGCTAATGGCTAAGAAATGAGTTCTAGCATCAGATTTCCTGGGTTGAAATGAAGACTCTCCAATTGACTACCTGTGTGATCTATAACAAACTTATTTTTATGTCTCCATTATATCATCTATAATATGGTAATAATAATAGTAACTACTTAATAGGTTAATTTCAGGAATAATACAGCATTAAAAGCACACAGAATTGATTAATTAATACTAGTTTATTAATATTTCTTTGTGTTCATGTTTACTAACAAAACATAACTCTAATACTCATTATTCCCTTTAATTTGTGTTTCAAAAGACAGTATCATAAACAGAACAGAAAGTCTTTGACTTCAATAGAAAAAATGAAGAGCAAAATTGAAAAACTCACAAAAGCCTCCAACAGAATCAAATGATTCTTATACTTATTATGTTTCTCCACTATGGAAAATGAGGACTAGGACTGTGGCCTCCTTAGAGAGAGAGCCACATTGGACTCCAGGCACCATCACACACAGAGATAGAGGCTTGACTCCATGCAAGCGAGGAAATTTGTTATCATCCTTCGCCACAATGAGAATTATAACTTCAGTTTTTGAGAATTGTAGCCACTCACACCCTACATGGCATTACCTTGTCACACAAAATCTTGAAATGGAAATAATTGTTCAAAATTTTGCTCAATTAAAACACATAACTGTAAATACTAATTTTGGAACTGTCTATTATATCCAAATACCAACCATAAGGGCAAATCATGAGAACATCCCCAGAAGTGTCTGAACAAATACTGGACAATTTATGACAGCCAACTGGCTTGATTACCAAAGCTTCAAAAAGTTTTACTCATCTGGAGGAGGGGAAAGCACTAATACTGAACTAGACAATAGTTTGCCTGTTAATAGACTGAATTGATAAAAAAAACCCTAGACAAAGTTTAGTAAGAATTTTATAAATAACTAAAATTCAGAGAAATTGAATGAATCAATAATGACACATGGAAAACAAAAAAGTATTAAAAAACGAAAAGGAATTCCTTGAGGACAATCAGCAAAAGTAAACCATATTTTTAGACAAATAACACACACCTTCTACATTTGTTTGCCAACTACTCCCTGCTTCCATGAGGTATTTCAGAAGGGTCACTATGCCACTGTTTTTTACATGTCACTGTAAAAAAATTTAGCATAGCGCACAAATACCTCGTGGGGGGAAGGAGTGGTTGGTAAACAAACGTAGAAGTCGCACGTTATTTGCATAAACTATTACAAGTCAGAGCTCCAACTGAACTTCATGCATGGGTGCATTCTTTAACAGGGCGAAACATTCCATATACTTATTCAGGTATGTTTCTGAAACAGTCTGTGTTTTTGATTGAATGGCCTCAGAGTCACTGAGTTTCCAAGCTTATTGCTTTCAATCTCTTTCCTTTTCTGTGAAGGTCATTGTAGGAACATGTCTTAAATACACTGCATATAAATCTTCCTCCTTGCACAAATTTGCAACATCTTCTAGTTTTTATTCTTATCACAGTGAATTCCTCAAACCAAAGTAGGCCAATAGATATGAATAAAATACTATCGTCACGTCTAGTTTCCTATTTCTGTACAATACTAAGATCCTACTTGAACAGTTACAAAGAACTGATCTTGTGAATTCCGTATGATTCTGTTTCCCCACGCCATGCTCTTCATCCAGTGTTTTGTTGCTCAGTAAATTACACTTACTGTCTTCCCATTGCTCATCCCAGAAATACAGATGCCGTTCTTTAAAAGGACAGCTGTGAGTGGTTCTTCTAAACGTTGAAGTCACATTATGTTACCCCCTTCTTAGCACTGTCAAGTGATTTTTCATCTCCCTTTGAATAAACTTTAAATTTACGTTGGTTTACAAGACCCCACAACACCTGGCTCTTGCCTACCCCTCCACCCTCATCTGTTATCACTCTCCAGGTTATTCTCTCCACTCTAACCACACGGGCCTCCTTACTACTTTTCAAATACACCTCAGAGTTTTTGCACTTTCCTTTACCTAGTGCACTCTTTCCCCTTTAGCCACATGGCTTGCTTTCTCACTCACTTAAATATACCCTTTTCAGAGAGTCCTTCCTTATTCACTCTATGTAAAATAATACCTCTATAACTCTCTATACTTATTTTGCATCATTTAAAATTCCAGTGGAAAACATTTAAAACCCAGTGTGTAAATCTCTGTCTTCTTATTTTGCCAGTAAACTCATGAGAGGACTTCTTTATGTAAAGACAGTAGCATGCTGGTAAATGTTTAACAACCAGCTCAATGAAACAGGGGAAAAAGCCCTAGTAGTATTTGCTGGTATCTGAGATGTAAGTAAGTTTCAATTTTAAACTCCCAGCATTATCCATTGAACATGAGGTTGGGAAGAGATGCTAACAATCAGCTGGTGAGCTGATCATGAGTTAGCTCCAGTACAAAAAGGGGCCATTACATCAAAGCAGCAGGAAATGCTGGAAAAATCTATGGCTTGTAGCTTCCATAGAGAGTCTGCAGTGGTCTTTGTAGGCACAAGAAATAAACCATTGTCTTGTTAAACCACTGAAATGAGATGATTTTGTTATAGTAGCATAACCTAACCTATCTTGATTTATACAAATAGGTTTGGGAATGGGAGTGTAAACATGTCTCTAAGATTTCTGCTAGTCAGGCAAATCTCATCATTACACAATACACAGCCCTTGTGATAAAAAGACGCAAATTGCTGATGAGAAAAATTTCTACATATGGAACTAAAACTGGCAGAAATTTCTCTTAAAACTCTTGAAATTGAGGACAATGTAAAATGTACTAAATAAAAATAATAATAGTTAACCATTATTTGTTGTTTGCCATATTCTAGAAACTGTTCTAAGCACTTTATCTGTGAGATTATTTTCTCTTATTCACCCAGGAAACCCTAGAGGTATATGCTGTTATTATCACCGGTTTACAGCTATTGAAAACGAGATTCAGAGTGGTTGAGGATTTTGCCCAAGCCCAGGATCTAGTAAGGGGCTAGTTATGGAATTTTTCTTTTTTTTTTTTTTTTTGTATCATTCTTTCCTTTATAGAAAAGGGAAAACAGAACGTATACAACTTCTCTTTTTGAGTATGGAAAACATAAAATCAGAATCGTGAGTCTCCCTTTAAGCAGGAAGTTAATTAAAGTGAAATAGAAAACAAATCATTTGGACCCAAAATGGATTTTTGTTGTAGTATTTTCTCCAACATACTATTAAGAAAAAGGAGGGAGAGAAGAAGGAGAGAAGGGGAAAGAGGAAAAACAAGAAATTGTTTTTGTTTTTCTTCAGGTGCTTGCTTTGATTTATTATCTCCTTTACACAAGTTTGATGGTATAGATTACTTAAAGAAATATAAAGAAATGAAATTGCTTTTGTCAGTTTTAAACATAAACATGATTACAAAACTTTGTCGACAGTAAATGAGTGATTTAAACAACAAATTTTGACTCCAGAGCACATAGTCTTAATCACTAAGCATTAACTGCTTATTGTCATATTTCTATCACCTAAGGAGCAATAAATGTGAATATGAAATTAGTGAAACCTTAATTTGTATATTTGTCCTAGGCATCTTGTTATAATTATGGACCCAAGAAAAACGGAGCGTGCTGATTGATTCACATTCCCTGAGCCCCCTTGTGGCCAATGGGAGAATTGGACAAGGTTAACAAACCAAAACCCGTTGCTAGTCAAGTCTGTTCCAACTCATACCAACCCTTTAGGACAGAGTAGAACTACCCCATAGGGTTTCCAAGGCTGTAAATCTTTCTGGAATCAGACTGCCACATCTTTCTCCTATGGAGCAGCTGGTGGGTTCGAACTGATGACCTTTCTGTTAGCAGCAAAGCACTTTAATCACTGCGCCACCAAGGCTAGTTATATGAGCTCGTGGACTTCAATTTCTCCAGGTAAGTCTGCTCATCATACGTATATGTATTTAGGAGAGTTCGTTGGCCTCATTAATAATAGATTGAAACCACATCAGTTTTCAACCTGCTTTTAAATTTCTATACTTTGTGCTTGGTGTTTAGTGATATGTAAGCATGACCCTTGATGGGATGGATTGACACAGTGGCTCCAACAATGAGTTCAAACATATTAACAATTGTGAGGATGGCACAGGACCCGGCAGTATATCATTCTGTTGTACATAGGGTCGCTGTGAGTCGGCACCTAACAGCAACAGCAACAGCAAACACATAGTTGTCTTGTACTGACGGAACTAAGAAAAAAAATTACACAGTAAAGCCCTTAATTGCAGAGTTTTCCCCTGGTCTTGGCAGTTATTTCTGCAAATGTCATTATTTCATAGGAAAATTGATTCCAGGATATGGAAGAGAAAAGTCATGTTTAAATAGTACCTCTTGTGGTCCGGCAAGATGGCGGTCTAGGCAGAAGCACCACGCCGTCCCTCCACAACAAAGATCCGAAAAACTAAGCCAAACAGAGAATCAACAATCCTGAAACCCT
>NW_004443943.1:7577261-7597282 GCF_000243295.1 Trichechus manatus latirostris | reverse complement strand
AACCAATGTCATAAAACAGTATGTGTGTTACTGTTACATGAGAAACTATCTGTTCTGTAAGCCTTCACCTGAAGTACAATAAAATATTTAAAAAATAAATAAATAGTACCTCTTTGTCAGAACTTGAACTCCAAGATCAGCAGGAAAACCTCAAAATTCCAGTTTCAAATGAGTCACTTGGCAAGAAGTCCTTGTTATCATTGTAGTAAGCTGTTTTTACACATGATTTAATGTTTCAGCTTCTCTGTAGTTATTCAACTGCAAACATCAGCACCATGAAACTAGCCCCAACTAGACTTTAATTCTATGATGAATTCAAGAAAAATATAGAATTTTTTTGGTCTTTTCTGCTTGCTTTGAGGTTTTTTTTTTTTTTTTTTTTTGATAAATCCATATATGGAGAAAAAAGGGATTAAAAAAATTACAAGATCTTGTCTTAGTATTCTGGATACAATAAGTTAGAAAAAGGAAAGTTGTAAAAAACATTTAGCATTCACCTTGTATGACAAAAATAAATAATTTAAAAATATCTCTATTCAAGACTAGATCTTTAGCTAGACAAAGTGGTAAAATTGTACAGGAGTTTGCTACATCCTACTCAATTTATCCAGTTATTAAAGAGAGTAAATTTTATTCTCTTAATCTCTATTCTACAAACATTGCTGATGCATTTCTGTAATAGCTACTGCTTAATGATATTTCAGATTTTGATCAAGGACCGTATAATGTATTAATAATTGTATTAAGCTTAGTACACTGTTAGAGATTCCAAGCAGCAGAGACTGTGGACAGAAGAGTAGGTGCTGAATGATTGAAAGCAGAAGGTCTTTGCTGCCTGATGGGCTGGGGTTTAAATTTTAACTCTTCCAATGATGAATTTTATGACTTTGACCAACTTAATTTTTTTTCAAATATTTCAATTTTATTCATCCACAATGTATATTCACCCAGTAACAATTAAGTGAGACTCCCTGGAAATATACACATATTGGATACTCTTGCAGACTGTTTAAAAATATAAATTATGAGATTAGGCAGATCTGGGTTAGAATCCTGGCTCTGCTACTTCCTAGCTTCAGGTCTTAAGCTCTGGATCCTTGAATAAGGCACTTAACCACAATGACCCTCGGTTTCCCCATCTAAGATATGAGGATAGTGATAAACCCATTGCCATCGAGTCGATTCCAACTCTTGCAACCCTATAGGACAGAGAAGAGCTGCCCAATAGGGTTTCCCGAGGAGTAGCTGGTGGATTCAAACTGCCAGTATTTTGGTTAGTAGCCAATCTCTTTACTACTGCACCACCAGGGCTCCCGGCGTTTAGTGATAGTAGCACCCTATAAGGATCATTTGGAGGGTTAAAGGACAGGTAACACATGCAATGGCTGTCACTTGGCAAGTGCCAGATAATTATTACCTGCTGTTATGTAATTCTATTGGACAAAATGTAGCATATCACCGTTGAGACTTGGGCATTTTCTAACAATCTGTTTATGCAGCACCCAAGACTTGTCCATGTATTTTTTATTCCTCTATTTAATTCTCCCCATGAATTATATAACTTCAGTTGTGAAAGCCCATTTTTATTACATATTCTAGAGTTAGTAAAGGCACAGTATTCATTGTACACACTGTATACAATGTATAGCACTGGGTAACTTCAGAGACATGAATGTCAATAATTTTAGCACAAAGCTCTTCAGCATGGCACATAAGGTTTATGCTGCTGCTGGGACTCTACAAACAAGCATTTCCAACATTGGTTTTCAAACCAGTGGCATCAGAACCACCAGAGGACACATGAATAAAACAAAATAGACTCCTATGCCCATAATCCAAAAATTCTGATTCAGAAGATTCAAGGTACAGCCTATGGATGTCTCTCTTCCAAAAGCTCCCTGGGTGATCCATATGTACAACCAGGCTCTAAACCACTGATGCAGATCACACTCATTTCTTGATTGGCTATGGGTGGCTGAGAATCCTAAACCAACAAAGTTAAAGCATGCTGACTTTTTCAGATCCTGAAATTACCAATATGGTAGTGGGTACTAAAGTCTACAATAAAAGCATTTTCTCCCTTATCGTTATGGCTTGAGAGCATCATCCTCTTTCCCCAGGGCATAGTTGGCCTTGTTGTCCAGCAGTTCCATCTTCTTATAACTTGGTCTCACTGCATTGTTCAGCATCACTCTCACCATGGTCACCACCTGCGCAGAGTGTGTACTAGCCCAGGATCATGGTAAGAAGCCAAAGAATTTCCGACCAACCACTTGCTTGGGCAGGATTCTTGCCTATCACGTAATAGGACTCCAGGCCTAAATACGGAGTAACGATCAAATTTTAATTCTTCAACCCTGGCCTCCACTTCTCCCTTAATTTGCAGGTACAAAACATTGCTCGACTTACCAGCTCCTTTCGAGGACAGCAAGTTGAAATGTTCGCTCTGTCCAGCTTTTGCCAGCTCTGCAGACTTCAGTACATAATCTCCATCAACATGAACAAATCCCTCTGCTCCAGCTTTTTTTCAGGCGGTACCCAGGCAACAGAACCCTGCATCATGACCTTGAAAGGCAGATGCATAGTTATCCAACTTTTCAAAGTCTACCGCTTCTTGGTTCACATTTTTATAAGCTTCCTCCTCGAAGGTGAGCTTCCTCTGACCAATGAGCGTGACTTTGGAAAACAGGCATTATTCCAGGATTTCTTTCAAGAGCACTTTACTGGTTTCCCTGCTGGCGTCCAGAATAAAGACACACATATTCTGCATCCTAAAGTCTTCCTGAAGCTTAAGTAGTTCCTCTGTCATTGACGGGATGTTCAAGTATGGCCGGTCCTCGTTCCGGGAACAGGGAGAGTGATAACTGTTACTCTCTGTAGTCTCTGTTATTCTTCACAGTGTGGGCCCAGGAGAAAGTGATCCAGTCACCACGGGTAGGGTGGGCACCCTGTCAGTACTCCGAAACTGAGCCGACCCACACATTGGAAGGGGCCTGGACAGGACAGTGCGCCCAGGCATCATAAATGGAGGGAACCATGAGGCTGCTTCACCCATGGTGCCCCCGGGTTCAGCCCAAGAGGGAACCAGTCCTCTGCCCACAGGAGTCCAGGGGCTGAGCTTAGTCCTCACACGGGGGCTTCCCTGGAGCCGGCTGCTAAAGCCGCAGCTATCAGCCCGTTGACCCTGGGCATCTGGGCAGCCCACCTTTCCCTCGGCTCCTCACCTCTCTCCCTAGCCAGCAGGCGCCCCTCCCCAGATCTGACAGCAACTTAATTTTTTTAGACTTACTATTTATGTATATATCGAAGTGTAGATTGCAATGATTTGTTTGAAATGAGAAAATATGTAAACATAGCCAACCTATTGCAAGGCATACACTTTATGTGTTTCTCAAAATGTGTTTCCAAATTCTATATAAAGTCCTTAATTCCAGCTCACATAGCTCTCTTATATGCAATTAGCCTCCTTTAGTTGTTCCACAGGTGTATGATTTGCCATCTCAAATGACATTATACATTTCAGAGTTGGTTTAATTCTTGACTCATCATTTTGAGTTGTGGTAGATTGAAAATGGTGACAGATTCTTAGACATTCAACACTGACAGTCCCTGTACTATGTCCTTCCTCCTGAATGTGGATTGGCTCTGGGACTGCTTTGACCACTACAACAGAGTGAATGACATTATCCTGGTTGGGGACCAGGCCTTAAGAAACTGCCAACTTCTACTTCATCTCTCTTGGAACACTCATTCTTGAGAGTAATTGGTGATTGATTAGAGATTGGAGGGATCTGAGATTACATGAAAGAAGACAGAGACTTAATCAGGGATGGATTATTCAATAAACAAGGTACCCATGGTCTTACTTCTGCTTAGTTACTAATCTGTAGTGCATCAAAGATGTGGTGAAACCCATGTGAAATTGTGCACTACAGATTAGTAAGTGAACATAAGCCCGTGCTTACCTTGCTTACTACAAGCCTGTACATACCTGGCTTACTGGTTAATCCATCCCTGGCTGTAGCTGTCCTAGCCCCTAGACATTCAAGTTATCCCAGTTGAGGGCCTAGAAATGAGTTGTCCCACTGACCTCTGACCAAGTTTCAGTTGTTGTTTCAAAATATTAATTTTTAGAGTTGTTTGTTATGCAGAAATTGATACCTGGAACACGGGATGAGAGATTTGTTTTTACAGAGATAAGACTTTAAAAAACTGTGGAAGAAGCTGAGCATGTGAAGATCTAAAAGGGGAATCAGAGACTAACCAGTGTTAACCTGCTGACATGGGTGTACAAATTAATGTTTGCAGGGAAATTAGAGAAGAATGCACTTCTAGCTGCTGAAACATGATCCTGAAAAGGGGAAGTTTTGGAGAGATTTATGCCTCTGTGAATAGATAATTACTGGTGATTGAAATGTGAAACTTGGGAAACAAATATCAGTAGTAGGAAAATATGGGTATGGGGATAAAAATGATGATAGGGATTGCATGATAGAATTTTGCAAGATCAATGACTTATTCATTGCAAATACCTTTTTCCAACTTCATAAAAGGTGACTATACATGCGGACCTCACCAGATGAGATACAAAGGAAAAAAATTGACAATACCTGTGGAAAGGGATGATGGAGAAGCTCAATATCATAAGGCAGAACAAGGCCAGGGGATGACTGTGGAACAGACTATCAACTACTCATATACAAGTTCAAGCTGAAGCTGAAGAAAATAAAAACAAGTCCACAACAGCCAAAGTACAACCTTGAAGATATCACACCTAAATTTAGAAACTGTCTCAGGAAAAGATTTGTTGCATTGGTCACTAATGACCAAAGATCAGAAGAGATGTAGAATGACATCAAGGACATCATACATGAAGAAAGGAAAAGGCCATTAAAAAGACAGAAAAGAAGGAAAAGACCAAAGTGGATGTCAGAAGAGACTCTGAAACATGCTCTTGAACATAGAGTAGCTAAAATGAATGGAAGAAATGATGCAGTTAAAGAGCTGAACAGAAATTTTCAAACAGCAGCTCAAGAAGACAAAGTGAAGTTTTATACTGAAATGTGAAAAGACCTGGAGTTAAAAAACCAAAACGGAAGAACATGCTCAACATTTCTCAAGTTGAAAGAACTGAAGAAAAAATTCAAATCTCTAGTTTCAATATTGAAGGATTCTATCATCAAGGGCATCATACATGAAGAAAGCAAGAGGTTATTAAAAAGACAGGAAAAGAAAAGACCAAAATGAATGTCAGAATAGTCTCCGAAAGTTGCCCTTGAAAGTAGAGTAGCTAAAGCAAAAAGAAGAAATGATGAAGTAGAAAACCTGAACAGAATATTTCAAAGGCCAGCTCAAGAAGACAAAGTAAAATATTATAATGAAATGTGCAAAGACCTGGAGATAAAAAAACAAAAGGCAAGAACATGCTCAGCATGTCTCAAACTGAAAGAACTGAAGAAAAATTCAAGCCTCGAGCTGCAATATTGAAGGGCCCTAAGGGGAAAATACTAAATAACACAGAAAGCATCAAAAGAAGATGGCAGGAATACACACAGTCACGGTACCAAAAAGGATTGGTTGACGTTCAACCATTTCAGGTGGAAGCATATATTCAATGGTACTGAAGGAAGAGGTCCAAGCTGCACTGAAGGCATTGGCAAAAAACAAAGCTCCAGGAATTGACGGAATATTAATTGAGATGTTTCAACAAATGGATGCAGCTCTGGAAGTGTTCACTCATCTATGCCAAGAAATTTGGAAGACAGCTACTTCGCCAACCAACTGGCAGATGATTCAACAGAATACAGAACTTATTGAACAATACCTTTAATATCACACACAAGTAAAATTTTGCTAAAGAGAATTCAAAAGCAGTTATAGCAGCACATCGACAGGGGTGTTGATGGACAGCCAGAAATTCCAGCTGGATTCAGAAGAGGTCATGGAATAAGGGATATCATTGCTAATGTCAGATGGATCATGGCTGATAGCAGAGAGTACCAGAAATATGTTTACTTGTGTTTTATTGACCAGGCAAAGCTGTTTGACTGTGTGGATCATAAAAAATTATGGATAGCATTGTGAAGAATGGGAATTCCAGAACACTTAATTGTGCCTGTGAGGAACTTGTACATAGACCAAGAGGCAGTAATTTGAACAGAACAAGGGTATACTGTGTGGTTTAAAATCAGAAAAGATGTGTATCAGGGTTGTATCCTTTCACCATACTCATTTAGTCTGTACGCTTAACAAATAATCTGAGAAGCTGGACTAACCGAAGAGCAGGGCATCAGGATTGGAGGAAGACTCATCAACAACCTGAGACAGGCAGATGACACAACTTGGCTTGCTGAAAGGGAGGAGGACATGAAGCAATTATTGATGAGGATCAAAGATTACAGCCTTTAGTACGGATTGCACCTCAACATAAAGAAAACAAAAATCCTCACAACTGGACCAATAAGCAACATCATGATAAATGGAAAAAAATTGAATTTGTCAAGGATTTCATTTTACTTGTATGCACAATCAGTGCCTGTGAAAGCAGCAGTCAAGAAATCAAATGACACATTGCATTGGGCAAATCTGCTACAAAAGACCTCTTTAAAGTGTTAAAAAGCAAAGATTTAACTTGGAGGACTAAGGTGTGCCTGACTCAAGCCATGGAGTTTTCAATCACCTCGTATGCATGTGAAAGCTGAACAATGAACAAGGAAGGCCTAAGAAGAGTTGATGCCTTTGAACTATGGTGTTAGTAAAGAATATTGAATATACCATGGACTTCCAGAAGGATGAACAAATCTGTCTTGGAAAAGTACAGCCAGAATGCTCCTTAGAAGAAAGGAAGGCAAGACTTCCTATCATGTACTTTGGGCATGTTATCAGTAGGGACTAGTCCCTGGACAAGCACATCATGCTTGGTGAAGTGGAGGGTCAGTGAAAAAGAGGAAGACCCTCAATGAGACGGATTGACACAGTGGCTGCAACAATGGACTCAAAAATAACAAGTGTCAGGAGGATGACACAGGACTGGGCAGTGTTTCGTTCTGTTGTACATAGGGTTGCTATTAGTCAGAACAGACTCAATGGTATCTAACAACAACATTGCCTCTGTGTAGTTACTGCTTTTATGTCTTGAAGAGTCAGCAATCAAGTATTTGATTGTGAGCCTAGCAAGTCAGCCCTTCCAGAAGAAGAAGTGGATGTGGAAAGAAGAAAAGCTAGAACAAGCTGGAATCTCTGAGCATAATTGTGTCATTCCTCCACTATCTGACGTGAAGAACTTTTTGTGCAATTTCCTCTTCAAAATCTTGTAAAATTTCCTTTTTGGCTAGCTTTTACTTGTTACAGTACTGAAAAAGGGATTCCGAAAAAGCACAGTTCCCAGAAAAACAAAGTTCAGGTGGTGAAATCCAACACTTGAACAATGTATTGCACAGTAAGGATCCCTGGTGGTGCAACAGTTAAACACTAGCTATCAACCAAGAGGTTGGTTGTTCAGATCCACCTAGTAGCTCTGTGGGAGAAGGACCTGGTGATCTGCTTTCATAAAGATGACAGGCTAGAAAATACTATGAGGAAGTCCTATTCTGTTACATGGTAGCTGTAAGCTAAATCAACAGCACCTAACAATGACATCAATAGGCACAAAATAAATATACATTATTATTATTAATTCAGATAAGTCATAATCATGCCTAAATTTGTAGTTAGGACCTAAGACTGTTTTCTATTCCCTTCAAGTTTGCTACAAATAAAAGCATATCTACAAAGAACTGAAATCAAATGAGAAATGCCTTATTTATAAAGAACTGAAAAGTGCCAATAAGTCTAAATAAAGGTTTTCCTGGTAAAAACTTCATTGGATAATGCAACGTGCCATATTCACAACTTCTTAGTGAAGGCTGTTTGGAGCAGCACACAGAGCAGACAGTGTTCTAATGGTGTGATCAACCAGTGTTTATTACTCACACAATAAACAGGACAGGGATGAATACAACAGCCAACTTCCTCATCAGCCAAAGTTCCCCAAAGTTAGGTTCCCATCACAGCATGTGATCTTAGGATCACGTTCAAATATGCCCCACTTTGCACTATGGAAGAGGAATGCCAGAGCCCCTCTCTCCCAGAGTTAATATACTTAACAGGACAGCTATGTCTACATGCTAAGCAGCATGTACAGCCAGCAAGTAGAAGAAATGGGGTAATAAAAGATAAAAGGGGTAATAAAAGTGGAAGGTCCTCTGCAGGTAATAGATATTATTTATTGCCATTCTTTAGGGTGGGTGACCATTTCCTAAAGACTATTCGATTTACTGGTGTCAGAAGCATTCCTTCCCCCTTTTACCTCACTAAGACAGCTTAATAGAGTCCTGGATTTCATCAACAGGAAATCTTCTCTCCCTAAGGCACGTACTTTACTTTGTGTCCATTAGTAGCTAGGGGATGGTGAGAGAGATTATAGTATACCTGTGCGTCCAGAATATAACATGGGTCAGACCTGAGGCCAAAATGGGACCTTATACTCTTCCACCCTGAGCTGGAGAAAAAACATGCTGTAGATATTGATTTGACCTCTTGCTTTTAAGCAGAGTAACTGGGCCTCACAGAGAGAGAGAAAGCCACCCCATAGGTAGGCCTTTCCTTAGTGATAGAAACCAGAAGATAATCTTATGAACCAAAGCAGGCAGGTCAAAGAAGAGCCAAGAACAAAATTGTATGTTACTGAGGCGGAATGACACTGTGTTTTGATAAAACAGGGCTTGATAATGTGAAAATCTGACCAGTCAAATGAACCATTCCTCTTAATCTGAGGAAAAATAAAAACTGAAAGTGTTCATTGCAAGGCCATATCTCCCCATACAGTGGGCATAGGAGTTAAACTTACCTCCTAGTATGAAAAAATAAAGGTATAAGAGATATTATTGTATCTAAAATAATGATTCAATTCCTATTTAATATCAGTAAATATCTTGGGAGCCCAAGTAATGACTCAAAAGTTTTGTTTATTCTGTAACTTAATTGAATTTTATTTATCACGTATCTATGGATTTAAATACTAGTTTACCATGGCCAAAAAGGAAGAAAAAAAAAGTCTATTTTTAATAAATAGGCACATGGGTCAATTGCATTTTTCCCCCTTTAAATCATACTACTATGTAATAATCTTTATCCAAAATACAGGAGAGAAACCAATGTAAAACAACAGTTTTTCAATGACTAATTTTCCAAGTGCTTAGGAAGGCACCCATATTAAAATAATTATTTTAAATGCAAATAACAAGTAATTAGATTTGATGTGCACTAGGGAAAGATTACAGTCAAATATGATATGAGTTGGTTAAACTTCATACAAGGAAAAATAGCTATAAAGAAAATGTGTTGACTAATTTTTTAAGAAAACATTGAGTTAAAGCAATACAATATAGGAAAATGTGTATGTTAATTTTTAAATCATTAGCTCATGTGAATAGGGATTGTACAAACTGTGCTAGAGAAACTTTCTGTGAATAACAAAAGAATGTGAGGGCTATATTTGATTATATTTTATAGTAAAACCTCACCTAACTACAATGCTTGGAGAACAAATTTTAGAATAACTGTGTGAAAGGGGATTTATTTCTCTGACTTATTCTCTTCCCACAATTTTAAAAGCTTTCTTCAGGTGTAATTAATATTCAATAAATGGTACATTTAAAAAGTACAATATGACAATTTTTGACACAAGTATATATCTATAAAACCATCACTACAGTCAAGATAACGAACAGACTCATCACCCGACTGTACGCAGAATTATTTTGAAATTCATCTACATTTTTACCTGTACTTCGTCACTTTTAATTGTTGACTACTATTCCAATGTATGGATTTAACACAATTTGTTTAAACATTTACTGTCTTTGAGCATTTGGATTGTTTCCGGTTTTTGAATATTACACATAAAGCTGATGAACATTTGAATCTTTGTATGGACATGTGTTTTCCTTTCTTTTCAGTAAATATTTAGGAGTAGAATAGCTAGATCATGTGGTATGTGTGTGTTTAACTTTTTAAGAAAGTGTCAAGCTGTTATCCAAAGCAGTTGTACTATTTTACATTCCTGTTCCCTAGTGGCACAGTGTTTAAGACTTTGGCTACAAACCAAAAGGTCAGCAGTTTGAATCTACCAGTTGCTCCTTGGAAGCCATTTGGGGCAGTTCTACTCTGTCCTGTAGGATCGCTATGAGTTGGATTGGCAGTTCTAGTTCCTCCGTAATGTCCTCAGCACGTGGTATGGTCAGATTTTGTTTGCTTCCTTTCCTTTGGTTTTCTTTTCCTTTCCTTTTATTTTCCCCTCCCTCTCCTTCCCTCTCCTTTCCTTCTTCTCTTACTTCCTTCACCTTTAAGGAGTATATAATTGTGGCTTTAATTTGCACTTCCCTAATGTTAATGACAAGTTGTGAAATGACATCAAGGACATCATACATGAAGAAAGAAAAAGTCACTAAAAAGACAGGAAAGAAAGAAAAGACCAAAATGGATGTCAGAAGAGACTCTGAAACATGGTTTTCAACATAGACTAGATAAAATGAATGGAAGAAATAATGAAGTAGAAGAGCTGAACAAGATTTCAAAGGGTAGCTGGGGAAGACAAAGTAAAGTATTATAATGAAATGTACAAAGACCTGGAATTAGAAAACCAAAAAGGAAAAACACGCTTATTCAAAAGCGGCTGCAGCAGTACATCAACAGGGAACTGCCAGAAATTCAAGCCGGATACAAAAGAGGACTGGAATGAAGGATATCATTGCTGATGTCACATGGATCTTGGCTGGAAGCAGAGAATACCAGAAAGATGTTTACCTGTGTTTTATTGACTATGCAGACATTTGACAGTGTGGTCATAACAAATTATGGATAACATTGCGAAGAATGGGAATTCCAGAACACTTGATTGTACTCATGAGGAAACTATACACAGACCAACAGGTAGTCATTTGAACAGAACAAGGGGATACTGTGTGGTTTAAAGTCAGGAAAGGTGTGCATCAGGGTTGTATCCTTTCACCATACTTATTCAAACTGTATGCTGAGCAAATGATCAGAGTAGCTGTAGTATATGAAGAGGAGAATGGCATCAGGATCAGCGGAAGGCTCTTTAACCACCTGTGATATGCAGATGACACAATCTTGCTTTCTGAAAGCAAAGAGGACTTAAAGGATGTACTAACAAAGATCAAAGACTCCAGCCTTCAGTATGAATTACACTTCATCATAAAGAAAACAAAATCCTCACAAGCAATAAGCAACATCATGATAAATGGAGAAAAGACTGAAGTTGTCAAGGATTTCATTGTACTTGAATCTACAATCAACAGCCATGGAAGCAGCAGTCATGAAATCAAACAATGCATTGCATTGGGCAAGTCTGCTGCAAAAAAACCCTTTAAAGTGTGAAAAAGCAAGGATGTTACTCTGACAACTAAGGTGCACCTGACCCAAGCCATGGTATTTTCAATCACCTTGTATGCACGCGAAAGCTGGACAGTGAGTAGCGAAGACTGAAGAAGAATTGATGCCTTTGAATTATGGTGTTGGTGAAGAATGTTGAATATACCATGGACTGCCCCAGAAGAATGAACAAATCTGCCTTGGGATAAATGCAGCCAGAATGCTTCTTAGAAGCAAGGATGGCGAGACTTCGTCTCACATACTTTGGATGTGTTATCAGGAGGGACCAGTCCATGGAGAAGGACATCATTAAAGACATGAATTTTCACAAAAAAAGCTTAAATTAATGTATTACAAATCATCTTGTAGAAAATAAAATCCAAGTCGAGTATTTCCTGTAGAAAATGTTTAAAACAAAATTGGTATATAATGAAATATGTCAGCCTATTGATGAAAACTAGTTTCCATTCCCTTTGGTTTCCTTTCACTGAAAGATGTTCTTCATTTTTGTTTTGTTCATGTGTGTGTGTGTGTGTGTGTGTGTGTGTGTGTGTGTGTGTGTTTGTCATTACAGAAAGGTAATCCTTAGACTTGTTATAGCAGTTAAATTGGTGTTTACCTGTTACTGGAGAGACGCTGTCAGGGGTGGTCCAAATGTATTCAATGCTCATTTGCATTGAATATATTTCCTCCTTAGTAGCTCCATAGCAGATTTTATTTTATAAAATATTTTTGATTAAACAAGTATATATGTGTATACGAATTTTGTAAATACAAGTCAGCTAATGGCAGAAAAAAAAAATTTCTAAGTTTGTTCAGGAGAAACCATTTGGAAATAAGTAGTTTAAATTGCTCCAAAGTAGGATTGGCAGCACATAGTTAATGAACATGACTTCCCTTGGCAGAACAGAACATCCATAGGCTTATAAGAATGTAAGAGATGAGAGTCTTGTACTTTAGACATGATTTGAAGAACTACTGTGTTATCTTTTTTATATCAATCTCTGGCATTTGGCACTGCCAAGATTAAAAAAAAGAGGGGGGTATTTTACTGCTGTGGAATTTGGATCATTCATTTATCACTCATTATCAGGGTGCCTTTCATGTTCTTTTACTCTTCTTCCCTGAAGATCCTCACTGTTGGAAATTAAGTCACAATATAAAAAAACAGGTGACTAATTCTGGCTTAGAAACCGAGGGAAAAAATATTAGGTCTTTCTGAAGGCAGCCAGACATTGTGAGCATGTAAGGGACAGGGTCATCCTATTCTGGATAATTTAAGTTCCAATTAAAGTTGCTGGTTGTAAGCTAAGGTCTCCAAGGCTCCTGTGCTCAGTAAATCTGTTTAATGTGCTTATTAAGCTGCACAAAGCCTTTTCCAGAATCAGAAAGTGTAATTTATTTTCTTAGGTTGTACACTAGTGCACAAGTATTTGTCCATGGTCAGTTTGTTTGTATCCACAGCATAAGTTTTTACATTACATGTTAGCTTTTTTTTTAATGCTTCAATCAGGGAACAAAGCCAATATTTTCCTTGTAACTCACACCTTCACAGAGAATTTTTATCATAAATTTCAGGAGGTATATAACTTATTTGCAAATTATGCAAATGGCCATGGATATCATGTTTCATATTGTACACAAAAATGCACATACAGGGAAATAATTTATGAGTGCAACCATTTATGAGTGTGCTGTTACTTTATAAAATTGGAAAATGTTATATTATTAGAAAATGCACTGGGATTTGCATTCTAAACCATGATCTTGGAGCTGCCTATCATATGCTTGTTTAATTGTCCTCTGGTTTTGTGTTAGTGATTGACTTAGCACCACTTTGCCCAAACACACACACACACACACACACACACACACGCACACACACACACACACACGCACACCCTTCGCCCTGAGAACAACCAGAAAATATCATTGCTGGTTCATGTTAATTGGTAACTCTTTCAGAAGGAGGACAAATTGCCAAATTGCGAGGTTCAGACCAGGTTGTTCTGGGAATAAATTTTGAAGAACAAAATATTACTCTTATTCCATTTAGGAAACAAGAAAACAAAAAAAATTTTAAAAGGAAGAAACTGGAAAAAAAAAGAGACAATGGGTCTCAAGCAAGTCTGAAATCCAGCATGGAACATTCCATTGGATTTATGTAAATGCTTGAGAATAATTACCTGTGGCTCAATCTGACCTCTGCACACACACAGGTCCATCACCCCTGATACAGAGGCCAGTGGAAGCCCCATTCACCTCTGAGCCCCCTTGGACTGAGGCTGCCTTGACCTCTCAACCAATGGCAGCAACCTCACCCTCTCGAATCAGAGGAGGTAGCCCTGCCCTAGGACACAGTGCTTAAATCTCTCAGATAGCCATATGAATACATAGGACAGCAATTCCTATGAGAAACATCATGTAAATTTGAAACACATTTATGTAGATTAGATATCCATCATCTCCTCCCACCATCTCCATGTGCAGAATATATTTCTGTGACCCTTGACTTTGGACTTGGTCATGAAACGTGCTCAAGGCAATGCAACGTGACCAGGTCTAATGTGCACACAACTTGTAAAATCCTTAGGTTATTTATTTGGCTTGCTCCCTAGTACTTTGCCATCATCATGAGAATCGTGTGTCCAGGCTGGCATGATAATCCCAGGAGCAGATGACAAACAGGCAAAGCAGAGCCTCCCGGTAGACCCCATGAGCTAAACAAATGTGTATATTGTTGTATATACTAAAGGAGCTTATAGTTGATTTAATCAACTGATACAGAATCATATAAGGAAGAAGTTTACAGCACATTCTTGATGATAAACTTTCTGAAGCATATCTGTGACTCTATTGGCAAAACATATTTTCTTCATCAGATAATATTGTCTAAATAACAGCTTTTACATAGGGCGGCTGTGAAGTTTAAATGAGATAATGTTCAATGTTCACATAATGGCAGTGCTCTCAGTTATAAACTGTGCTAAGCCCTACAGGTCATTTAATCATTGCAATGGCATTATGAAGCAGAAACTATTATCATCCTCATGATACCTCAAATAAAGTAACTGAATTTACAAAAATTTATAAATTCACCCAAGGTCAAGCAGCTAGTAATTGTTGGCATTCAAAAGCAGTTCTCACTTACTCTGGAATCCATGTCTTTAACCACAGCTCTTGGTTTCTTCTTTCCCCTTTTCTACTTTATAAGTTCACTTTAAACACAACTGCCTACATATTTAGTATATTAAGTGGAATTTTCCTTTCAGCTTTGCTTGTAAGAAAATATAAGCCACATTTATGATCCTTTGATAATTTTTAATGATGAATTTCTAAAGAAGATTTGCTGTTTGTGTATGTGTGTATGTTTTCCTACCTATACCAAAAACCCAAACCAAACCAGTTGCCGTCAAGTCAATTCTGACTCATAGCGACCTTTACAGGGGGTCTAAATTTCCTTGGATCTTTAAGAAATTACTGATAACTTTAAGTTAATTTTTCAGATGTATAAATTAAATATTTCAGAACAATTACATTTTTAAATATCTGATGAAATGGTATGCACAATCTTTCTCAGTTGCTCTATAATAACATTCCTTGAAGAGTTTTGACATGTAATTTCTCTCAGTATCAAAGCAGTTTTGTGCATTCTTCGAATAAGCCCAAATACTTCAAGGATGAATTCTCCCAAATAAAAGATGATAGTTCAAGATCAACTTTTGATATACAGACCCAGAGAGTTTGTATAAAAATCTTTGGAAAATGAATTTGAAGAAAAAGAATTGGTAAGTTGTAGGTTATCACATCAATGTATGGTAATTATGTATCCCGATTTTCTTGAAATCGGAAAACACAATACACTTTTCTGGTCATTAAAAAAAAAAAAAAAAAAAAAAAGTTGCTGTCAAGTCAATTATGACTCATAGTGACCCTATAGCACAGAGTAGAACTGCCCTATAGGGTTTCCAAAGAGTGTCTGGTGGATTCAAACTGCAGACCTTTTGGTTAGCAGCCCTAGCTCTTAACCACTTCACCACGAGGGCTTCTGTTATTGCAATTGCCATGTTCCAGATAATTGTTTAATCTTCTGTAATTTGGACTAGTTTCTTTCTCTTTTAATCAGATAATGTTAAAATACTCATCTACACCAATAGATGCATACTTGGTGAGTATGTTTTAGATGATTATACTGCCTTGTTGTCATTGAATTCCAATCTCAGGCAAAGCAAAAACTTATTTTAGAAAACAATCCCTTTGTGAATGTAGACATAATTTGTATTAGTGAATTAAATGTCTGCTTTGGAAAATTTTGAATATAATGCTATAAATGCTTATAGTTCTGTGGCAATTACTTTGAAAATTTGCCATTTGCCATTAGGTGATACTGCCAGAAAAAAGTTTTTATATCAGGAAATAAATTTTTAATCAGGAAATGGCTTCATTAATTATCATAAATCATTGCAAAAATCAATAGCTATGTAATCACATGCCATGATTCATCTAGGACCTGTGATTCCAAGGAAAATAACTTAAAACTCTATCCTGAATGCTCAGATACCTTGGTTTTAGCTTTGTGAGACTCTGAGGAAAGGACCCAGGCAATGTTTTTCTTCTTCTTAAAGAAAAACTTTCAGAGAAATATTTGCCTGCTAGTTAACCAATCTTCCTCTCCTCTTGCATATAACCAACAACTGGTGGGCAGCGTTCACTTTTTGTTTTTTTTTAATGAATTTAATGATCAAAGTTTGCATTGAACACTTCCATTTTAAGTTAACAATCCTGTGAAATAGATGCTGACATGCATTCTCTTTTGCTTTAGGATTTATTTATTTACTAATATTTTAACTGAATATTTATTCTGCCTAAGCACTATACTGATTAATACTTCCAAATACATTTACTCCATATTTTATGTGTTTAAAAGTTGGAGAAAGAATCACAAGCACTTGATATCCTTATTACTGTTTTTCCTCCATATTATCTATTTAGTAGGAAATGAAAATGTTGGAGAGATTATAGGAAAACAATAAAGCTCATTTACCCTTTTCAAAGCTATTAATTGATCACTTTGCCACTTAACTAGATGATTGACTCAGGTGGGTTGCAATTCAAGCAAAATCCTATTCCTTTCTCACAGGTTTGATTTAGAACCTGACTGGTCTATGTAGCACTATCTCATCAAATGAGCGCCAGAGAAAGTTACTATGAAATGACTATTAATTCCTTTGGAAAGACCTTGGACTTTTGGAGCTATTCTCCTGACTAAACTAATTACTTGTATGTTTGGCTCTGACATGATTCCAACCTGGAAATTGACTAGAATTTGTTCCCTTTATCTCAAGCAAGAAGAGTAAGTAGCTCATCTTGGGTAACTTCCATAGGATTGGGGAAAGTCAGAGAAGTCTCTCTACAGAAGTGGAAGTCCCTACATTTTGATTACTTTGAGATTAACATTCAGACTTATAATACAGCAATCAAGACTGGGTGGGTCACTGTAATCCAGCTGACAAATAGTACTAGAATAGAACTCTTCTCTCACTCCCTGCCAAATGAAATAACCAAATCTTTGAGCTCTTTAGTCAAGGGCCTGCCAGTTATCAGCACTACTTAAGGGAGTGATAGCGGCTCCATAAATGCCTGTGGGCTTTTGGTCTCTGAGCCTGATCTGAATTTCCCAAAGTACCCCTATGCTGTTGGAGCATTTTAACTTTATATTATTTTTCAATTGTCAATGGATTTTTTTTTGAGGATTTCAATTTCAATAGGCTACTGCTACTATATAGAAATATAATTTATTTTTGTATATTGACCTTGGATTCTCTGTCCTTAACTAAGATCACCTATTAGTTCCAGTAGTTAATTGTTAGATTCATTGGGATTTTTTTTTATTGAATGATCATATCATTTGAGAGTAGAAATAATTCATTCTTGCTTTTTACTCTTTGTGCCTTTTATTTCTTTGCCTTATTACACTAGTTAGGTTCTCCCGTGAAATTTAAATAGAAGTCATAAGACCTGACATTCTTACATTCTTCCCAATGATTAGGAAAAAGTGATTAATAGCTCATCATTAAGTATGATGTTAATTATAGATTTTTCTTAGATAACTCTTATCAGATTGAGGAATTTCCCTTCCTTCCCTAGTTTGCAAAGAACTTTTTTTAAATGAATAATTGCTAGTTTTTTTCAAATATTTTTTCTGTATCTATTGAAATGTTCATATAATTTCCCCATTTTCCTGCTAAGATGAATAATATTATTAGCTGACTTTAAAATTTTAAATTAACATTGCATTCCTCAGATAAATCCCACTTGTTTCTGAGGTATTATCATTTTTGTGCATTGCTGATTTGATTTGCTAGTTTTCTTGTTAAACATATATTTCATTCTTCAGGATTTTTACTTGCAGGGCTACTGGTCTGTGAATTTGCCAAAATGTGTTTGTCAGATTTTTCTGTCAAGGTTTTATTAGCCTCTTCCTTCTGTTTTTTCTGAAGTACTTTGAGTATTATTGGCATTACTTCTTCCATACATATTTGATTAAATTCACCAGTAAAACTATCTGATCTAGAAGACTCCACTGTGGAAAGCCTTTCAAAATAAATTCAATTTCTTTAATACATATAAAGCTATTTACATTTTCTATGTTACTTGTGTGAGTTATGGTATGTTTTTAAAGAAATTTGTCTATTTCTTCTAATTTGTTATATTTATTTAAATAATCTACAGCAATAGCTCTTATTTTCCTGAGATTGTTAAATTGTGTATTATCTCTTCATTTATTGATTAGCCACTAGAAATAACTTTAAGCTTTTTAACTTTATTTATTTATTTTAATAATTCATCTTATTTTTATTGTATCTTTTCTTATAATTACTTTAGGGTTAATTTTCTAAAATATTTCTAGCTGTCTAAAGTGGAAAATAGTATCGATGTTAATATTTCTTCATTTCAATATAAGTACGTAAAGTTCTCCATTTCCTTCCAAACAGTGCTTTAGTTCTATGCCCTAAAAATTTAAAATGCATTGATACTTATCTCTATTGGTGAACATTCTGCATATACTTGAAAAAAGTGTATGTGTCTATTTTCAAAGTAGTGTTCCATAAACATCAATTAGAGTAGTGTAGTTGATAGTATCATTTATTTCTTCTTTATACTTACTCATCTTTCATCCAATTCTAGTGTGTTAAATATTTCCAGTTATATTGTAGATTTGTCAGTTTCTCCCTTTAGTCAGAGAAATGCAGCAGGAGAAGACCTCAGAGATTTTCAAAGCATGTTATGAACATGACCTTCTATTGCTAGAGAGGGACACATGGAACAAAGGAAACAGGCAGCCTCTAGAACCAAAAATTGGCCTCCAACTGATAACCAGCAAAGAAAGAGGGACCTCAGTCCTTCCAATCTTCAGATGGAATTTGGACAACTTAAATGAGCTTGGAGGCAGATTTTTACCCAGATGCTCCAGTATTTGTGCAGACCTGCTGATTGCTTGATTTCCATATTGTAAGACTTTAAGTTGATGACCCAGTTGAGCTAAAATTTTTGTCATTTTAAGCTACTATACTTGTGGTAATTTGTTATACCATGATAGAAAACTAATATAGATTTTTATATGTAAATGTTTTAAAAATATGAAAACCAAGAGGTAAAAGTAAAGGTTAGACCACAACTTAGGTCACAGAGCAATCCTCAACAAGATCCAAAAAGTTGAGATAATTCAAAGTATCTTATTTGACCACAATGCCATCAAGGTAGAAATTAACAACAGAAAGAGCAAGGGAAAAAAATCAATTACATGGAAACTGAATAATACCCTGCTTACACATCACTGGGTAATAGAAGAAATCGGAGATGGAATTAAAAAATTCCTAGAATCAAATGAGAATGAAAACACATCATACCAAAACCTTTGGGACACAGAAAAGGCAGTCCTCAGAGAACAATTTATAGCAATAGATGCACACTTCAAAAAGAAGAAAGAGACAAAATCAAAATATTAACCACACATCTCAAACAAATAGAAAGAGAACAGCAAAAAAAAGCCCACAGTCACCAGAAGAAAGGAAATAGTAAAGATCAGAGCAAAAATAAATGAAAGAGAGAACAGAAAAACAATAGAAAGAATCAACAAAACCAAAAGTTGGTTCTTTGAAAGAATCTACAAAATCGACAAACCACTGGACAGACTGACAAAAGAAAAACAGGAGAGGACGCAAATAACCCAAATAAGAAATGAAACGGGGGACATTACCGCAGACCTAACTGAAATAAAAAGGATTATAACAGAATGTTATGAAAAACCATACTCCAACTAATTTGAAAACCTAGAGGAAATGGATAAATTTCTACAAACACATGGCTTAACCAAACTACAACAGAGTGATGTTGAAAATCTGAATAGAACCCATAACAAGAGAAGAGATTGAAGAGGTAATAAAAAAACTCCCAACAAAAAAAAAGCCCTGGTCCAGATGGCTTCACTGGAGAATTCTATAAAACATTCACAGAAGAGCTTGTACCAGTACTACTCAAGCTATTTCAGAGCATAGAGAAGGAAGCAACACTTCCAAATTCATTCT
>NW_004443943.1:7548695-7577161 GCF_000243295.1 Trichechus manatus latirostris | reverse complement strand
AAGGATGTAGAACATAATTCTAACTCACAAAAAAAAGACCAGTCTTACTGGCCTAAAGGAGACTGGAGAAACCCCAAGAGTATGGTCCCCAGACACCCTTTTAGCTCAGTGGTGAAGTTATCTCCGAGGTTCACCGTTCAGCCTGGGAGTGGACAGCCCCATAAAACCAAATGAGACTAACTAGGTACAGTAGTCCAGTGAAAAGGACCAGAAGGCAGAAGGGGACAAGGAAGATGGTGATAGGGAACCCAAGTTTGAGTAAGAATATTGTTGATGTGTTGTGAGAGTGTTAACCATTGTCATAAGGCAACATCTGTCGTAACTGTTAAATGAGAAACTACTTTGTTCTGTAAGCCTTCAACTTAAGTGAGAATAACAGCACAATTGGAAGAGTGTAGTCAATGTCACTGAACTGTGCATGTAGAAAATTTTGAAATGGTGTATCTTCGGCTATGTGTATTTTCACCAAAAAAAAAAAGGTTGAGAAGTTAGAGGGTTGACATGTTATGGGTTTGTTAACCAATGTCATAAAACAATATGTGTACTACTGTTCCATGAAAAACTATTTGTTCTGTAAGCCTTCACCTGAAGTACAATAAAAAAAAGCTATCATTTATATAAATATTAAAAGTTAACACAAATAAACTTAAGTGAATAAATGGAGTTATTAGACCAAAAAGTCAAACTGCATCTCCGTATATATTTATGTGTGCTATAAATCTTATACAAAGCTTATTCAAATAGACAGCGAAAGATGCCATCACTTGCATTGCCTAAAGGCATCGGGTAAAGACATTTAAATAAACTTTCACATGCTGAGTGAAAGAAGTCAAATCACAAAAGGACGAATATTGTATGACCTCACTTATATAAAAATACAAGAAACTGGAAATGTACAGAGAACAAAATTCATTAGTGGTTACCAGGTAAATGAATAACTTCCTTTATAAGGATCAGCACAAAGCCAGTTCCTATGCGGTGGAGGTTAAAGATGTCCCAAATGCCCAGCTTTTCCAAATTGCTGTACCATTCAATCATCTCTAACATCAACTACTCCTCTTCCCCCCACTACTCTCCTTCCTGTCTTTGGGTTCTATAATTCACTGCAATTCTCACAGAACTCACAAACCGTATCAAGGAAATGACTCATGTGATTGTGGAGGCTGGCAAGACCCAAATCTGTGGAACAGGTGTAGGCTTCTTCTGACCCACGTGGTTTCGTGGGCTGACAAACTCAAACCAGCAGGTTAGACCACAGGCTGGCGAATCAGGTCAGACAATAGGCTGACAGGGCTACGTAAGCCAGCAAATCCCAGAATCTGCAGGTCAGAGGGCAGGCCACAGGCTAAAGTCTCAAGAACTGGAGGACACACAGTGACAAATCCGACTCAGGTTCCAGATGCAGAGAGAGAGAGCCCTGCCAGAGCACCCACATATATAACTTGGATGTGGGCCACACCCCAGGGAGGGGCGTAACCTGAGTAAAGGTGGAACTTGAATCATGCCCTCCTGCAGGGCTGTGACTCAAGATACACCCCACATTAATCCTATCTCATTAACATATAACCCAAAAAGTCATTGCCATCGAGTTGATTCCAACTCATAAAACCCTTATAGGATAGAGTAGAATTGTCCCATAGGATTTCCAAGGAGTGGCTGGTGGATTTGAACTGCCCACCTTTCAGTTAGCAGTTGAATGCTTAACCACTGTGCCACCAGGGCTTCCATGAATATATAGAGGTTAAGATTTACAACACATAAAACAGAGGATAATTAGGATAATTATATCAAATTACAAAATTGAGGACAACCATATAATACTGGGAATCATGACCCAGCCAAGATGACACATAACCCCAACCATCACAGGTTCCATATACATTATTTACATAGTCCCACTCAGTTACTGCGCATGAGTCAAAAAGGCCATGACTAAAAAGGGCCATATTAGGCAATTTATTGCACTCCAGGTCACCTGCACTGCAGATCTTCTAGCCGTTGACCCTTTCATACTTGAAGGATTAACTTCCCCCTCCCAATCATTTTACCAGTCCAAAGCAGTCATTAACAGTTAGTCCTTCAGTGGGACAAAAGAGTCCTAGAGGTGAAGTTACTCAGGTACCATCCATTCAGGTCTGTTGCAGGTGTCCATCTGATCTGGTCAGATTCTCCAGTAGTTCGTCCTCACTCTTTCTGGTCTCTGATGAAATTTAACTGAGAGAAGATTCTTCCCTTTTTCTGAGTCTCTCTTAAGGTATCAGCATAATGTTAGATTTCCTCCATTGCATAACTCATTTATTCATTCCTTTACCCTGAGCTATTATTTCTCCTTTCTTCCATTTGTCATTTATTTTCACCCAAACTTTTCCACCTTGGGAAAGGACATCAGGTTCAGCTGCTGTGCCAGTCCAGATTGCTGGTATCAAGACCAGTCTAGCAAGTACCTCCCCCTCAGTCCACTCCCATTCATGTTGGGTAGGGTTACATAGGCACAACACTAGCGGGCTATCTTGCCCACTAGGCAATATGGCAGTATTCACTGTCATCTCCCATTTTTCTAGATGTGGCGAAGGTATAATTCATCCCATCAGGCCCTTGGGAATTCTGGCATACATGTTCAGGAGTATAGTTACAGTCTCTTGCTTAGGGATGACCCCTGCTTCCAGCACCAGCAGCTGCATTCCTGGACCTGGCACTGCAGCATCTGGCAGGAAAAAAGCAATTTTAGGTGATGTGGGGAAGAACTTTACAGTGGCACAAGCATCCTCTCCTATCTCCTCTTTCCCAGATCCCCCGGAGAAGTGTAGGAATCTATCCAGTGGTGATCCTCTTTTTGTCCCCATTGTGCTGAGTGTGAGCACGTACTCACAAAGGCATGTGAGCCAGCCTTTCATGTCTTTATCTCCCCCATTTTAGGTAACAAATGTTTCAATTGCCCATTCCAATTCTCTATCAAATCATTAGTCTGAAAGCGATATGCAACATGGTATGTTCATTTAATATGATGCTTCTTGGCCCATTGCTGCACCTTGTGGGCTGTAAAGTGTGTTGCTTGGTTTGATGTAACATAACTCAGCGGCCTAAATTGGTACAGTATCTTTTGTTCCAATCCCTTAATGGTGTTTTCGGCATTTGCATGTGTCACAGCATATGCAAATCCCGGTCCAGAGTAAATATCTATTTCTGCGAGGACCCATTTGTAGTAATCTGGTGCCACTGGTGTCATTGGTCCAATATAATGAACTTGCCAGCTATGTGCAGGGCCTCCTCCCCCAGAGAATCTGTCCCATAGCCCTCAGCAACCTCTCTTTCTTGCAGGCAGACAGAGCAGTTCTCATTGGCATTTTGTGCCTCAGAGTGTGCAAGATGGACGTGTCTAGATTCAGCCCATCTCCCTGCATTGCTGTAGCAACCCCATGTCCACTCTTTTTGCGGACCCAATTGGCCACATAAAGAGAGTATACCAACAGGTCCACTTGCTGATTCCAATAGCCTTCCAATCCAGGAAGGGGGGTTTTCTGATGGGCCTTGACATGTCCTACTCTAATGCACCCTCTAAATTCCCAGAGTGCTCTCCATAGGTCTATGCCCCACATGGATGTCCCCTTAACAGTCCAATTTTCCATCACGCATTTTCCTGACCATATAGCCAGGCTGTTGGCCAGTGCCCATGAATCGGTAAAAATCCAAACATATGGGCTGTCACCATTGTGCAATTCTTCCATCATGGCTAGGAAGACAGCGTGTAGTTCAGCCCATTGAGCTGACCTGTTCTTACTTACCTTCTTCAGTCAGAGCCTTTCCATCGGCTGTTCTTAATGTAGCAGCTTTCCACATCACACGTTGTCCATGTACCCTGGAACTGCCATCCATGAACCAAGTAGCCTTCTGCTGGTCGGCAGAAAGTTGTTAATAGGGCACTGTCCATGTGGCAATGGGCTCTGGAAGCTTCTCAGGTGGTTCCAGTGTAGTACCTATGGGAAAAGAGGCTACCTCCTCGTAGATATGGTGGGTAACTCCCCGCATTTCCCCAGTAACTAGTTCTTATGTAAACCATTTTCATTTTATTATGGAACTATTAGAGTGTTTCTTTGACATTATCCAAGACACTACAGGTATTTCAGGTTTCATGATGGTTTTATGACCTTTTGTCATTGAGGCAGTCTCAATTAATGCCCAATATCAGCAAGTAATTGCCTTTCAATTGACATGTATCATGCTACAGCATCTGGAAATTTCCTAGTCCAGAATCCCAGTGTTCACTGTAGGGCGATATTCTCATGTTTTTGTCATAATCACTAACCTGCATAAGCATGTGTGGCAGATGCCTCCAAAATCATGTCTGAATGTGGATCATAAGGGCCTAAAGGCAGGGAGAGTGAGTTCACTTTCTGTAATTCAGACATAGCCTGTTGTTGCTCTGGCAGCCATTCGAATGCAGTTTTCTTCTGAGTGGTTTTATGGATAGGGGCCAGCAATATTCCCAGATATGGAATATACATTCCCCCAAATCCAACGAAATCAACTAAACATTGGGCCTCCTGCTTAGTCTTAGGGGTAGATAGCAACAACAACTTATTCTTGGTTGCCTGTGGAATGACATGGGTGGCTCCTGCCCAGATTATTACCAAGAATTTCACTGTTTGGGAAGGGCCCTGGATTTTTGCTGGATTTATTTACTAGCCTCTGTTGGTCATATGTGCCACCACTGTATTCAAATCAACATTAGTCTGTTCTTCAGAGCTTGATATTAACATAGTATCATTCATGTAATGTATCATTATGTGACCCTAATACTCCCCAAATGTCACGGTTTGAATTATGTCCCTCAAAAAATGTGTGTATCAATTTGGCCAGGCCATGATTCCTGGTACTGTGTGATTTTCCTGTACGTTGTAAACCTGCCTCTATGATGTTAATGAGGGAGGATGGGTGGCAGTTGTGTTAGTAAGGCAGGACCTGATCTACAAGACTGGATTGTGTCCTGAGGCAATCTCTTGAGATATAAAAGACAGAAGTGAGCAGAGAGACAGGGGGACCTCATACCATTAAGAAAGCAGTGCCAGGAGCAGAGCGTGTCCTTTGGACAGGGGTCCCTGTGCCCAGAAGCTCCTAGTCTGGGGGAACACTGATAAGAAGGCCGACAGAGAGACAAAGACTTCCCCTGGACCTGACGCCCTGAATTTGGACTTTTAGCCTACTATGACTGTGAGGAAATAAACTTCTCTTTGTTAAAGCCATCCACTTGTGGTATTTCTGTTTTAGCAGCACTAGGTGACTAAGACACCAGCATATTTTCCCCTTTTCAGAATGGGCTACTGAGGGCTTGACATAACTAACACCATAATGAACCTATAGGCTTTTTTTTCTTTTTTCTTTGCCTTCTCCCTTTTTGCATACCTTTATTAATGGCTTTGTTTTGCACATACCTTTGTTAATGACTCTGTTTTAAGATTTAGGATTCCCCACAGGAAGATTACAGCCCAGATGTCAGGAAGATTACAGCCCAGATGTCGGAGACATGTATCTTAAGCCTGATAAGGAAATGTCCGATTCCCTATCTCTTTAGTATGATAAAGAGTCTCTTGTAATTATGTTGAAGTGAATAACACCACTTCTAACCTTTGTAAAAATCATATATAAGCTCTAAAAATGCCTTTTGGGACTCCCTAAGGACAGCCTGAGCTGCTTCTGGGTTCCTGGTGGTATACACTTCCTAAATTAAAACTTTCTCACTCTGAGTGTGTTTCATTGGTTTGACTGCTCCAGGGCACGGACCCTATTCAGGTAACAATTACTCTTGAGATCTGCACCAAGTCCAAGTTTCTTTTAACCAAACTATGACAGTAAGCTGATGAATTCAAACAATTCTTTGGCAATGCAGTGAAACTATATTGGGATTCTTCCCATCTGAAAGCAAACTGCAGCTGACTCTTATTCTGAGACTGGGATGGAGAAAAAGGCATTTGAAAGATCAGTCACTGAGTACCAGCCTCCTTTAGGCTGCTGTAGTTTCTGCACCACTGACACCATGTCTGGGACATCTGAAGCCTCAGGTGGCACTATTTTATTTAGGCCTCAATAGTCTACGGTCAGCCTCCCTGAGCCATCTGCCTTTTCAACAGGCCATACAGGGCTGTTATACAGAGAATTTGTTGACAACAACACTCTAGCCTTTAGCATGTCTTTAATCAAAGCAGTAATCTCCTTTAGTCCACAAGGTGTCCTATACTGTTTCAAGTTAACAACCTGAGTGGGTTCAAGCAATTCTAATGGTTCCCATTTAGCATGTCCAGTCAATACTGGCCTAAGGGCAGACTTACACGCCTTCAGTTTTACAATATCAGGTAGAAGGGGTGTTCCCCAATTAGACATAATGTCTATACCAGTAATACTTTCAGGTAAGGGAGATGCAACTACTTCATACAAAATCTGTTTAAATCTTCCAACACGATTTTTTTCTTTCTGGATCAACCCTGAGGTCGGCCGTGAGACTAGCAGTCATAGCTCCCACCAGACCAGCTTTGGGCTTGGCTCAGTGCTAAAATCCACCCTTATATTCTTTTCCCCTGCCGTTGCAGTTATTACTGATAACAGAAACCAAGGACTTAGATGTCTGGCCCTTTCCTTATCACTCTGTATTTCCATATGCATCTAACTAGTTAATTCCTCAGGAGTTCAATTCACCAATCCTAATTCCCATGAATAGCTTTTGCCTTGGGTAACTGACTGCAACATAACAGTTGCTTCAGTCTGAGGGTGATTTTCATCCTATCCAGAAACCAAGTCTCTTATTCTCCCATTTATCCTCTTTTTTTCTAAAACCACATATTCCACTGAGTCTGGGCCATTGCAGCAAAACCCACCATTCTAATACCAACTAAATACGTAACCCCAACCATCACAGGTTCTATATAACTTATTTGCATAGTCTCAATCATTGTGTATGAGTCACAAAGACCATGGCTAGAAGGGCCAAATTAAGTAACTCGTTGCACTGCACCAGGGGTCGAAGGAGGGGGAATGGGGGTGGGGGGTTAACAGTGATGCAAATAGCACATTGATTAAGGGTAGGGTTGCACAGCGGATTATTGTAATTGCTGTCAATAAGTTGTACACCTGTAAAAAGTTTAAAAAAAATAAAAATAAAACTTCACAGAAAAATGCTGAAAATGATCGCCTGTAATTGTATTTAGAGTGAGAATGTCTAAGTGCCTTACAGTTCTGGAAAAGTAATTAAGCAGAAGAAATTACTTTTACTGCTTGAACTCCTTTGAAGTGTTACCATCAAAGGTTCAGTTAAATATTGTTCCAGCATCAGGCGTCCTTTAACAGTACAGTTCTGTGCAGCTGAATGCAATCACTCTCTCTTTCAAAGACCTAGATGCTCCCATATTGGATGTCTGCTAGTCAGAAACAACTTCTCCATTAATAACAGTTCTTCTGAATGTTGGCCCAGTTCACAACTGTACTCCGCCCAAATTGAAAACTTACACTTAGGAAACAGAATAAATGTTTATAGAATTTAGATAATTTTGTCTGCATGACAGAAATCCTGGATGAAATACTGAAGCGTTCATTCTACTGGATGCCAAATTATAGTTTTGACTTGAGCAGATGGGCACTCTGCCTTGTGTTGGCGTAACAGAAAATGGTTGGTAGCAGTCAGATCGGCTTATTTTGTTAGTTTAACTTTATTGGCTCATTGATTTGAATTGGGAAAAATATAGGTAGAAGGGAAAAATACCTATGGACTTGCCGACAAATGTTTACTGACTTTTGGTTGCATGGATCCTCCTTTGGTCTCATTACTGGTGTAGTGCTCTCATTATTGGTAAGGTTACCTTTAATTACACACATTTTTAGCCATCCTAGGTGTGAATCCTGGGGTCTGATGCGGTCTGTGTGATTTTTGTCTTCTTGATCTTTCTGGTATTTAGTTTCCTCATGTCTGAAATAGGTATAATGAAGAATCTAATTTTATTTAAATTCCTATAATGTTTCAGGGATACCAATGATAGCATCTTGTACCACTTGATTAAGTAACTCAAAAATATTTTTGAATATTCATTGGTTAACTATTCAGTAATTTTTCTTGACTTTTGGAGAAACAGGCTAGTTAGCATTTCTGCAGATGCTGATCTGACCACTACCAATCATTTTCTGATATGTCAGCACCCAGGCAGAGTGCCAATTTGCTTAATTTCTACACACGGCAGCTGCAGCAGTAGAATATTATCTAAGAGGAAGACTCTTAAACCGCATGCCTTCCTATCTCTAAAACCGAAGGATGGTTTTGAGCATGTGATGAAGATCATCAATTACCTGAATTTTAGAGTAAGTACCAGCCATTCTCATGTTGGGATTTCTCCTACTACACTTGTAATACTACTAGCTTTAGTTTAACTTGCATCACTCGAAGAAAACTGTTAGGTTGTCAGCATTCTTTTACATGAACATATATTGTTTATATGTGTGTGTGTATATATATATATATGAAGCCCTGGTGGCACAGTGGTTAAGAGCTCGGCTGCTAACCAGAAGGTAAACAGTTTGAATCCACCAGCCGCTCCTTGGAAACCCTATGGGGCAGTTCTACTCTGTCCTATAGGGTCCTTATGAGTTAGAATTGACTTGACGGCGATGAGTTTACATGTATATATGTATATATACATAGATATTTAAAAATGTAATGTTTTTGAAATATTTCTATATAGTCTTCATGTTCTAATTATCCTGCTGTTGTTGTTTACCCTCTAGTTAACTCCAACTCATGGTAATATTATGTACTACAAAACAAAATGCTGCCCGGTCCTGCGTCATCCTCCCAATCACCGGCATGTTCTAGTCCATCATTGCAGCCACTGTGCCAATCCATCTATATTAATTAACTACTGCTGCTATAACAGAAATACCAGATGTGGATGGCTTTAACGAAGAGAATGTTATTCTCTCACAGTTTAGGAGGCTAGAAGTCTGAATTCAGGGCACCAGCTCCAGGGGAAGGCTTTCTTTCTTTGTTGGTTCTAGGGGAAGGTCCTTGTCATCAATCTTCCCCTTGTCTAGCAGCTTCTCAGCACAGGGACTCTGGGTCCAAAAGACACACTCTGCTCCCAGCTCTGCTTTCTTGGTGGTAGGAGATCACCCTGTCTCTCTGCTTGCTTTTCTCTTTTATATCTCAAAAGACATTGACTTAAGATACAATCTCATTAACATAACAGCCTCTAATCCTGCCTCATTAACATCACAGAGGTAGAATTTACAACACATGGGAAAATCACATAAGACGAAAAATGGTGGACAATCACACAATACTGGGAATCCTGGCCTAGCCAAGTAGACACACATTTTTTGGGGACACAATTCAATCCATAACACCCTCTCACTGAGCCTCTCCCTCAACCACACTGGCCCTCTACTTCCCCATATATGACGTCCTCCTCCAGCAACTGATCCCTCCTGATGACACATCCAAAGCAGATGAGTCAGACAATAGTCTGTTGTGATCAATAAGGTTTACATTTGCTAATTTTTGGAAAAAGATTGCCAGGCTTTTCTTCCTAGTATGCCTTAGTTTGGAAGCTCTGCTGAAACTTGTCCCCCATGGGTGAAATACTGATGACATAGCTTCCGGCATCATAGCAATACGTAAGCCACCACAGTGTGATAAACTGACCAGTTTTGCTATTCTTTTGTTGTGAAAAAACATTTTAAGTGAGCCCTGGTAGCACGGTGGTTAAGAGCTCAGCTGCTAACCAAAAGGTCAGCAGTTCTAGTCTGCTAGCCGCTCCTTGGAAACCTATGGGACAGTTCTACTCTGTGCTATAGGTCACTTTGAGTCAGAATCGACCTGAAGGCAACGAGTTTTTTTGTTGTTTTGCCAATGTGTAAATTAGTCATTTGAACTTCAACATGTATTTATACAAGAGTTTCATCATACTATAAATGTGGTTGTGGAACACACTTGAGTTTTAAAATTTCCCATTTCTGTTTCCTATAATTTATCTTTTTTTTTTTGCTAATGTAAGACTGTCTTTTACATTTGAACTAACTTTCCCCAGAACACCTAGGTCTTCAGCATTTGATTCTCATGGAAGCTGGCTTTAAAAAAAACAAATCTTTACTAAGAAGATTTTAATCTTAACACTTGTGATCATTAAGATTGCACCTCAGATTGGCTAGGCCATGATTCTCAGTGCTTTGGCAGTCGTATGATGATGTGATCACTTCCATGATGAGATTTGATATAATGTGATCACTTTCATGATTGGATCTGCTTTGAGTCGCCAATCAGTTGAAAGGGAGTTTCCTTGGGGGTGTGGCCTGCATCAAATATAAGTGAACTTTCTGGCAAGGCTTGTGGGCTTTTGCTCACTCTGGATCCTGCAGCTGGCTCCTGTTCTCTGACCTCTGGTTTTTGGGTCTTGAGCTAGCAGCTTACCTGCAGTATGCCTGCCAATCTTGGGACAAGTTGGTCTTTGCAGCCTGTGAGCAAGAGCCCTGCTGTCTGACCTGCCAATCTTGGGTTCATCAGCCTCGGAGGCTACGTGAATCAAGAGAAACCTCCAGCCTGACCTATGGATGTTTGATGTTGCCACCTCTACAACAAATTTTTCCATAACACTAGGCTTAAATTTTTCCATTCCACTAGGAAGGAACTGGCAGTCTACTTCTGAAAAGAATTAGCCAGTGAAAACCTTATGAATAGCAGTGGAATATTGTCTGATACAGTGCTGGAAGATGAGCTCCCCTAGATTGGAAGTCACTCAAAATACGACTGGGGAAGAGCTGCCTCCTCAAAGTAGAGTCGACCTTAATGACGCAGATGGAGTCAAGTTTTCAGGACCTTCATTTACTGATTGGCATGACTCAAAATGAGAAGAAACAGTTGCAAACATCCATTAATAATTGGAATGTGGAATATATGAAGTATGAATCTAGAAAAATTGGAAATCATCAAAAATGAGATGGAACCCATAAACATAATATCGTAGGTGTTAGTGAGCTGAAATGGACTGGTATTGTCCATTTTGAATTGAACAAACATATAGTCTACTATGCCAGGAATGACAACTGGAAGAGGAATGGCATTGCATTCACTGTCAGAAAGAACATTTCAAGATCTATCCTAAAGTACAACACCTATCTTAAAGTTCAAGGTCTATCCTATCAGTGTTAGGATAATATCCATACATCTACAAGGAAGGCCAGTTAATATGACTATTATTCAAATCTACACACCAACCACTAAGGCCAAAGATGAAGAAATTGAAGAATTTTACCAGCTTCTGCAGTCTGAAATTGATAGACTATGCAATCAGGATGCATTGATAATTACTGGTGATTGGAATGCAAAAGTTGGAAACAAAGAAGAATCGGTAGTTGGAAAATATGGCCTTGGTGATAGAAACAATGACGGAGATCGCATGACAGAATTTTGCAAGACCAATGACCAGCATAAACGGTGACTATACACATGGACCTTACCGGTGGAATACACAAGAATCAAATCGACTACGTCTGTGGAAAGAGACAATGGAAAAACTCAATATTGTTAGTCAGAACAAAACCAGGGACCAACTGCGGAACAGACCATCAATTGTTCATATGTAAGTTCAAGTTGAAACTGAAGAAAATTAGAGCAAGTCCACGAGAGCCAGCGACCTTGAGTATATCCCACCTGAATTTTGAGACCATCTCAAAAATAGATTTGATGTATTGAACACTAATGACTGAAGACCAGATGAGTTGTGGAATGACATCAAGCACATCATACAGTAAGAAAGCAAGAGGTCATTACAAAGACAAGAAAGAAAGAAAAGACCAAAATGGATGTCAGAAGAGACTCTGAAACTTTCTCTTGAACGTCGAGTAGCTAAAGCAAAAAGAGGAAATGATGAAGTAAAAGAACTGAACAGAAGATTTCAAAGGGCAGCTCAAGAAGACAAAGTGAAGTATTATAATGACACATGCAAAGAGCTGGAGATAGAAAACCAAAAGGGAAGAACATGCTGGGCATTTCTCAAGCTGAAAGAACTGAAGAAAAAGTTCAGGTCTCAAGTTGCAGTGATGAGGGATTCTATGGGGAAGATAATAAACGATGCAGGAAGCATCAAAAGAAGATGGAAGGAATACACAGAGTCCTTATACCAAAAAGAATTGGTGGACATTCAGCCATTTCAAGAGGTAGCATATGATCAGGAACCAATAGTACTGAAGGAAGAAGTCCAAGCAGCAATGAAGGCACTGGTGAAAAACAAGGCTCCAGGAATTGATGGAATATCAATTGAGATGTTTCAAGAAACAGATGCAGCACTGGAAGTGCTCACTCGTCTATGCCAAGAAATCTGGAAGACCGCTACCTGGCCAACCGACTGGAAGAGATCCATATTTATGCCTATTCCCAAGAAAGGTTTTCCAACCAAATGTGGAAATTATCATACAATATCTTTAATATCACATGCAAGTAAAATTTCACTGAAGATCATTCAAAAGTGGCTGCAGCAGTATATCTACAGGGAACTGCCAGAAATACAGGCCGGATTCAGAAGAGGATGTGGAACCAGGGATATTATTGCTGATGTCAGACGGATCCTGGCTGAAAGCAGAGAATACCATAAAGATGTTTACCTGTGTTTTATTGACTACGCAAAGGCATTCGACTGGGTGGATCATAACAAATTATGGATAACATTGTGAAGAATGGGAATTCTAGCACTTAATTGTGCTCATGAGGAACCTGTATATAGATCACAAGGCAGTTATTCAGACAGAACAAGGGGATACTTCGTGGTTTAAAGTCAGGAAAGGTGTGCATCAGGGTTGTATCCTTTCACCATACCTATTCAATCTGTATGCTGAGTAAATAATCCCAGAAACTGGACTATATGAAGAAGAACGGGGCATCAGGACTGCAGGAAGACTCATTAATGACCTGCATTATGCTGATGGCACACCCTTGCTTGCTAAAAGTGAAGAGGACTTGAAGCACTTACTGATGAAGATCAAAGACCACAGCCTTCAGTATGGATTACACTTGAAAGTAAAGAAAAAAGAAATTCTCACAACTGGACCGATAAGCAACATCATGATAAATGGAGAAAATATACAAGTTGTCAAGGATTTCACTTTACTTAGATCCACAATCAACACCCAAGTAAGCAGCAGTCAGGAAATCAAAAGGTGCATTGCATTGGGCAAATCTGCTGCAAAAGACCTCTTTAAAGTGTTGAAAAGTAAAGATGTCACCTTGAGGACTAAGGTACACCTGACCTAATCCACAGTGTTTTCAGTCGCCTCATATGCATGCGAAAGCTGGGCAATGAATAAGGAAGACCAAAGAAGACGCCTTTGAATTGTGGTGTTGGCGAAGAATATTGAATATACCATGGACTGCCAAAAGAAGGAACAGATCTGTCTTGGAAGAAGTACAACCAGAATGCTCCTTAGAAGCAAGGATGGTGAGTCTACATCTTATATATTTCAGACATGTTGTCAGGAGAGATCAGTCTTTGGAGAAGGACATCATGCTTGGTAAAGTACAGGGTCAGCAAAAAAGAGGAGGACCCTCAAAGAGATAGATTGACACAGTGCCTGCAACAATGGGCTCATGCATAACAATGATTGTGAGGATGGCACAGGACTGGGCAGTGTTTCATTCTGTTGTTCATAAGGTTGCTGTGAGTCAGAATTGATTCCCTCGCACCTAAGAACAACAACAGGCTTAAAATAAGCCAACCCAGAGGCCGGAGAAGGGGACCTCATATCACCACGAAAGTAGTGCCAGGAGGAGAGCGCATCCTTCGGACCTGGGGTCCCTGCACAGAGAAGCACCTAGACCAAAGTAAGATTGATGACAAGGACCTTCCTCCAGAGCCAAAAGAGAGAGATAGACTTCCCCTGGAGCTGGTGCCCTGAATTCGGATTTCTAGCCTACTAGACTGTGAGAGAATAAACTTCCGTTTGTTAAAGCCATCCAGTTCTGGTGCTTCTGTTATAGCAGCACTAGATAACTAAGACAATACTCCTCAAAAGTTTCACTGACTAAATGAACTAGTCATTCTGATTTGCTCAAAAAAATGATACTCCAGAAAATATTGGTTTTAATGACGACGCAATATCTTTCATTATTAAAATATAATCTTCATCTCTGTGGTAGGCAGGATAATGGCCCCTCAGAGATGTCTACATCCTAATCCTCAGAATCTATGGATATGTTATATTACATGGCAAAGAGGACTTCAAATAGCAGATGGAATTAAAGTTGCTGATCAGCTGAACTTAAAATAGGGAGATTAGCCTTGATTATGTGGGTCAGCCCAATGTAATCACTGTTGTTATTGTTTGGTGGCTTCCAGTCAATTTTCAACTCATAGCAATGTCATGTGACAAAGTAGAGCTGCCCTATAGGGTTTCTAGGCTGTCATTTTTACAGGAGAGCCTTGGTTAAGAACTTGGCTGCAAACCAAAATGTCGGCAGTTCAAATCCACCAGCTGCTCCTTGGAAACCCTATGGGGCAGTTCTACTCTGTTCTATAGGGTTGCTATGAGTCAGGATCCGCTCGATGGCAATGTTTTTTGTTTTGTTTTGTTTTTTTAATTACAGGAGTGGTTCACCAGGTCTTTGTCCTGAGGAGCTACTGGATGAGTTCAAACCACCAACCTTTAGGTTAGCAGAAAAGTGCTTAACCATTGCACCAGCAGCGCTCCTTAATGTAATCATAAGGGTCCTTAAATGTGGAAGAGGTAGACAGAAGTGTCAGTGTCTGAGTTATGCAATGTGAAAAAAACTCTACAGGCCCTTGCTTGCTTTGAAGATGGAAGGGAGCCGCTAGCCAAATACTGGGGGCAACCTCTGGAAGACAGAAAAGACAAGAAAACAGATTCTCCACTAGAACCTCCAGAAAGGAATGCAGTCCTGTTAACACCTTGATTTTATTCCAGCGAAATCCACTTCTGGCCTCCAGAACTGTAGGAAATAAATTTGTGTTGATTTAAACCACTATGTTTTTGGTAATTTTTATAGCAGTAATAGGAAACTAATATAGAACCTTTGTTGTTGAGTCATCTGAGATTTGAACAACCTGACTCTGTTTGCTTCTTTGGCTTCATAGGATTGTTAATATAGACCTTTAGATAAGGTTTGGGATAGACAGCTCTTCTTGAAGAGCTTCCATAGCATTTGGAAAATAGCAGATAAAAAAAACTTAAGAATTCTAATTCATTGAATGTTTGCTTTGAGTAAATTGTTTTGGTGTCCAGAAAACAAATGGAGGCAGAGAGGAAATGATGAGAGATGATGAAAGGCAACCATATACAGTACTGGCTGGTGTGTATCTGGGCCAGCACTCTCCATTAGTTAGGAGTGCTGTCAGTAAGCTCAATTTAACCTAGTTTATTAACACAGCAACAGTAAGAAAAAGCCAAGAACATCAATTGTTTTGACTCTGTAACTAAACCTTTAGTTACAGTTAACATTAACCTTTGCTGAATCTCTTAGATCAGAATTGTATTAGGTAACAAATACAGATGTTAAGCCAGGTGTTAAGCTAAGGCAATAAAATTCTGCCCTAGACACAGGTTTCAAGGAAAATCACTTTTAATGGAGAACCCAGATAAGGAAATAAACCAATACAATACAGTGTAACAAGATTTATGTTGAGTATAAGTACAGGACATACCCATATGGGACACATAGTTGGAGAATCTCATTAAATTTGCAAAATCATTACTATTATTGGAAAAAATAACAGGAAGCCGCATTTTACTCTGAATCAAAATGTTTGTATACGTTCATTTTTCAGTTGACGAAGGTGAAACACCCACTGGTCCTTACTGGTCTGATATTATTAGAACCATAACAGCTTAACATAAAGCTTAAGACTTCTGACTCTCAGTCTAGTGTGTTATCAATTAGCAGTGCTGCTTGTATGAATACCTTTTTTTTGAAACAGTTTTGCTTATAATTGAAAATTTTAAGATCAATTATTCTCACTTTCTTTTATTATTTTTATTTTCTCAAAATTGCTATAAAATATATCCAATAAACACAGAAACAAATAGAAGAAATAATCAAATGGATGATTTGTAAGAAAATAATAAATTCGTTTGTGATTTATAAAATTCCTCAATGATCTTAGAAGTTATACATTTCAATGGAAGCTGTATTTGGATTGTATTTGACAATTCATTCTGCCCTTTGTAGGGGTATAAAGAAATATATTTCTGTAGATACCCAAACTATTATGGTATTTAAATTTACTTTGTCAGATTTGCGGTGTTATATAACTGACTACAAGCTGAAATAATATATGTCCTAAAAAGTAATTCACTAGAGATTTAATGGAAAACACCACCCCCCCCCAATCTGTGCTACTGTAAGAAAGTGGCTCATTATTGTGACATGCATATCTATCTACCTGCAGGTCTAGGTTGCCCAGGTTAGTAATGACCAGGGAACTAAACTGGTCTTTCAGAACTTAGTGTTCAGCAGGAGGAGTGATGGTGTCGTCACAGGCTAACTCTTGACTCTAATTGGCACTCAAGATAATAAGCACTGATTTTCATGAGCTTCTTTACCCAGCTAAGTATAATATCTTAACCCACAGAACTGATTTCCAGGTCAGGTGTAACCCCAGGTTAGGAGTGTCTGATAGATGTCATTTCAGTGATTAGTTACTAAAAGAGACTGATTTTATCCAAAACACAAGGTTAGCTGATAGTGCTTAGGATCTGGGGTCAAATAGTCCTGACCTATATTTGAATTACGTCTTTGCATTCACTAGCTTTACAACCTTGAGTAAGTTACAGAAATATTCTAAACTGTGATTTTTAAAAAAAATTAAATATGAGGTAATATTAATGCCTCCCTCATTGGGTTATTTTGAGTTTTCATTTGTTTATCCATGTATTCATTAAAAAACTATTGATTGTATAACTTATCCATATCAGTTACTGTTCTGGGCAATGTTTGCGATCCGTTGAAGATTGTGTTTTAGCGGATGTGGAAAAAATACATACATTAGAAATATATGTCATATTGTAATATTGTTTTGAAGGAAATAAGAGGCTGAAATAATAGAAATTAAGAGAGGGAAGCCATTTTAGCTAGAGGCATCATGGAAGGCCCTCTGAGAGGGTGACATTTGATAAGATAAATCAGCTCTGTGGAAAACTGGTGGAAAGTGACTCAAACTCCAACACAAATTAAGATGGCACAGAGCTAATAAAAAGTCTTGGAACACTCATGGAACAAAAGAAAAGGAGAACATGGATGTAGCAAAATGTAAAATGGCTAAGAGTTTGGGATATATTATTGGAGAGATTGGCAAGAACTGGATTATGGGAAAAAATGTAGAACATGATAAAGAATGAGAAAGAATAGAAAGAGCAAAGTAGCCTATGGACTCTGAAAAACACTCTTTGGAATGTAGCAGAGAGGAGTTGTTGTTGTTAGGTACCACTGAGTTGGTTCTGATTCATAGCGAACCTATGTACAACAGAACAAAACACTGCTGAGTCCTGCGTCATCCTCACAATCATTGCTATGTTTGAGCCCATTGTTGCAGCCACTGTGTCAATTTGTCTCATTGAGGGTTTTCCTCTTTTTCGCTGACCCTCTGCTTTACCAAGCATGACATCTTTCTCCAGGAATTGGTCTCTCCTGATAACATGTCCAAAGTATGTAAGATGAAGTCTTACCATCCTTGCTTCTAAGGAACATTCTGGCTGTACTTCTTCCAAGACACATTTGTTCATTTTTCTGGCAGTCCATGGTATAGTCAGTATTCTTTGCCAACATTGTAAGTGAGAAGTTAGTGGAGCATAAGTAAAGTAATCAGTTCTTTCAGTTTTTATGGGTTCTGTATGACTACAATTTTATGAAACAAAATCTACTTGAAGGAGATTTTATCTACATATTCATCTACAATTTATTAGTCAATTGCCAGCAGCTAGGCTTCCACTCATCATATACTGTATCTGTTCCCTTGGCTTTTGTGGTTACACATTTCTCTGAACTGTCCTCCTATCTCCTTGCCCATATTTCCCCGTCTCACCTGTAAGTTTCTTTTCTTTGAATGTTACTTAATATTTGAAATCTAGATGTCAGCACATGCCACTCAGATTCTTGGAAGTTAAATAGAGTGTTCAAAGCTCTCCTTTTCCCAGATTTTATGTGAAATTTGTCACTATCCTTAAACATTCTGTGGATTTGGGGAGGTTTTATTCTTACTGTCATCTTCTAATTTCAAGTTTACAGTGTATGGGAATTTCAACGCCCTTTGCCCCTACTTTCTTTTTGTTATTTTTCTTACCTCTACTCTATGTCAACCTACACACAAAATTCACCCTCCAGGCCATGGTATTCATCCAATAATCTCACACAGCACATAAAAACAATACTTGTAGCTGACTTTGATGAACTGGCAGAAGGGTTGACAGATTGATTTAATATTGCAGCAAATAAGCCAATCTAAAATAGAATATTGTTTATCCCTACTCTACAATGTTAACCTATTATCCCAATACATGGTTTTAGAAATTTCTCTGTACCAGCATTTCTTCATAACCTCCAGATTTTTGTTACATTATTCAGTCCACTCTCTCCTTAAACTCTCTCCTACACTAAAATCAATTTCTCTTTTTCTTAAAGACTAGTCTTAATCTTGAACCTCAGTACTAGTCCCATTTTTGCGTACCTAAAACACATTAATGCCTGTGCTAAAACAAGTTTCACTGACCCTGGGTATCCCCTCTCAGTAGCACAGATGTACTTGAATTTCTTTCTTTTCTCCTTCTCACATAAGTTTTTTCAAGCAGAAGGGAGAGATGGTATACAGATTTACTTTTCCATTAGTTTAATTGTGTCACTTCCCTTAGATGGCAAGAAATAATTACAGTCAGTTTGATTTAAAGTGTTATTATCTCCTTTATATTTGTGTTCAGTGGGATCCTAATCAAACTTGATTCTCTTTTCTTTCAACACCTTCTCCTTAAGTGATCTCCTCTACTCCCAAAGCCCTAATCAAGTATAATACCTATGTTTATGCCTCACAAACGTATATCTCAAGGTAAGGTTGTATCTGTAATCTCAGAATAATAAATCTAATTGACTTCTTGGATCTCCCATAATAACATCAAGCTTCATATGTCTAAAAATGAACTCACTGTTTTCCTTCCAAGTCTTCTCTTTATAATATTTATTTCATTGAGAAACAGCATATCCCAATAGTCAAGATCAAAATCTGTGGGAGATATTATACCCTTCCTTCTCCTTCATCCACTAATTGTAGCAAAGTCTGCTATTTTTTTTCAGTAAACATTAATTTCTCTCCCTTTCAGTAAGAGAATCCTGCATTTTAGCCGGGCCCATGAATACTCAGCTTCCCATAAAAAATAGATGTAACCAGTTGATGAAGTTCAAAAAAGAACAATTTTATGGAGTGGAAGAGATATGTGTAACTTCTAGATTATATCCTTATAAGAAGTTGTTACCTCTCAGCTTCCTCATTTCTTATAGGCTGGAATATGGATATGGTACTGGAAGCCAGTTTCTACCATAATACTGTATTAAAAATGGTAAATATTGTGTTTTTTTGAAGTACGTAATGAATAAACGTTAATAGCACTGATGCTAGAGTTGACTTAAGGGATCAAAATAGATGACAGACTTTGACTCTCACATGGAAAAATTAAAATGATCTGTATTATATTGATACAGAACAAAACACATACACAAAATGTGATCATATCAAAGTGAAATATACAGCATGTTGCTATATAGTAGGTATATATATAGTAGATTCTCTATATATGTTCTTTATTATTGTTTTTTATTTTATTATTATTTTGAAGCTATGGAATTGAACATTTACATTTTTTTTTAATCTAAGTAGATGGAACACATTATTGAACATACGTGGGAAAAATAATCTCTTTAAGAACAGCTAAAATTTTCAGAATAAAGCATAGTTTGAAAGGTGTTTGAATAAAATTGCCTGAGAATATTTTTCTAGAAGGATCAGCATGAGTTAATGATACTCCTCTTGTTTTGACTATAACACTGTTCTTAAATAAAAATACTGTGATCTGAGACCTGGTATTACCGGGTTTTGAATATTTCGAGGAGAGAATCACTTTATTGTTCTTTCTTCCAAAGCCAAACATATGGCTACCAAGTCTGCAGGGACATCAACCATGATAAAATCATGCTTTCCCTGTAATATTCTATTTTAATTACCATGAAGTGTATCAGGAATCAACACAGGCAAGACTAAGGCAAAAAATTGAGGCAGAGATTCCCCAAGAAGATGAACTAGAGCGAGAACCTTGTTCAGGAATTGCATTATTTTAGGAAGAAATGAGCTTTATAAGCAGCAGGTGTGTGTGCTAAAAGACTGGCTCTGTGTTTTAATTAAGCAGCATTTCCCTACAGAATAATTACATACGTTGTTTACTCAACTTTTTTTTTAAGTCCATTAACACATCTTTAATTTTCTTTCTTCCCATCTTACAAGTTAAAAACATTTTTTAGCTTATTCTTTTTTAAAAACTATTGTTCTCATTACAAAAGTAATACATAATAAGAACTAATGGTATGGCACATTTTTGTTCCCTACAAAGTAATCCATCCAGGAATTAAAATAAGTATGTTCATAGTCTTAGAAACATGGTGGTCTCTGAGTTTATGAAAGTTATTGGGACATTTTATTGTATATAACTGTCTTAAAATCTTCCATAGAGAAGAATGTTTTCAGGTATATCCTCAAACGAATATTATTCTAAAGGAAACTTCTGCAGCTGTCAATAGCTCTGATCAGTGCTTCATGGAAGAGTGAAATGGGGTTGTGTGAGTTAGTTCTTAGCCTGGACCTGCATGGTGTGTTGACTTTTGAACTAAACAGTTGTCAACTGAATTAACTTCCCACATGGACACTCCCAGAATATAATCTCTTTTATTCCTTGTGGAAGAATCTCTTGTGAAGTCACTACCAGGTCATCATGTGAACTTAAGAAGTCCTCTTTTTTTATGTTCCTAGAAGACTTTGCTAAAAGAAAGAGTACATTTGATCTCATTCTATGCCTGCGCAGTCACAAATCCATAGGGTTTTATGAACATGTACAATGGAGTTATGTTCTTAATGAAATGCTATTTATCTGAGAAAGCCAACAGATGAGAATCTTTGAAAAACATGATTTAAAAAGTCCCAGGACTAGAAGCAGATCACACTATATTTCAAAATGTTGAAATATTGGCTCCTGTATATCTTCAATATCAGGGCTTCTGACTGAGTAGTTCTACGCTAGTATAGTGACATCACAGAAACAGCTGAACTATATGCATGTTCCAGCCCAGGAATCTTAAGGAAAGGAGAGAAAGGGCTTAATTAACTCAAATAGGAGATTAAAACAGAAAAAAGTCCCCTACTTGTTCACATGTGCTTATCAATTGCACTAACATCTTCTCAGAAATGTATAGCAGTTCATGGCTGGGAAGAAATGCTTGGTAACAGCATACTATTGATGTTTTTATTGACAAATTAATATTGGGAATAGCTTGGCATTCCTAAGTCTGTCAAAATCAGATGTTCCAAAGGTGCTGCATCCAAATATACATATGGATATTAAGAAAGTTAAATTAATATGTCAATTATGGCAATACACACCGAACATGTCTGGATGTTCATGTTTCATGTCTGGATAAAAAATCTTTCTGCCTGGTGCTCAAGGAGTGAATTAAAAGCACACTTTGAAGGATAATATATCTGCAGCATAGACAAACCATGATGGTAGCTTTTACAGCAAAATAACGCGTACAATGTGCTGAGGAAATAAATCAGATGGTGCAGGGCTCTTTGGATGAGAACAAGAAACAACACTATCCACTGGTATAGTCACAAGCCTTTATTACTTACATAGCAATCAGGACAAAGAGGAACAGAGTAATGTTCATCATGAGCTGGTCCACCAGGACTCCCGTCCAAGGGTGAAATATTCTGTCACTTCCATGCATGCCCCTTGTTGCATCATGCGAGAGGACAAAAAAGACTCAAAGCCTTCGGTTTATCTAGCATGGACTGGCAGAGTACATGTGTCAGAATATATGGAAAAAGAAAGAGGAGGGAGGAGAAGAGTTACTTTGTTGAGATTTAGAAGGCATATCATAACTGTCTGCCTTGTGGTGCCAAAGAAACACTCCCTTTACGTCATCAAGGAAACACTCCCTCTTTCCCAGCTACAAGATTACATTTTATACGCTTACATCTGCTAGTTAATTATGCAGTGGATTAGAAAACACAGAGGAGACAAGTTCCCCATGAGGCACACTCTTTGATATTGCTATAGTCATGGAGATGGTGGGGGCGATACCGCTTACCCTGCAATGCGTTTGAGTGTTTCCTCATATTAGTTTTCTGCATTTTACAGTCACTTATTTCCTCCAATATCAAACATGAAATTTTTATTTTCTATTTAAATTCAGTTATTACTTATTGAAACAAAATCATAAAACTAAACTTTGTAATGTGTTTGACAGCTGTCACCTTAATTTTGCATGAAATAGGTGACATAAATTTGCAAGAAATAGATTAAAAAAAAAACTGAATTAAACTAAAGCCGTATTTGCCAGCACAAAAGCTTCCTAATTTTCAAGGAATGAAAGATTTAGTGCTACTTCTATTCTTTTGTTGATCCTTAGTAGGTCTTTTAATGGAACTTCTAAAAATATGCAAAAATAAAGCTAAACTTTATGCAAAACAGACTTTCATGCTTGAAATGAATTGCTATATAAATTCATTCACACCTAATGATTAAAATAAACAAGATAACTGGTCATTTTGTTTCTTAGATCATTATTTCTGTTAAATATGTATATATATATATACACAAAGTCACGTAAATGAATACTTACTCCTGCTTTCTAGATTTACATGCACTTGTATTTAACTGAGGCATCCCTGTGTGGCATAAATAGTTAAGCATCTGCCTACTTACAGAAAGGTTGGCAGTTTGAATCTACTCAAAGTTGCCTCAGAAGAAAGGCCCAGCAATCTACTCCTGAAAGGTCATAGCCATGAAAACACTACTGAGCACTGTTCTACTCTGAAACACATTGTTGCTAGGTGCCATCGAGTTGGTTCCGACTTACAGCGACCCTACAGGACAGAGTAGAACTGCCCCACAGGGTTTCCAAGGGGTGGCTGCTGGATTTGAACTGCCAACCCTTTGGTTAGCAGCCAAGCTCTTTAGTGCCACCATATGTCAGAATTGACTCGATGACATGTGGTTTGGGTTTTTTGGTATTTAATTGTTGTGAACTTTTTAGTCAAGATAAAAAGACCAGGATGGGATGGTTCATAGTTTTACTACCTCTCTTACTAAAAAACCTTCCCTGAAGGAATGTGAGGGTGAAATTTGGTGTCACTTAACTATAAAACTGTTTTACTTGCTTCTCTAACTATTTATTAGACTAGACTAATGTAAGGACTATAGATTTATCACTTTGTCTCTTTATCAGACATAGTTTGTGCTCCACATAGGTCAGTGGAATTAATATAAAAACATCAAATAAATTTTGAGTACCAGTAATTAAGTGAAGTATTACTTATAATGCAGATTAAAATTTTGAGAGATATTTTCCTTTACATTTCAATACCACTGGTGGGATAGATAGATAGACAGACAGGGAGGCAGGGAGGCAGGCAGACAGACAGACAGACAGATAGATAGATAGATAAATGGATTTAAATCTTGTAACTCTAGCATTCTAGAAAGAATAACATCAGATTGTGATTTCATAGGAAGAATTAACTGAGAATGGAATAATTACATAATAAATCCAGGCAATAGTCAGTTCATCATGATAATTAAGGCAGAATTATAGGCATAATTGCCTTGACTCTCATATTCTCTTTTCCTACTTCCAGACACACTACAATGTATCCAAAACTATACTTTGTCTTGTCACTAATGAAATGTTAAGACTGCAGTGTTTTTCGCTTATAATTGAATTTTAATAAAATTTAGTAAATAACTAAAATCTTAGCATTAAAATAATTTTAATATTTTAATACTAATTCAATAGTGATTCAATATTTCAGTAATATTTGACTCAGTTGACTTTTACATAGCCCTCTGGGTTTCATTCCCATTTAATCTAATTTAATGTACTCCTGCTGTGCCAAGTTCTCATTTAGCAAATCTGTAAAAAAATTATTTGTGCATGTTTATATGTTCTATCCATTTTTTTGCTTCATTTTATGATATTTTTACTGTCTTAGGTGTAGAAGCTAAGCTACATATCCTTATGTAGGGCAGATAATTTGTTGTTTGAGACTCTCTGGTCATATTTAAAAGTAAGCGCAAATTTTCATCTAACTGTTTTCTTAAGGATGTCAAAATGAAAGAAGAAAAATCTGACTCATAAGTTACAATTAAAATATATGACCAGAAAAAATACAGTAACAGAAAATGTAACTTTGAAACTAAATTCATAGATATATATCAGTTCCCTGGTTTTGTGCTGAACAAGGGTTTTCCATAGAGAGATCGATGAGATATTTCTAACATTTTCTTGAAAAGAGGGCAAAATTACTAGATACATTTAAATTATTTTGGCCCTATCAGCTTTCATAAGTTTCTAAGTCTCTAGGAAAAGAAAATCTAAAGATGTTTCATGGCATCTGGATTCAGTTTTAGGGTGAGCTAATGTGGCTGGTGGAGCCCTGATGGCACAGTGGTTAAAGAGATAGGCTGCTAATTGAAAGGTCAGTGGTTCCAACACATTAACCACTCAGTGGGAGAAAGATGTGAAGGTCAGCTTCCATAAAGATTTACAGCCTTGGAAACCCTATGGGGCAGTTCTATTCTGTTCTACAAGGTCACTGTGAGTAGGAATCGACTTGATGGCAAAGGGTTCGGTTTTCTGGTTTAATGTGGTTGGCAGAGTTCTGAGATGGTTCCCAAGAGTCTCACCCCAAGGTATACATGCCCTGTATAATCTCTCCCCTTGAGTGTGGGTGAGACTGTGGATATGATGGATTTCACTCCTGTGATTAGGTTATGTTATATGTCAAAGGTAAAGAGAATTTGCTGATGTAATTAAAGCCCCATATCGGCTGAGTTTAAGTTGATCAAATTATGCAGGATAAACTTGACCTAATGAAGTGGACCCTTAAAAGGGACTGGGCATTTCTTGATGAGAGATACTGGAAAGCTCAGAGATTTCTCCTGCAAGGGAAAAGATTCCCTTCCCTCAATATGGTCCATCAATATCAAGATGGACCATATTGAGGCAAGGGACTAAAAGCAAGATCTAGGAGCTGAGAGCAGCGCTGACCTGACTGACAAACAGAAAAAGAATGGGCAAGTCATCCCTCCAGATTCAAGAAACTATTTTATCAGCTGAATAGAAATTTACCTTAATTGTGTTATCTACCACTAAATTATCTGAATTTATTTGACAGCAAATATAGTTTACATGCAGAGGCACTTTACACATTGACTTGATAAATACTCTCCAGAGTCAAAACTTGCTGTCTTCCACATAATTTTTGTTTCTAGGATCAGCTCTATAATAGACTAATAAAATAATTAAAAGTTTGAATATGATCTTATACATAAATTGAGAAACATGGTATAATATTCTGCTTACAGCTGAAAAAATGAAAATTAGCAAAGCATTCTCTTGAAACTGAGGTTAGATAATGTCTTGAATAATTGGTTACTTTATCCAGAGAAAAGCAATACAACAAAAGTGAATTCAGGTGTAACACAATTTTACTTTAAATTTCCTAAATATGTTAAATAGACTTTAGCATTTATGGGTAAAACTATTTTTAATAGAAAGAATATATATTTTCAAACAGCCCAAAGAATCTGAGAGACTTCAGGAAATACAGTAATATGTACAGAAACTCTTTAAAAGGCTGGAAAGAATATAATGGAAAACAGGTAGGCAACCTCCCACCTGTTGTTGTTGTTGTTAGGTGCTGCTGAGTCAGTTCCGACTTACAGCTACCTCATGTACAACAGAATTAAACACTCCCAGACCCTGTGCCATCCTCACAGTCATTGTTATCTTTGAGTCCATTGTTGCAACCACTGTGTCAATCCATCTCGTTGACGGTCTTCCTCTTTTTCACTGACCCTCTACTTCACCAAGCATGATGTCCTTCTCCAGGGACTAGTCCCTCCTGATAACATGCCCAAAGTACATGAAAGGAAGTCTCATCACCCTAGCTTCTAAGGAGCATTGTGGCTGTACTTCTTCCAAGACAGATTTGTTCGTTCTTCTGGCAGTCCATGGTATAAGTCAACTGTAAGCCATTTAAAACAAAAAAATCAAGCTAGCTGCTGGGAAGTCCGTTCAACTCATGGAGACCTCGTGTTTTAGAGTAGACCTGTGCTCCAGGGTTTTCATGGCTATGACCTTTTCAGAAGCAGATTGCCAGGCCTTTCTTGTGAGGCATCTCTGGATGAGTTTAAACTGCCAACTTTTGGTTAGTAGTTGAGTTCTTAACCACTTGCATCATCCAGGGAGTATGAAGCATTTTAGGAGGTTGATAAATAAGCATTTTAAAGAATAGCATATGTATATGTGTATGCCTTGGTATATTTTTCTATCTGCTATTAAATTTCATTCAGCCATGTAATATTTATTGGCAAATCCTGTGGTGCAAGCACCCTGACAGACATTGTGGGATATTCCCAAGGCCATTCTGGAGGAGAGCTAGTAATCTTTGAACTTATTAAGCAGCTAATGATGGAAATAAAAGAATGCGACATAGAAGAGTTGGTAGAAACAAAACAACCTGTGATGGTTAAGATTGTGTGTCAACATGGCTGGGCCATGAATCACAGTGTTTTAATGTAATCACTCCCATGATTGAATATACTTGAGTAGCCAATCAGATGAAAGGGAGTCTCCTTGGGGGTGTGGCCCACTTCTGAATATAAGCAGACGTTCTGGCTTTTTGCTCTCTCTGGATCCTGCGGCTGCCTCCTGTTGCCTCATCTCCAGTTCTTGGGACTTGAGCTCTCAGCTTATCTGCCTAACTTGGGATTCATTGATCTGTACAGCCTGTGTGTGGGAGCCCTGCTCTCCAACCTACTGATCGTGGGCTTGCCAGCTTCTGCAGCTGTGTGACTTGGGAGAGGCCTCTGCCCTGATCCACGGACTTGGGACGTTCTAGCCTCTACAATCACGTGAGCTGTTTCCTTGATATAAATCTCTCTTTATATATATATTTATACACTTCACTGGTTTGGCTTGTCTAGAGAACCCAGCCTAAGACATTTTGGTACCGGGAGTGGTTCTAGAGAAACAAAATTGTAAGGATGAGTTTTCCTAAATTGGTTCTCAAGTCTGGTTAGCCTTAAAGACGTTGATGACTCTGCTTCCAGCAGTAAGGAGGTCATTGCTAGTCCATGGAGCAAGGTGGCGATACAAATATGCAAAATATTGCCACCAGTAGATCAGGTATTGGTGAAAGGCGAGGCTCAGGGTGATCACATGTGTGATATCTTTCTACTGCTTTGTCAGAATGAGAAGTATAAGGAAGCTGGTTGGTTTGTCCTACTTCCGCTAGACAAACTGGTGAAGGAAACAGATGTGCTCAGGGCTGCAGAGTCAAGGCTCAAGTGCTGCATACATGACTCAAGGCTTCCACTTGTGCTTTGAAATAAAGTCTTATTTTTTGTAGTAACAGAGCTGAAATTGCTGGAAGCCAAACCCAGAATCTTACTGTAAGAGTGGCTGAATTACAATGCCAGCTCTATTACAAACCTTGAGAGGTGTCTGAAGTTAAGGTAAGGGCATTGATTGGGAAGAGATGGGATCCTGAGACTTGGGATGGGGACATATGGACAGATAATCAGGAAGCTGGGGACACTGAGCCCCTAAATTCCATTGAATCACTCCTACCAGCAGAACCAGTCCCATCTGAAGAGATTACTTCATGTTTGTCTGCTAAACCACCCTGCCCAGAAAAACCATTAGCCCCTCCACTCCTGTCTAATGAGATTAGCCCTAGTCCAGCTGCCTCTAAAGAGCCCTTGACTGATTCATTGCCTGGAGCAACGCCTGAAGCAGATGCTTTACAAGATAATGCTGAATGTTATCAAAACAATTCTGGCTTCTAGACCTATAACTAGGTTTAAGTCCCAGCGAGCCCCAAAAGGTGAAGTACAAAGTGTGACCCAGGAGGAGGTATGCTACACTCCAAAAGAACTACTTGACTTTTCCAATATGTACAAACAGAAACCTGGGGAAAATGTGTGAGAACGGCTATTAAGGGTGTGGGATAATGGTGCAAGGAACATAAAGATGGATCAGTCTGAGTTTATTGATATGGGTCCAGTTAGCACAGATTGTTCATTCAATGTTTCAGCTAGAGAAGTTAGGAAAGGATCTAATAGTTTATTTGGTTGGGTTGCTGAAGCATGGATTATGAGGTGGCTGACACTAA
>NW_004443943.1:7544924-7545956 GCF_000243295.1 Trichechus manatus latirostris | reverse complement strand
GATTTTAACAATCAAGTGGATAGGATGATGCGTTCCGTGGAAACCAGTCATCCTCTTTCCCCAGCTACTCCTGTGATTGCTCAGCGGGCTCATGAACAAAGTGGCCATGGTGGCAGGGATGGAGGTTATGCATGGGCCCAACAGCATGGTCTTGCACTCACCAAGGATGACTTGGCTACACCCTCTGCTGAGTGCGTTATCTGCCAGCAGCAGAGACCAACACTGAGTCCCAGATGTGGCCCCATCCCTCAAGGTGATCAGCCAGCAACCTGGTGGCAAGTTGATTACATTGGACTACTTCCATCATGGAAAGGGCAGCATTTTGTCCTTAGTGGAATAGACACTTACTCTGGATATGAATTTGCCTTCCTTGCACGCAATGCTTCTCCCAAAACTACCATCCATGGACTTACAGAATGCCTTATCCACCGTCATGGGGACTCACTTCTCAGCAAATGAAGTGCAGCAGTGGGCCCATGCTTATGGAATTCACTGGTCTTGCCATGTTCCCCATCATCCTGAAGCAGCTGGATTGATAGAACAATGGAATGGCCTTCTAAAGACATAATTACAGCACCAGCTAGGTGACAATACCTTGCAGGGTTGGGGCAATGTTCTCCAGGAGGCTGTATATGCTGTAAACCAGTGTCCAATATACGGTGCTGTTTCCCCCATAGCCAGGATTCACAGGTCCAGGAATCAAGGGGTGGAAATGGGAGTGGCACCACTCATTATTACCCCTAGTGACCCACTCGTGAGATTTTTGCTTCCTGTCCCCTTGACCTTATGCTCTGCAGGCCTAGAGGTCTTAGTTCCAAAGGAAGGAATGCTCCCACCTGGAGACACATCACTGATTCCATTGAACTGGAAGTTAAGAATGTTACCTGGCCACTTTGGGCTCCTTCTGCCTTTGTTTGGCTCAACAGGCAAAGAAGGGAGTTACCATACTAGCTAGTGTGATTGATCCTGATTACCAACAGGAAATCAGATTGATATTACATAATGTAGGTAAAGAAGAGTATGTCTGGAATG
>NW_004443943.1:7542201-7544243 GCF_000243295.1 Trichechus manatus latirostris | reverse complement strand
CTCATCTCCAGTTCTTGGGACTTGAGCTGTCAGCTTATCTGCCTAACTTGGGATTCATTGATCTGCACAGCCTGTGAGCAGGAGCCCTGCTCTGCGCCTGCCGATCTTGAACTTGCCAGCTCCTGCAGCTGCATGACCTGGGAGAGGCGTCTACCCTGATCCACGGACTTGGGACGTTCTAGCCTCTACAATCATGTGAGCTATTTCCTTGATATAAATCTCTTTCTCTCTATATATTTATACACTTTATTGGTTTTGCTTCTCTAGAGAATCCAACCTAAGACACAACCATACAAGTAAACAATAATAAAGTGACTCCTTTAACAAGCATTTATTGACTAACATGGCCAAGGTTTAAGTTCTAATCATCTTCAGCAGTGAAAGAAGAAGTTTAATTTCTGAAACGATTCTGGAAAGTCAAGAAACATTCCATTCTCTCTAGTCTCTCTCTAATACATTAATGTGCAATTTAATACATCAGTTATTAATTTTTCATTAACAGTATAAAGACAGAGATTATTCAGCCAGAGCTGTAAATAACAAAAGCATGGTGAGAAGAGATTTTGGAGAATATAATTTGTCATTGAAGATGGGTGGTATAAAAGAATATGGGCAAAGGATTAGAAAAGGAAGCATGATCTTCAAAATAAATGAAGTGTCTTTACTGGGGAATGTAGTCCACTGAAAATTTAGCCATAAATGTATCACTTATATTAAACACAAAGAAGAGAAAATTTAGTATAGGAAAAGGTATTGAAATATTTATGGCCAAATTATGACCAGCATATCTTTATCAAGACACTCATTTTGGCTGGGAGTTAATTTTGTATACAAGGTTATTTATAATATTTGCTCAAATTAATTGGAAATGTAAAGATCTTTCTGAAACTTTTTATATCTTAATTGAATATTATAGAGTTTCTAGTTTTATAACTTTAACTTGGTATGAGGAGTTTTCAAGAATTGTATCTGATATTTAGGTAAATTATTTAGTCATTTGATTAATATTTCTTACAATATGTATATGAAACCCTGCTAACTGAATGATCAGCAATTCGAATCCACCAGCCTCTCCACGGGAAGAGAAAGAAGTGGCAGTCTGTTTCCATAAATATTTACAGCCTTGGAAATCCTATGGGGCAGTTCTACTCTCTCATTTAGGGTCGCTGTGAGCCAGAATCGACTCAATGGTAACAGTTTTTTTTTTTTTTTTTTTGCAATGCATGTATGTGTTTGCCAAGAGTGTATGCTCTAAACTTAATATGTAATTGATATTTGAAAATTGAGGCTGGGCATAAAGCTTCCATAATCTGAGTTTTTCAAAGAAAGGAATGAAAGTCTTGAAATTCTCATTTGGTTTCCAAAGCTGTTTTTATCTTAACTGAATATCATAGAGTTTGTAGTTATATAATTTAAACTTGGTATGAAAAAAAAAATCAAAATACACTGATAAGTCTAGAATATTTTACTTCTGGCCTAAATATTCTGTGACTATGTCGTAAGGGGACTATCCACTGGCTGTTTTCTTCTAACTGTTCTGATTCCAAATATGTATATGTGTGTTTGTAAGTGTGTGTAGAAGGGGTGTTCCCATTATAAGGATATGCAAACAATATAAAAGTCAGTGAATTTAAGCTGTCTTAGGGCTTCCTAATTATTTAGGGAATTAGCATTGTCATTTTAAGTCCCAGTGAGTTTCAAATACCATTAATCCTTTGGAAATTTGAGAACTCAGACACATTTCCTAAGGGCCACTATCTTTCATGGAAGTCTTAATAGACTTGTAACTCAGCCGCATAGATTATAGATATGTTAATCATAAGTCATGCACCCTGACAAGATTGTGTCAAAAAATACCCTACGAGTAAAAACTAATGACAGTTTTTGGAAAATTTTATATCTTGAACAAATTGGTAAGTTTTTTTTTTTCTTTAGTTGTACTTTAGGCGAAGGTTTACAGAACAAATAGTTTCTCATTAAATAGTCAGTACGCATATTGTTTTATTACATTGGTTACCACTGGTCAACCTTCTCCTTTCTCT
>NW_004443943.1:7538437-7541370 GCF_000243295.1 Trichechus manatus latirostris | reverse complement strand
GCTTCCATGACCTTTCCTTGTACAAGCTGTGCTGGGTTCCCCAGTATTGTGTACTGTCTCACCCTTCACCCAAGATATCACTTATCTATTGCCTATTTCGTATTCCCCCCCCACCCCTCCCATCTCTCATAACCAACAAAGATTGTTACTTTTTGTGTGTAAACTTTTTCGTGAGTTTTTACAGTAAAGGTCTCATACAATATTTGTCCTTTTGTGATTGACTTATTTCACTCAGCATAACGTCCTCCATTTACATCCATGTTATTAGCTGCTTCACAGATTCATCATTCAAACAAATTGGTAAGTTTTAAGTTGGATAATAAGTGTTTGTTTTATTATCTTTTTTACCTTTTATATGTTAAAACGTTTAATAAATACATTTTTATATGGCTGAAAATAAAACACTGGCAGAATATTATTATTTTTGCAAGATGTTGAGACCCACCCATGTATTTATGATTTGACTATGTTTCTCGCAAAGAAAACAAATCATCTTCAGGTGATATTTGTATTTACCTTCAAGTGCTTTAGTGGAAAGTATCACTGCAGCATCACTGCATAGATTCCACACACCATTCACCATTCTTCTGCCCAATTTACACAGGACACAGGTTCCCAGAGCCTCCTGAGGAATTAGCAGGAGCCAGAACGTATGCAAATTTCATTCAAATGCTGTATTTTTTTTCAGATTTATTGAGATATAATTAATATGCAGTAAACTTTACCCTTTTTAAACATGCAGTTCAGTAAATTTTGACAGATGCATACAGTGGTATAACGGTGTAAAGATGTAATTTCTCCCTCATTCAAAAAGTTCCCTCATGTTCCCTTCTAGTCAATTCCCTTATGCCATCCTCACTCCCTGTCTTTAAGTTTTTCTGTCTTTAAGTATTACCCATTGTCCTGCATGACATATAAACGCAAACATACTCTATTTAAGTTTTTCAGAGGACCTGACTTTTACCACTTAGCATAATGCTTTTACGATTCATCCATGTGATTGCATGCATTCATAGCCCATTGCTTTTTTGAACTTTTGAGCAGTATTCAAGAGTACAGAGATACTATAGCTTGTTTGAGGAGCCCTGGTGGTGCAGTGGTTAAGCACTCAGCTGTTAACCAAAAGGTAGGTGGTTTGAACCCACCAGACCCTCTGTGGGAGAAAGATGTGGCAGTCTGCTTCCTTAGAGATTTGCAGCCTTGGAAACCCTATAGGGCTGTTCTACTCTTGTCCAATAAGGTATCTATGGGTCAGAATCAACGCAACGGCAATGGTTATAGTTTGTTTACCATTCACCTTCCCTGCTGTTTCTAGTTTTTGGCTTTTGACCCTTTCTCATGTAGATCTTTGTATGGATAAATACATACATATATTTTTTATTTCTCTTGGGGGTAATTCCTAGGAGACGGATTTCTGGGTTGTATGTTTCACTTTATAAGAAATTGACAAAAACACTTGCCAAGGTTACTGTACCATCTTGTACCCTCGCTATTAATAGATGTGAGTTCTAGTTGCTCCACATGCTCACTAGCACTTAGTATTATCAGTTATTTTATTTATTTATTTATTTTCTTGTTGTTTATAGCCATTCTAACAGCTGTGTAGTCATATCTCATTGTGGTTTAAAATTACTTTTCCATAATAACTAATGACGTTGATTGTCTTTTTACAGCCTATTATCTACATATCATCTTTGGTGAATTGTGTTTAAAGCATTGAATGGTTCTCAAATTATATTTTTAATATACTATATACATATACGTAATCGTGCTTTAAAATGTCATCATCAGATTTTTTTTTTCATATGTATCAAATAGTCTTTTTATATCCGTTGTGTACCTCATTCTACTCTGAGGGGAAAATGACAAATTACAGAGCTTCATATTAATTTTTTACTAAATGAGACAAGTTAAATATCTCAACTTCTGTAAGTATAGCAAAGTCTAAACTTATTCTTAAAATATAATGAAAAGTAAATAGATGTTTTGAGACTATGAAAAGATAATTGTAGAGTCTTTGAGCTAACTGAAGTTAGCATATGTTATAAAACAGAGTGGATAAAGTATTTTTGGTGGCAATACTCATGATTATATCAACAACTTGGTTTACAGAGATTACTTTTGATTACTAAAATATGTATCAAATTCATCAGAGAAGGCACATGGGCTCCGCATATACTTTTTTTTAGAAAATTCTGGATTTCTGGAAGTGAGATCCTACACTTGTGAACTGTGGTCTATTTTTAATTAACTTCCTAACGTCTCTAAAGTAGGTCAGCAAAGTAGGTTGCATACTTTTGAATGAATTATAGAGCTTTGCATTTATATTGTCAGGAATTTACATACATCCTCAAAACCAACAAGACCTCAATGGAGTGGTTAAGCTTCATCTTGGTTGCAAATTAAGTAAATTTGGAAGCTACTTTTAAACCTCCGAAGTATTATTTGGAGAATTTCAATCATACATTTATTCACCAAATGGTACCCTTGATACCAGAAATGTTTAATTCAGCTTTCTAAGGTGGCTTACTTAAAGGGAAAATCTTATGCACTTGATTTTGGCTTAGCAATTATTCCTTCACTGTACTTTTTACTAGACTTAAATATAGCATAATAGTTTGTATTTTAAAATACATTATGGAAAACCTAACACTTAGAAAACTATTACTAAAAATAAATAGTGTTTATTCACTAGTGTCATACAAATAAAAACAATCAATGTAATCATTTTTATATGGATTGAAATAATAGTAATTCAAGATTATTTTTAAAAAATTACAAAACAGGGACTTCCGGCAAAATGGCACTCTAGGAAGAAGCACCATGCCATCCCTCCAAAGCAAATATCTGAAAAACTAAGCCAAACAGAGAAAACAACAATCCTGAAACCCTAAAACATCAAATGAAGACATAAAGAACTCAGCCAAGCACCA
>NW_004443943.1:7536870-7538025 GCF_000243295.1 Trichechus manatus latirostris | reverse complement strand
GCTCCGTGCTCCATCTTCGCTTCTTCCTGAGGGGCTGCAGAGCTCCGTTCGAGTGTGAAACTGCTTCCTGGTCTGGGTTGCCATGCTGGTGGGATCCCAGGGATTTTGTTCATTTGTTTGTTTTGAATTGTTTGTTTTTTTTCTTTTCCTTTTCTTGAGTTGGGAGCCCGTTCTGGCCAGGCAGTGCTGTGTGGCTTTAAACCTACCCCCTCAGCTTGCATAGACTTGCAGAGGGATCCCTGAGAGCATTTCTTTTTTCATTGTTTTTTTTTTGTGTGTGTGTTTTTTGGGGGGCTTTTCTTGTTCTTTTTTTTTTTTAATTTGTTTTCTTTTCCCTCTTTTTCCCTTTTTGTCTTTCTATATTGCTCAGTTTCTCATCTCTCTATATCTTCCTTCTCTTTCTGTTTCCTCAATACCTTCTAGACAGGCTGTACAGCAACACCTGAGAACAACTTCCCCAGACCTCATAGCCGTACTAGTGGGATCCCTTGGAACTCTGTGGTTCTTTTCCCTTTCTGATTTTTATTTATTCATTCTTTCCTTTTTTTTTCTTCCTCTTCCCCTTTTTGTTTTTCTCCATTTCATAGTATCTCATGTCTCCACTCCAACAGCAACCTCCCCTAGCATTCTTTTTTGTTTGTTTGTATGTTTTTGGCTCCTGTTCCTCTCTCCTCTCTCCCATATCCATCTTAGCTCCACACATAACAATCTCCCCACTGCATCCTGCCTACCTGCACCATGCGCTTAACATCACACCACCAAGCAGCCCAGGCACGGCCTACTGGAACCTGCCCAGCACTGATTACCTACCCGCTCTGGTGGCTGTAGTAAGTGCCACACAACCCATCCCAGTAACTCCTCTTCAGCTAGACCTGCCCTGATATACCATATCTCAGTGACTGACCCTGCCAATTATAGAACAAGGTGAAAAGAATTGTGCCTACAGATGAGCAAACAACAAAGAATACACAGTCCGCCTGCTCAGACATAGTCAAATTTAAAAAACAAAAAAAGGGATGAAAGAAACAAATCTACAATCAATAAACGAGAAAAATAACTACTGCTTGCCCCAAAGACAGCAGACAATATCAAAACATTTACAAAAACAGGACAGGATGGTTCCAGTAGGCATCCAAAATAAAACACCAGATGACT
>NW_004443943.1:7516752-7531421 GCF_000243295.1 Trichechus manatus latirostris | reverse complement strand
GGCACAGCAGTCCAGGGACAACGGCCAGAAGGCAGAAGGGGACAGGAAAGCTGGTGATAGGGAACTCAAGTTTGAGTAAGGATAGTGTTGATACGTTGTGAGGTTGTTAACCATTGTCATAGGGCAACATGAGTACTAACTGTTAAATGAGAAACTATTTTTTTCTGTAAGACTTCATCTAAAGTGAGAATAGCAGCACAATTGGAAGAGCGTGGTGGATGTCACTGAACTGTGCATGCAGAAATTTTTGAAATGGTGCATCTTTGGCTATGTGTATTTTCACCAAAAAAAAAGGTTGAGAAGTTAGAGGGTTGGCATGTTGTGGGTTTGTTAACCAACGTCATAAAACAATATGTGTACTACTGTTTCATGACAAACTATTTGTTCTGTAAGCCTTCACCTGAAGTACAATTTAAAAAAAAATTACAAAACATCTCACTAACTTCTAAATTACTTGAAAAGGACCAAAATGAGAAATTAGTCTTAGCCAGAAAAAAAAAATTCTTATTTGATATTAATGAGTGATAAATGGAAATGAACACTGCCCAATTTTAAAAAAACAAAAAACTGTTAACAATTTGAGTTGCCTGGAAGTGGAATGGACTACTTTATGGAGAATTCAGTTCCACATACCTAAAAGTGTCCAAAGAAAATATAATTGCTCATTACAGGGTATAGTAGAAAAAACAGCCTTACCTAGTTGGGTATCACTGAAGGTCCTCAATAGCACTAATATTTTGTTATTGAATAATACACAGACAGGGAGATATTTTCGTTGTTGGCATGGAAATAATATTACCTTGCAACTCACTAGTGTGATCTCACAAAAGTATAAAATATAGTAAATAGTTTTTCATTTTTTTGGTTTTTTTAATAAACAGGGCAGCAACAGGTTGTTTGCCTTAAGTTAGTGTTGGAAAAATAAAGATGAAATAAAACTGCCTGTAACAGATTCCAAAAGTGCCAAAGAGTATGCTAATTGTCCTTCAATATCCAGGATTTTAGAAGCACAAGTGTCTGTCTAGCTAAACATTACATTTTGCCACTTCCCTTACTGCCACCTGTGACCTTGACTAAGGTTGGGCTGATGGACTGGGAATTGGAAAGGATGGTGGCATCTTCTGAATAACATTCTCATGAGAAAACGCTTGACCATCATATCCTTTCTCCCCTTTCCACAGTCTGGAGAGCAGATCTGAAACAGCCTTTACCATGCAGGGGAACACTAGAGGATGGCAGATGAAGATACAGAGAAACCTGGTCTCAGAATAACTCATGAAGCACCTGGTAGAATGGTGATAATTTGTCAAGACTGGCAACATTAAATGTTGGTGAGAATGTGGAGCAACTTACAGCTCTCATACATTGCTCGTGGAAGGGTATAATGGTGAGACAGAGCTTCCACGGTGCTGTATTAAAAGACCTATTGTATTTGTTTGGTTTCCTCCCCGACAGTGTTGGATTAAAAATCTTGTTTTGTTTGCTAGGCTTCCTCCCCGACAGTGTTGTATTAAAAATCCTGTTTCCTTTGCTGGGCTTTGCATTAGAATCCTGCTTTCTTTGCTTGGAGGTTATATGTAAATCCCATTGTGCCTGCATAGTATGATTAAGAGTGTTGCTGACTTAACTTGTATGAACTCCCCACTTGTAAACCCCTTACAAGTAACTGCTGCTGCCCACCCAGTCAGCAGCAGCTCTGACTGACTCTTTTTCCTTGTACAATCAAATGTGTGCCTCTCCTGTTCTCTTACCTCAGTCTCTCATTTATTGTCCAATACGAGTCATGCCGAGCAAGAACCTGGGGTTTCCACCCGGTAACAATGGTAGAATAATTTTGGAAACTCTATAGCAGTTTCTTATAAAATTAAACGCGTATCTACTCTAAGACCCAGCTGTCCCACAAGTTGGTATTTACAAAAGATAAAAGCCTATCCGCAGAAGGACTTCTACAGGAATGCTTATGGAGGTTTTATTCATAATAGCCCAAATCAGAAAACAAACAAAATATCCATCAAAAAGTGAATGACAAAATAAATTTTGATATGTTCATTTAGAGCATAGGCTGGCAAATACAACCCACAGGCCAAATCCAGCCTGAGGCTGTGTTTGCAATACCTAAGAGCTAAGAATGGTCTTTATATTTTTAAAGGATTGTAAAAAGAAAAACAAATATGTGACAGAGATTGGTACGCAGCCAGCAAAATTTAAAATATTTACTCTCTAGCTTTTTATAGAAAGAAAAAAGATTGAGTCTTGATTTAGAGAATAATTATTCAGCAGTGTAAAGAATATGCTATTGAAGCATATGACAATGTAAATATATCTAAAAAACACTATGTTGAGTGAAAGGAGCCAGACACAAAATATTCTGTATGGTTTCATTTATACGAAGTTCTAGAATGGCAAAAACAAGTGAATATGCTTAATATCAACAAAAATGGAATAAGCTGACAACACAGACCTCCCAATGCAATAGGCTGAGAAGGACATAATGTTACTTATGTGATATTACTGCCAAAAATAATCATAATTTAATCACGAGAAAACAGAAAACCAAAGTTGAGAGACATTCCACGGGAAACTGACTTGTACTGTTAAAAAATTTCTGGGTTATGAATGGCAAACAAAGTCAGAAAAATTGTCGCAGTTTAAAAAGAGATCAAAAGATCAAGACATCTAAATGCAGTGCGTGATCCTGGATTGGCTCCTAGACTGGGAAAATGCCATCAAAGATAGTAATAGGACAATTGGAAAATTTTGAATGTGGATGGTAGATTACATAATGGCTGGACTATGTTTCTGTAGGCAAATGTCATTACCTTAAGAAATAAACTATAAAAAACAAAAACAAAAACAAAAAAAACTTGATAGGATGAGCTTCCAGACCAAAAAAATATATATATATATAAAACATTTTGTATTAAATGCAAGCTAAATTTTCACAGAACTTGAGTACACAATTATATATATGATATAAACAAATGGTAAAATTCACATAATCCAGTACTTTCTTAAACATATTACTCTTAGATATGTTCATTATAAGTGAGGAACAATATAGAAGTTTTTTGCTTCCGTAGGATGAAGAGTAAGGAGAAAACGTTTTGCCAAAGCTCATAGCTAAATTTATTTCTAAAATAACATGGGGATAATATTTTTATTTATTTCAAGGTACAGGATAGAAAATGTCAGTTTTTCCTACTTATCCAATCGAATGTAATATAGCTTGATATGAATTATTAGATGGACCTCCAATGTCAGCAATCTGTTGAGAAGAAAGTTAGATATATACTTATCGGGAGAGAAATTTGCTTTTATACCTAAGACAGAAAAAAAGCATAATGGCCAGGAGACAGAAGGACCCTCCTGAGTTTGGAGAACAGATAGAGAGCTAGTAAATGAATGAAACGGCAAACAGATGGGCTGTTGTGGGATATTTATATGTGCTAATAAGGAGCTCTGGTAGCACAGTGGTTAAGCACTTGGCTGCTAACCAAAAGGTCAGTGGTTCAAATCTACCAGTTGCTCAGTGGGAGAAAGATGTGGCAGTCTGCTTTCATAAAGATTTACAGCCTTGGAAACCCTATGGCACAGTTCTACTCTGTCCTATAGGATCTCTATGAGTTGGAATCTACCAGACAACAACAGGTTTGGTGTTCTGGGGTTTTTAATTTATAAATGGACCAATTCCAGGTGATAACAAATCAAGGAAGTGGCCATAAGAATGGCTCAACTACATCACAAGAGAAAATGAATGGAAGTAGGGAAGTCAGGGATGACCTGATTTTTGTAGGTCTTCTAAACATTGGAGTCACTGCAAATAATAAGCCTAATCTGGATAGATAAGGAGAATGCTGCAGGGCAAAGTATTTGATAAGAAAGAGGAATGGACAGAATATCTGTAAATGATAGTAATGGGGAGGAGTGGAAGGTGTTATAGCTAATGGTCTGTGTATCAAAGGCACATGAGCTTTGCCCAAGGATGAAAGAAAAGCCATGTGGAATTAATTCTTCTCCTTCCCTGTGTTATAAAGAATGTGAGACCATGAGCAACCTCTCTATCAGACAGGCACATATTCTGAACCTGAATAAAGCCAAAAGGCATTCCCTTCCTCCTGTTTGTCACTCCCCTTCTTCATTAGGGCAGAATGTTGATTTTATTAAAATCACAAAAAGTGTGACCATGTTTATGCTGTATTGCAAATATACCAGTGGGGGTATTTCCAGCACAAGAAGCAACTTGGTAAGCTAACTCCATTTTGAACATTTTTTCCATTATGTTTTACATGAAGTCCAGTGGCCTCTAAGAAGGTGGAGAATATATAAAAGCAACCAATTTAGCTAAACTCCAAGATACTAATTTGACTCTAAACCAAAAAACACAAACCCGTTGCCACAGAGTTGATTCTGACTCATAGTGACCCTATATGACAGAATAGAGCTGCTGCATAGGAGTGCCTGGTGGATTCAAACTCCCTACCTTTTGGTTAGCAACTGTAGCTCTTAACCACTACACCACCAGGATTTCCAGTTTGACTATACCCATGAGAAAAAAGCAAATCTGGGCTTTTTTTTTTTTTTTTAATCTGGAATAAAAATGAAAAAAAGCAAAATACCTGAACTAAAATACCTCAAGATAATGTGACTTTTTTATGAACCCAATTCCACCTCAGGCTGACGTTGTATTTTTTACAATTTTTGCTACTGCAAAGACCACGAGAACCAAAGTACAACCTTGAGAATATCCCACCTGAATTTGGAGACTATGTCAAGAATAGATTCGATTCATTAACACTAATGACCGAAGACCAGGTGAGTTGTAGGATGACATCAAGGACATCATACCTGAAGAGAGCAAAAGGTCATTAAAAAGACAGGAAAGAAAGAAAGACCAAAATGAATGTCAGAAGAGACTCTGAAACTTGCTGTTGAACATAGAGTAGCTAAAGTGAATGGAAGAAATGATGAAATAAAAGAGCTGAACAGAAGATTTCAAAGGGCAGCTCGTTAAGACAAGTAAAGTATTATAATGACATGTGCAAAGAGCTGGAGTTAGAAACTAAAAGAGAAGAACACGCTCAGCATTTCTCAAGCTGAAAGAACTGAAGAAAAAATTTAAGCCTTGAGTTGCAGTACTGAAGTATTCTATGGGCAAAATATTGAACGACACAGGAAACATCAGAAGAAGATGGAAGGAATACAGAGTCACTGTAACAAAAAGAATTGGTTGATGTTCCACTCTTTCAGGAGGTAGCATATAATCAAGACCTATATTGTACTGAAGGAAGAAGTCCAAGCTGCGCTGAAGGCATTGGTGAAAAACAAGGCTCCGGGAAATGACAGAATACCAATTGAAATGTTTCAGCAAATGCATGAAACACTGAAACTGCCCAGTGGTCTGTGCCAAGAAATTAGGAAGACAGCTACCTGGCCAACTTACTGGAAGAGATTCATATTTGTGCTCATTCCAAAGAAATGTGATCCAGTGGAATGTAGAAATTATCAAACAATATCATTAATATCACAGACGAGTAAAATTTTGCTGAAGGTAATTCCAAAGTGGTTACAGTAGTGCATTGACAAGTAACTGCAAGAAATTCAAGCTGGATTCAGAAGAGAATGTGGATTGAGGGATATCTTTGCTGATGTCAGGTGAATCATGGCTGAAAGCAAAGAATATCGGGACATGTTTACGCGTGTTTTATTGACTATGCAAAGGCATTCGACTGTGTGGATTATAACAAAACATGAACAACATTTCGAAGAATGGGAATTCCAGAACACTTAATTGTGCTTATGCAAAACCTGTACATAGAACAAGAGGCAGTTGTTCAAACAGAACAAGGGAATACTGCATGGTTTAAAACAAAGACTACAGCCTTCAGTATGGATTATACCTCAATATAAAGAAAACAAAAATCCTCACAACTAGACCCATAAGCAATGTCATGATAAACGGAGAAAATAGAGAAGTTGTCAAGGATTTCATCTTACTTGGATCCATGATCAATGCCCATGGAAACAGCAGTCAAGAAATCAAATGACTTATTGCACTGGGAAAATCTGCTGCAAAAGACCTCTTTAAAGAGTTCAAAAGCAAAGATGTCACCTTGAGGACTAAGGTGCGCCCGACCCAAGCCATGGTATTTTCTATTGCCTCATATGTATGGGAAAGCTGGACTATGAATAAGGAATACTGAAGAAGAATTGATGCCTTTGAATTATGGTGTTTGCTAAAGATATTGACTATACCATGGACTTTCAGAAGAATGAACAGATCTACCTTGGAAGAAGTACAGCCAGAGTTTACCTTAAAAGTAAGGATGACCTAACTTCATCTTATGTATTTTGGACATGTTATCAGGAGGGACCAGCCTCTGGAAAAGGACATCATACTTGATAAAGTAGAGGATCAGCAAAAAAGAGGTAGACCCTCAACAAGATAGACACAGTGTCAACAACGATGGGCTCAAACATAGCAATGATTGTGAGGACGACACAGGACCAGGCAGTGTTTCTCCGTGTTGTACATAGGGTTGCTATGAGTAGAAGTTGACTGGATGGCACTTAACAACAACAATAAGCTGAGTTTGGTTATGGGAGGATTATTTTAAATTGTTTTTTTCCATATCAAAAGTGTCACATTCACTCATATTTTATTTTTCAATTTATTTAACATTACTTATATTAAAACTCAGAGATTATTTTGCAAACCACAACCTTTCAAACAAAGAAACACAGTGAGTGCACAGCTGATTGAAAAATCACCACCATAATACTCTGTTACAGAGTCTTTTTATTTGAAGGAAACTAAACCCAATCATGATTATAAAACTATGAGTCACAGATTACATTCTTAACCTTGTAACTCAAACAGATTAAGTTGGTATGGGTTCCTCCTGCTCCAAACAGTTGACACAGGACCAGATTTATGATTTGCTATTTTTCTTTCCTTTTTGCAAGCTTTGTCACAGGAATTAGGTTTTAAAATTTATGGTCTCATATGTTCTGTAAGAGATAACACTAAACGGAGTACCTTTGGCCTTTTCCATGTTCTGGAATTTTACTGAATTATTATTTTGATTCTTTCCTCTCCATGCTTACCAGGAAACTGTAGATATAAACAGGCACCAAAAATACATTTGCAATTGATAAGTGACCAAAGGTAAGTGGCCCAGACCTGTTTTGCCCAGGATACATCAAGCTTTCTCATTTTGGTTACTCACCTTTGAAACCTAAATAGTGGAAAGAATGAAAACAAACCACAAAACGCATGAATCAATTACTGGAGGAAAATATTCCTTTGAGGAGGAGTGATTACCTCACTTCATTCAACGGAGTTTGTCACCTGAATAATTATGTAATTCACCCTCTGAGTCCCATACACAAACAAATAAAATTCTGTTACAGCTTGAACATGCCTATGACACCAGCAACTATTATTTATGTAAGTAGGTACATCCTTATAACAATGACTTATTTACTGCTTATTATATGCCAGACATTGGGGCTAGAGTTGAGATATCTACCTTACATTTACAAACTATTTGATACCATTTATCCGGTAGGGATACTGCCTGGATATTGGTCTAAGATCAAAATTACTACTGACTTTTCAGGCTTAGAATTTCTGAAAATAATGTACAAATTCCAAGCGTACCCAAAAATGTTCAGAAGTCAATCTTACATACAATAGAAAATCACTTCTTCAGCAGCCTTAGACACTTGTCTGTCCACCATTAGGAGACTGATTCACATGATCGCCTAAGGGCCCTTTCAGCTCTCTGATTCTTGGACTTAGTGCTACCAGGAGTATACAACCAACTCCCAGCTACTCCTTGTTTATCAATGTTCCATAGCTTTAGGGAAAAAAAGAGAATAAATACAGATCATATATTTGCCTTCCAGGTAAATATCCACGAGAGGCCAACATGATAGCATGTGCTCTTTAAATTATTCCAGGTAACAGCAGGTAACATTCTGACACAAGATGAAGCAAGAGGACTGATGGATTTTATTTTAAACTGAGAGAGATAATGACTTGAGAGTGAAATACTTTGTAAAATTCTCATTCTGAAAATGTATTAAATTTCTCAAGAAGTGGTTGAAAGTAGAGAGTAAATGTCCTGGAACATTATTTTTAATTAATCTTCAGTATTTCCAAATAAAAATAAGGTAAATTAATGGGAGAAATCAGAAATCACATCAATAAACTAACATTTGGAAAGGCTGTGACGAAGATATAATATCCTTTTCTCCCATTAATCTGGCATCAGGATGTGAAATCATTTCTCAGCAATCCATTGGTTGCTTTATTTTGGAAACTAAATGCATAAATTCATGGAACTTTTTATGTTTTTTCATTAGCAATAGTTAATTCTTTGCTTAAAATTAATAGGTTTCTGAGTCTTCTATGACTTTTTGGATATTTTTGGCCCGTTAACTCATATTCTTATGAATACCAGAGCTCTAATTTAGACATCAGGATGAAGATAGCATGTTGATGAGATGTGAACTGACTTACCCAGAGTGAACAACACATAAGTGCTAACAAAGTTCAAAACTCAGTCTAGTGAATTTCCTAGGACTGAGTTAAGAAACTTTCAGATTAATTGTTGTAGTATTATGGAAGTTAAGTAATGAAGATAACTGAAAGAGGACTAGAAATTATAGAAATGACTTATTATAAGTTAACTAATACGCACTGAAATCCTACTTTGGCTGTAACTATGCTGAATTATTCACCAGGGCATTACTAATGACAGAGATCATAATTTTTTCCAGATCTGATCCCAAATATCCAAGAAATAGCTGTTTGGATTACTTCTTTTTTTTTTTTTTTTTTTAATTATACTGTAGATGAAGGTTTACAGAACAAACTAGCTTCTTATTTAACAACTAGTACACATACTGTTTTGTGACATTGATTGCCAATCCCGCGACATGTCAACACTCTCCCCTTCTCAACCTTGGGTTCCCTATTACCAGCTTTCCTGTCCCCTCCTGCCTTCTCGTCCTTACCCCTGGGCTGGTGCGCCCATTTAGTCTCATTTTTCTTATGGGCCTGTCTAATCTTTGGCTGAAGGGTGCACCTCAGGAGTGACTTCATTACTGAGCTAAAATGGTGTCCGCGGGTGATACTCTCGGTGTTTCTCCAGTCTTGGTCAGACTGATAGTCTGTTTTTTTTTTTTTTTTTTGTGAGTTAGAATTTTGTTCTACATTTTTATTCGTCTCTGTCTGGGACCCTCTATCAGAGCAGTCAGTGGCGATAGCCAGGCACCATCTAGTTGTGCTGGACTCAGTCTGGTGGAGGCTATAGTACTTGCGGTCCATTAGTCATTTGCACTAATCTTTCCCTTGTATCTTTGGTTTTCTTCATTCTCCCTTCCTCCAGACAGGGTGGGACCAGTGAAGTATCTTAGCTGGCTTAGATAGCTTTTAAAACCCCAGATGCTACTCCCCAAAGTAGAATGTAGAACATTTTCTTTATAAACTATGTTATACAAACTGAGCGAGATGCTCCCTAAGACCATGGCCCCCTCAGCCCTCAGTCGAGTAAGTTGGTCTCTGTTTGGGTTAATTCTTGATTTTTATTATTTATTAGGGCTTCCTTTCATATTTCTGACATTTTATTCTTAAATGATGTATGTTTGGTAGTGATCTCACCAATGTTAAAATGATTTAGCTAATAAACATTTTGACAGTGCTCTTTTTTGGACACTCAGTCAAATAAAAAAGCATTTCCCAGATCTATCATTCATACCTTTTAGACTCCCTGGAAGTTATGAATGAGATATGAGACCTTAAGTACTTCATGAAGAGCTTTGTTCTATGAGAAATTCTTCTTAATTTCCAGAAGAGTTTTTTAAAGAATATATACATGTATATGAATAGACTGCTACACATTATAGCATGTTTTAGTTTAATTTGTCTCATTATGTTATCTCTACCTTGCTGTAAATGTATTTATGATTAAGTTGTTAAGCACATTTAATTAGTTATTAAGAGCCAAGTTTCCAAATAGATAAATTAGCTGGGAATTGTTCTCATTGCCCGTGAATTAACACAATGTTTGCTTCAATAGTGATGTCCCTTACTGTGAAAAAAAAAAAAGATTCAATTTTCTGTGGGGTGAGATAAAGAGGTTTAGAAAGACATCTATAGCATAAAAATAATAAAATTAGGACTGGCTGTAACGCCAGATTTGGAAGTAATGCATCACATTCTTATCTTCTGAAAATTGAAAATAAATAGTTACCAAAAGAACAAATAAACAAACTAACTAACATTTAAAGTGTGCAAGAACCTCAAGGATAACTTGAGAAAAGTATGCAATAGTAATACATAATTTTCTGATTAAGAGATGAGGAATGACAGAGTAGCAGTGGTTTTACTTTACATGCAAACCATTTAAGCATATATATTAATTAATAGGAGTCCCTGGCTGGTGGAAACAGTTAATACCTTTTTCTACCAATCAAAACTTGGAGGTTTGAGTCTACCCAGAAGTGCCTTGGAAGAAAGGCCTGGCAATCTACTTTCGAAAAATCAGCCATTGAAAATCCTATGGAGCAAATTCTACTCTGAGACACATGAGGTTGTCATGAGTCAGAGTTTACTGGTAAAGCCCCTTCAAATGTGAACTTGTTTTTTTTTACTGCTTTTGTTTTAGGGCCTTTACACTAACCATTATACTCACTGAACTAGAGCATGTGGAGAAGCCATATGGTAAGATCTTAAGACTGCCTAGGAGCCCTGGTTAAGTGCTTGGCTGCTAACCAAAAGGTCAGTGGTTCAAACTCACCAGCTGCTCCAAGGGAGAAAGATGTGGTAGTCTGCTTCCGTAAAGATTTCAGACTTGGAAACCCTATGGGGCAGTTCTACTCTGTCCCATATGGTCGCTATGAGTCAGAATCGACTTGATGGCAGTTTGGTTTTGGTTTTGAGATTGCATGAAAAGAGAGAGATGCCTGACCAGCACCCACCTGCTCCAGTCCCATGTTGTTCTGTATCCAGCCACTATCTGACTGCAACCACATAAAAAGCCACTAATTAGAACTGCTCTTTCCAAATACCTGACCTACAAAAGGCATGGATGATAACAAAATGGTTGTTTTTATTTTAAGCTATTAAGTTTTGGACTAATTGGTTATAAAACTATCGCTAACCAAAACATAATTTGGTTCCTGGAAGTGTGGCACAGGTTTGAGATTATGTGTCAGGGACAATATTGATGAGATTATTAATGGAAGCATAAAGGTCCTAGAGGAGGCTGTTGTCGAGGTCATAAAAGAAAGCAAGCAGAAATGGTAGAGGAAGCTAGGAAAAATGGGATCTTCATTATATAATAGGGGAAACTTTGGCAACATGATTGTCTGCAATAATTTGGCAAATGGTAAATATACCTAATGAATGTATTGATCCAGTTTAGAATATTTTTCAGACAGAATGTCGAAAGTGCCAACTGACAATAGATTGAGGATAACTTTGAAACTATCTTGAAAGAATTGAAAAAAGTCTTGTAGAGTGCCAGGTTATGAATGGAAAATGATAGCAACAAAGAAACATAGGATTCAAAAACAAGATTCACTCTGAGGAATACTGTTGGCTTAAAGATACAATCAGAGCACTTGAAAAATACAAATTAAATGCTAATACATGCATTAGAAAAACAGAAATTTATGAAAATACTACAACATATTATGAAGAATTTTGTCAAATTTTCAAAAAGATAAAGTGTCCTAAATGAAGCTAACTGAAGAACATAAAAGTTCGAGTTGAAAAGTACAAGCATTCAGCCAGAAGTAGAGACATCTAGTGAATGCAAGCATTGAATATAATGACTCTTCTACCATAACTGATTGCAGCAAAGAAAGAATAGGAGAAGACAGAGCCAAAACTGTCAGAGGCAGGTAAAAAGTACATGTAGAGAATTACAAAATGGTTGAAAATTTACATAAACTAGAGAGCTCCTATAAAACTCAGAATAAAATTAGAGCCCATGTCTATTCTTTCCTACTTATGCTGCACATAGAGTTTTTCTGGAGAAATATAAGCTGTCAATGGAGGCACATATTAAGCAAACTAAACTCTTCAAAGATATGTTAATCAAACACTACCAATGAAAGGATTCCTAACTTAGAAGATCTCTCTTTTGTGCTTTACAGTAAAAGAGACAGAATCTTAGATGACACATCAAAAATGTGCCAGTGTGTAAACCTTTTCCTTCATATAATGAGACATGGGCCAGTGTCTGAAAGTGGGTCTCATGCTAGTCCTAGAGAGCCAGTCAAAATGTCCAACAGAACATTTATTCTGGGTTTAGACTGTGAGGCAGTTGTTGTTAGGTACAGTCGAGTCAGCTCCAACTCATAGCAACCTTAAGTATAACAAAAAACCTTCCCTTGTCCTGCACCATCCTCACAATCATTGCTGTGTTTGAGCCCATTGTGGCAGCCATTATGTCAATCCATCTCACTAAGGGTTCCACTCTTTTCCACTGACTCTCTACTTTACCAAGCATGATGTCTTTCTTCAGTCATTGGTACCTTCTGATGACGTGTTCAAAATAAGTGAGACAAGTCTCACCTTCCTTGCTTTTAAGGACCATTCTGGTTGTACTTACTCCAAGACAGATTTATTCGTTCTTCTGGCAGTCCATTCTTCCGGAAGTATATTCAATATTGCTTGTCAACATCACGATTCTAATGAGTCACTTCTTCTTTGGTCTTCCTTTTTTATTGTCTAAGGAGGTAGTTACAAATAAAAAGAAAACTACTCTTTAACAAGTGAGGAATAGATTGGGTTGTGCCAAAGATTTCAGGCCTTTGCAACATGCATTCTCATGAGTGCACCTTTTTACAAATGTCTGCCTAGATCAGATCATTTTTTAACATCTTCTCAAATATAGAGGTTATGGGCCTCAACAACTTACTGCTTCTATTTCTGATAGAGATTATCATTAAGAGAATCTCACCTGGTTTACATATTGAATGAGGGAACTGCTTTTTACTTATTAAGGAAAGATTCATGGAAACCTTCATTTGACATTTAATTCTGAGTTGTGTGATTTGAAAAATAGAGAACAACCACAAATGAAGGCTACTTCAAGAAGAGTCCTTCTGTAGATTTTGTTTCCTGTAGCTCACATAAACAGTGAATAATTTAGAAATTAGGATAAATGTTAGTTTGAATAAATAATTGTATCAGGATTTTCCAGAGAAACAGAATGTACGTATGCATATGTATATACACACACACGCACACACAGAGGATATATATCATATTGGTTTTATTTTAAAGGTTTAAAAAAATTTTTTTTTTATAGAGATCAAAGTTTATTAGCACTTACCAGGGATGGGAGGGTGGGGGAAAGGGGGGTTAACAGTGGTGGAAAAATTTCATTGATTAAGGGTAGGGTTGCACAGCTGATTGTTGTCAATAAGTCGTATACCTGTAAAAAGTTGAATTGACAAAAGTTGTGTGACAGATATATTTACAACCACACACACACACACAAAAGAGTAGCTGCTGAGGCTGCTTATGTACGGTCAAACACCTCATGGGATTTGGTTTCTTGGTTTGGATGTTTAGGATCATGGTTTCATGGGACATCCCACCTAATTGACCTAATAAGGTGTTTAGTGCTCTGATTCTACCACCTAGTACGTTGCATAGTGCCTGAGGTCTTCGAAGCTTGCAAGCGGCCATCCAAAGCACAATAATTAGTCTCTATTCACCTGGAGCAACAGAGGAAGGAGGAGAGTCAGTAATAGAAGGAGGAAATGGGATGTGTGGTTAATTACCTCCATGAACAAGTGCCTCCTTTGCCATGAGACCAGAAGAGCTGGATGGTGCCTGACCACCATTACTGACCATCTTGATCAAAGATTCTATAGAAGAATCCTGATCAAAAGGGGTAAAATGCAGAATGGCGTTTCAAAGTCTCATGAAATCTAGACTTTCTGGGGCCATGGAGGCTGGATAAATCCCTGAAACTATTGCCTTGAGATAATCCTAAACCTTAAACCAAAAATATCCCCTGAAGTCTTCTTAAAACTAAACAATAGTTTAGCTTAACTAGTAAAGATGCCTTAAGTATCACGCTTTTTTAAAGAATTGTCTATATGGGATCAAACTGACAACAGAAACTAGAAAGATTACATAGGAAACTTAGGGGCAGTGAGTTTATGTTAATGGGGGAGGAACAACTCGGAAAAGGAGGGTGAGAATGGTTGCACAACTTGAAGAATATAATCAATGTCACTGAATTGTACATGTAGAAATTGTATGTTTTGCTGTATATATTCTCAATGTCAATAACAAATAAAATAAATTAAAACACACACACAGGACTCAATCACTACTCTTGGGCCTGCATAACTTCAAAGGACACATATTAGTATTGTCCAACTGCTAGTGGACACATATCAAGCTCAGAGTAGTTGGTTCTCTTGAATCCTTTTGTTGTTGTTGTTGGGAGTTTTGTTTTATTACCTTTTCAGTCTCTTCTCTTGTTATGGGTCTGTTCAGATTTTCAACATCACTTTGTGATAGTTTGGGTAGGTAGTGAGTTTCTAGAAATTTATCCATTTCCTCTAGGTTTTCAAATTTGTTGGAGTATAGTTTTTCATAATACTCTGTTATGATCCTTTTTATTTCAGTTGGG
>NW_004443943.1:7514460-7516209 GCF_000243295.1 Trichechus manatus latirostris | reverse complement strand
GTGCGTAGATGTTTATTATGGTTATGTCTTCATGATGGATCATCCCCTTAATCATTATATAGTGTCCTTCTTTGTCTTTTATGGTGGATTTTGTTTTAAAATCTATTTTATCTGAGATTAGTATTGCCATCTGAGATTAGTATTAGTTGTTTGCTTAACATAATTTTTTCCTTTGATTTTTAATAAATTTACGCTTTGTTTCTAAGGTTTGTCTCTTGTAGACAGCATATTGCTGGATCCTGTTTTTTTTTAATCCGTTCTGTCACTCTTTATGGGTGCATTTAGGCCATTTACATTCATGTAATTATTGATAGGTGTGAGTTTATTGATGTCATTTTGTAGTGCTTTTTTGGTGGTATTGACGTTTTCTTTGTTCCTCTTACTCTCCTGTGCTAAATTCCTTTTGCTTGTGGATTTTTTTTCATTTCTTTTCTTTTTGTAGGATTTGTTTTTACTGAGACTTTATGTTTTTCCTCCTTATTTTGATGAGTAGGTTTGTTAACTTTCTTTGTGGTTACCTTGAAATTTACCCATATCTTCCTGTGTTTGAAGCAGTCTATTATCACTTGGTATCGCCTTGCCTTCCTCTCCATTAGAAGGTTCTATATCTACACTGTTTATTCCCTCTTTTATTGTTCCGATGTTGTTGTCATTTACAGATTAATTCTCTGGTTCCCTGTTTTATTTCTTTTGGTTTTGGATAGTCTTGAGTGTTCATTTCCTAGATTGGTATCTGGCTGGTACAATCCTGCATCCTAGATTCAACCTGTGAGCTGATGTTGTTTGTTCTCAGATCGAAGGACTCCCTTTAATAATTCTTATAATTTTGGTTTGGTTTTTACGTAGTCCCTTAATTTCTGTTTATCTGAAAATGTCCTAATTTCACCATCATATTTGAATGAGAGTTTTACAGGATAGATTATTCTTGGCTGGCAATTTTTTCTTTCAAAGTTTTATATATGTCATCCCATTGCCTTCTTGCCTGTATGGTTTCTGCAGAATAATCTGAGCTTAGTCTTATTGTTTCTCCTCTGTATGTGACTTTTTGTTTTTCTCAAGCCACTCTCAGGATTCTTTATTTGTCTTTGATTTTGGCAAATGTGATTATGATATACCTTAGTGATTTTCTTTTGGGGTCTATCCTATATGGGTTTCATTGAAGTTCCTTGGATGGCCAGCTTTTCATCTTTCATGATATTGGGAAAGTTTTCTTTCAGCAGTTCTTCATTGATCCTCTCTGTGTTTTCTGTTTTCTCCCCCGTTCTGGAACTCCGATCACTCACAGATTTTTGCTTTTGATTGTATCCCACATAATTCTCAGGGTCTCTTCATTTTTCTTCATTCTTTTTTCTGATTTTTCCTCAAACAGAGTTCTATCCACGTGTTTGTCTTCAATTCTGCTGATCCTGTTTCCCACTGTTTCAAACCTGCTCCTCAGCCCTTCTATGACACTGCCCATTTCTGAAATCTTTCTGCTTCTGTTTTGGATTTCTAATTGTTGCTTTTGTATGACATCTAGTTTTGAATTTATTTTGGCACTTTGTTCCTGCATTATTTTCCTGAATTCTTCTTTTTTTTTTTTTGGTCTGTATTTTCCATGAATTTGTCTATTTTTTCCTCATTTTTGTCTGCTTTTTGCTTCAACTCTTGGATAGCTCTGAATATTAGAGATTTGAATTACCTATCAGGTAGTTCTAGTGCCTTTTCTTCCACTGGGAAGTCATCTGGTGTTTTATTTTGGATGCCTAC
>NW_004443943.1:7488399-7514360 GCF_000243295.1 Trichechus manatus latirostris | reverse complement strand
TTACCTATCAGGTAGTTCTAGTGCCTTTTCTTCCACTGGGAAGTCATCTGGTGTTTTATTTTGGATGCCTACTGGAACCATCCTGTCCTGTTTTTGTAAGTGTTTTGATATTGTCTGCTGTCTTTGGGGCATTCAGTAGTTATTTTCCTTGTTTATTGGTTGTAGGTTGGTTTGTTTTGCCCTGATTTTTTGTTTTATTTGGCTATGTCTGAGCAGACGGGCTGTGTGTTCTTTGTTGTTTGCTCATCTTTGGGCATGATACTTTTCACCTCCTTCTCCAACTGGCAGGGTCAGTCACTCCAATATGGTACAGCAGGACAGGTCTAGCTGAAGAGGAGTTGCTGGGATGGGTTGTTTGTGGCACTTACTAGGGCTAACAGGGAGGGCCAGGAATCATTGCAGGGCAGGTTCCGGTAGGCCATGCCTGTGCTGCTTGGGGATCTGATGTTCAGTGCATGGTGCAGGTAGGCAAGATGGAGGGGGAAGATTGTGATGTGTGGAGCTAAGATGGGTATGGGAAAGCGTAGAGAGAGGAGAGAGAAACAGGAGCCAAAAACATACAAACAAACAAAAAAGAGTGCTAGGGGAGCTTGCCATTGGAGTGGTGAGATGAGAGACTGAGAAATGGAGAAAAACAAAAAGGAGAAGAAGAAAAAAAAGAAAAGAAAAGAATGAATAAATAAAAATTAGAAAGAAAAAAGAAAAGCAAAGCCCCCAGGGATCCCACCGGTACGGTTGTGAGGTATGGGGAAGGTGCTCCCAGGCTATGAAGTACAGCCTGGATAGAAGGGATAGAGGTGTCACTCAGCGCCAGGTATTCAGGAGAAAGGAAGAGAAGGTAAGTATAGAGAGACGAGAAACTGAGTAATGAAGAAAGACAAAAAGGGAAAAAGAGAGAAAAGAAAACAAAACAATTTTAAACAAAAGAACAAGCACCCCCCCCAAAAAAAAAACAGAAAAAAAGAACAAGAAAAAAGAAATGCCCTCAAGGATTCCTCTGCGCATCTGTGAAAACTGAGGGGGTAGGTCTCAAGGCCGCACAGTACTGCCCAACTAGAATGGGCTCCCAATTAGAGAAAAAAAAAGAAAGCAAACAAACAATTCAAAACTAGCAAACAGAAAAAAAGCCCCGGGATCCCACCAGCATGGCAGCACTAGACGGGAAGCAGTTTCACATTCAAGCAGTGTTTCACAGCCTTTCAGGAAGAAGCAAGGATGGCTCACGGAGCCAAGTATTTGAGAGAAAAGATGGGGAAGTGATGAGAGGTATGGAAGAAATCAAAAGAAGTGGAAAAAAGCAACACCAGTAGCCAACAAATGGCACTCAGGGAGCCAGCCAGTGTGGGCGGGTGGAATCCAAGTAGCACTGGGGTGAAGCTTGTGCTTCCTAGATAAAAGACTGTGGCCGCAAGTAAGCAGAGGAGGCCGAGCGGGGGTGAAGAAGGGTGGGGTGAGAAAGCATATATCGCTGGTTACCAGTTGTTCTGTCACCTGCTGGCAGCTCCATGAAGCTGATTTCCAGTACCCCCTGTTCACCGATCTGCGATAGGAGTCCAAGATGGAGGATCTGTGCTGTGTTAGCTGATAGGGGACCTCTGCATATATCTCTCCTCACTCTGTTCTCTGTCAGTTTCTTATTCCATTTGGTGCTTGGCTGAGTTCTTTATCTCTTCATTTGATGCTTAGGGTTTCAGGATTGACGTTTTCTCTGTTTGGCTTAGTTTTTCAGATCTTTGCTGTGGACGGACGGTGTGGTGCTTCTGTCCATAGCGCCATGTTGCTCAGAAGTCAAAAGGTTTTTTTTTTTTTAATTTTATATTTTATTTTATCTAGTCTTTTTATTTATTTTGTTGTTATTGAGAATATACACAGTAAAACATACATCAATTCAATTGTTCCTACATGTACAACTCAGCAACATTGATTACATTCTTGGAGTTGTGCAGCTATTCTCACCCTCCTTTTCTGAGTTGTCCTTTCCTTATTAACATAAACTCACTGCCCCATAAAGTTTCTATCTAATCTTTCAAGTTGCTGTTGTCAGTTTGATCACATATAGATAGTTCTTAAAAGTTCTTAAATGCTCAAGGTAGACATTTTTTATTAGTTAAGCTAGACTATTGTTTAGTTTTAAGAAGACTTCAGGGAATATTTTATCTTTAAAGTTTAAAGATTAACTCCGAGCAATAGTTTTAAGAGTTCATCCAGCCTCCATGGCTCCAGAAAGTCTGGAGACCATGAGAATTTTAAATTCTGTTCTGCATTTCCCCTTTTTGATTAGGATTTTTCTATAGAATCTTTTATCGAAGTGTTCAGTAATGGTAGATGGGCACCATCCAGTTCTTCTGATCTCATGGCAAAGGAGGCAGTTGTTCATGGATGCAATTAGCCACACATTGCATGTCCTCCTCCTATGCTTCACATTCCTTCGTTTGTTGCCCCAGGTGAATACAGACCAACTATCATGACTTGAATGGCCGCTTGCAAGTTATTAAGACCCCAGGCACTATGTAATGAACTAGGAGCTAGAACAGAAGCACTAAACATGTTATTAGGCCAGTTAACTGGAATGTCCCATGAAACCATGACCCCAAACCTCCAAATCAAAGAATTAAATTTCATGAGGTTTTTGGTAGTACATAAGCAACCTCAGCAGGTACTCTCTTTTTTTTTTTTTTTTTGGTCATTGTTGTAAATATATCTATCACACAACTTCTGCCAATTCAACTTTTTATAGGTGTACAACTTATTGACAGCAATGACAATAATCAGCTGTACAACCCTACCCTTATTCAATGTGACTTTTCCATTACTGTTAACCACCCCCTTCCTTTCCCCGTCTCTCTTGCTCCTGGTAACCACTAATAAATTTTGATCTCTATACATTTGCCTTTTCTTGCCTTTTTATATGAGTGAGATCATATAACATTTGTCCTTTTGTGATTGAATTATTCAGTATAATGTCTTCCAGCTCCCTCCATATTGTAGCATGAATCAAGACTTCGTTTCTCCCACTGACTGAGTAGTATTCCATTGTATGTATGTACCCCGTTTTTTTATTCCTTGCTCTGTTGATGAGCATTTAAGTTTTGTCCACCTTCTGGCTATTATGATCACTGTTCCAGTGAACACTGGTATACAAATCTCTTTTATTTTAAAGATCTATTTTAACGAATTGGCTCATACCATTGTGGGAACCCTCAAGACTGAGATCCATAGGGAAGGCTGTCAGGCTGGAAACTGAGGCAGTAGTTAATGTTGCAGTCTTGAGACAGAATTTCTTCTTCTCTGGGAAACATCAAATTTTGCTCTTAAGGCTTGTCAACAGATTGAATGAGGCCCACCTTCATTATCAAGTGCAGTCTCCTTTACTTAAAGTTAATTGATTATAGATGTTAACCACATCTACAAAATACCTTCACAGCAAAACCTAGATTTGTGTTTGATTAAATAACTGAATACGATAGCCTAGCCAAGTTGATACATAAATCAACTATTACAATAATTCTGTTTATATTTTCAAAATGTTCTGATGGTGTAAAAACAATTGGAAAGGACTGGAGTAAACCATACATTTGATTCAGAAAGTCAAGATTTTCCTTTTAATTTAAACACAGTAAAAGTATAGTTCAAATATTTCAAATATCTAAGATAAAACTATTGGTCTCTACTTATCCAGAGCAAAAGACAAAGAAGCAAACCAAAGACGCAGAGAATAAATGAGTCTGCAGGACTAATAGTCTACAGGAACAACAGCTTCATCTACACCGAGACCAGAACTAGATCATTCCTGGCTACCACTATCAACCTTTCTGCTCAAGAACACAATAGATGGATCCCGGAGAAAAATGTGGAACAGAACTAAAATTCTTAAAAAGTCCAGAATTACTGGACTGGTTGAGACTAGAGGAATCCACTTCCCCCACCAGACTATCTCTCTGAGATACCCTTTAAACTTTGAACTGAAACTCCTTCCAGAGGTCACCTTTCAGCTAAATACCAGATTGACTCACAAAATAAAGACTATCACCCATGGGTACTGTGCTCCTTTAAAAAATCATCTGTGTGAAACCAAATGGTCAACATATACTCTAAAGCAAAGGTGAAAAGCTAAGGGGGGCGGGGAAACTAGATTACTGGAAATGGAATAACCAGAATAAAAATAATGAGAATGCTGACACATTGTGAAAAATATAACTAATGTCACTGAACAATTTGTATAGACATTGTTAAATGGGAAACTAATTTGCTGTGTAACTTTTATAAAAAATACAATAAAATATTATTTAAAAAAAATTCTGGAGGAAAAATGAAACTTTTATCTTAGCAATATGTATTTTTTATTTTATTTTATTGTGCTTTAGGTGAAAGTCTATAGCAAATTAGTTTCTCATTCAAAAATTTATACACAAATTATTCTGTAATATTGGTTGCAATCCCTGCAATGTGTTAGCAGTCTCCTCCTTTTCACCCCAGGTTCCCCATATCCATTTATCCCATTTTCCTGGCCCTTCCTGCCATCCTGTGTTTGCTTTTGGGCAGGCATTGCCCATTTGGTCTTGTGTACTTGATTTAACTAAGAAGCACTTTCCTCGTGTGCGTTATTGTTTGTTTTATAGGACTGTCTAATCTTTGGCTGAAAGGTGGACTTCAGGAGTGGCTTTAGTTCTGAGTTAGCAGGGTGTCCGGGGTCCATAGTATCGGGGTTTCCTCCAGTCTCTGTCAGACCAGTAAAGCTTGGTGGCTGGTTTTTTGTGTGTGTTTGTGAATTTGAATTTTGTTCTACATTTTTCTCTTCCTCTGTCTGAGATCCTTTATTGTGATCCCTGTCAGAGTGGTAGGTGGTGGTAGCCAGGCACCATCTTTTGACGTGTTAAATAATGCCTTAGTTTACACGTCTATAGTCTGTTTTTTCTTGCTAATGAAATATCTATAGCATTTATGTTTGATACTTTATTTTCTCTAAAAAATAAATTGCTCTCATAAAAATGTACCTGCTTTCTGAACCAGACTCAGTCACAGTCAAAAGTCAGTATACAAAACCTCAAATAGTGAAATAGTGGACGTAAAATGCAAATGAACCTTTAATCACTTCATTTAAATGTTTAGGAGAAAAGAACGTTGCAGGCTTGGTGGGTGAATTTCTTGTTCCCTTTATAGATATTCTCAACCAAATAATCATTAAATGCTCTGTTAAACTGCCCCAGTTTACAACACATGTTCCTAGTTTGTTGGAGCTCTACATCCCCAAATATGTGCTGAGACACAGCCTACCCACATTGCCACTATATGAGCAAGTTGTCAAATGAATTGTTCTCTAACCACTAAGACACCTAAGGGAATTGAAGTCTTATAGCTTTACTCAGTTATGTACAGAATAAAGATCATAAAAAGGTCCCAAAACTTTAATAATCTTCTTAGTTATATGCTTTGTAGCAGCATTCCTGTTAGCATTTTCCCATCAATAACTTAACCTTTTATTTGCTGCGCACTTTCATGTTAAAATAAATAAACAAAAGCAAGGTCATCCAGAGAACTTTGCAAGCATTATTTAAGCTTTCTTCTCCATCAAACTGAATGCTACATTATGCTTAAGGGAATGAGTATACACAACAATATGACTCTACCATGTACTCAGATATAACTTGCATAAATGACAGTAAAATATTTTAGCAGATAGCTAAAATCCAAAGGAATGAACATACTCTAGATGGCATGAACATACTATATGAAAGAAAGCATTAATACTGCCTCCGTCCTATAGAAATAAACTCTCTTCTCCGTTTGAATGTAAAACCTACTTCTCCTATTATATTTGGTGTTATTTTCTTTAGTCTTTCTTTTTTTTTTTTTTAGATTACTCAAAAATAAATAAATAAATAAATGAATAATAAGCTGGGAGGATTTAGTGTTTCCTAAAATAAGAGGTGGTGATGTGATTACTGTTCTTTGTATTAATCTACTGGAGTGTTTAGGCTAGTTGTACCTGTGTCCACTTCAAGTGTCATTTAATATCAGTTCCTGGGTGGTGCAAATGGTTAGCACATTCAGCTGCTAAATGAAAGTTTGGTGGTTTGAATCCACCCTGAGGTGCCTTAGAAGAAAGGCCTGGTGATGTATTTCTGAAAAATCAACCGTTGAAAACTCTGTGGAGCACAATTCTACTCTAACACACATGGCGTTGCTATGAGTCTGAATCGACTCAATGGCAACTTTTTTTTTTTTTTTTTTTAATATGATTTGCAGGCTTCTGAGATGGAGAAAAGTCGTTTGTTATATAGTATCAGTATAAAGACTGGAAAACAGAAATCCCCTAGAAATTCCAGCAGAAGGACATAATGGACATAATACAAGGAACTCAGTGCTTACAATTTGTTGAAATACCTGAAGGAGCAAAGATCCGGGAAGGATATCCGTAGCTCTTAGGTTTGTCACCTGTGGCTTTCCAGTTCAGAAGCTACAGCAAATCACTGCCAATAGTCACGCTGCTGTCATGTGTTTTGCACAGAACAGTGGAGGATCCTTTAATACTTTGCACCTGCGCATGTCTTTGTTGTATGTATTGCTATAGAAAAAGAAAAATGGCTTCTTTCTTAAGCCATGTAAAACTCTTGCGAGGAACCTCCATAGTAGAATCTAAACCAAAACCTATCTGGCAAATGATTCTAGTGAAATTCAGTGAAGGTTTTACAGATAAAATATTGAAAATCAGGCAGGAATTCTCCCGCCAAGAGAAGAAAAGTGTTTATATTTTCTTCATTTATTCATTAATTCAACAAATATTTATTGAGCAACTGATACGTAATGGTACGTTTTTAGGAGCTAGGACTATATCACTTAACAAAATAGACAACAATCCGCCTCTCAAAGAGCTTACAGTCTTGTGGATATTTGATTTCAGGGAATTAAAATATCCTAATAGAATCAAGAATTGAAAAATATGTGAAGGGATATTGAACGTAGTCAAATCCATTGGGTCTAACGATTCTAAATAAAGTAACAAAAGTTTAGGTGCTTGCAGCAAAAAAAAAAAAAGAAAAAAGTTAAGGGAGCTAGCTATTTATAATGAAATAATTTAATAAAAATAATCTACATCTAATGACTCATTTTTGTTAACAAACTTAGTACAGTATATTAGCATAGAAGTGGTGAGGGAAGGATCAGACTCCACTTTTCATCTAATACAACATCGGGTAGAATATAGTTGTTACATAAGGTATTATTTTATTGTTAATTTTAAATATTTTTCATTCAGTCATTCAGTATTTTCCTTTTTTTTTACTTACTGTATGTTAGAGTTATGTTTTTGAATCATTATATCTTTTTTAAAACCCTAAAATACAAATTTTCATGAGTTACAAAATTTTTGATTATCTAGTGCAATCTTCTTATTCTTAAGAGTTTTCTGCAGATGTAGTTAGTGTTAAAGTGTTATGTTTGCCACTAGTTCATTTTTTTCAGCAAACATACACAGGAAGATAGATGAGTATATGGAGACAGAGATAAAAATAAATCTAGCAAAATATTAACAATTGGTAAACATTGATGAGCAATATATGGGTGATATTGTAATATTTTTGCAACATTTTGGTAGGTTTAAAATTTTCAAAAGAAATATGTAGATCAAAATACGAAGGCAAACATAAATATATGGAAAAATAGATTTTGGAATGGAAATTTTAAGATTAATGAAATTTGAGCACACCCTTGCTAGGCTCCTGAGGCATTTGGACGCATACAGTATGTATCCAGAGATGGAGAATTGTCAGACAGATTCAATACAAATACAAAAGTACAAGAAAGTTCATTTGTTAAACCAGTGGACCAAGAAATGTAAGTTGAATAAGGAGGGAAATGAATAAAAGAGAGGGCTAATGGATTGGAAGATTGGGAAATATTGGGAATTCTGATCAGGTTCAAAGAGCAATTAGGCAAAAACAAGTGTTAAGAGCAACCACAAGGGAGAGGAGATTGTGTCCAAGAGACGCCTAACACATGCATGTTTAATATTATGAATGAGGCATACTATGAACAATATTATGAACATTTAAATGGTCATTTAAAAATACCAATATCTGTAGTTTCCAAACTAAATTAATATGAAAACTTTAAGCGATTTATGGTCTGTTAGGTAGAAACTCAAGTATAGGCCTAGGCATTTACTTTTTTTTTTCTTTTGGTCTGATTCCATTGCTTAAAATAATTATTTTCTATTCATCATTTTGGAGAATTTGGGGCTCATTCTCTTTTCAAAAGATTGCATACTTAGAATGATATCTAATATCTTTAATATCTCAGTATTTAATTCTTATACATACATTTGCTTTCTCTATAAAAGGAAAAAAATCTATTTCTTGTAAAGCAGTTATCATTTACTATTATGGCCTAAAAGGTCAGTTGAAAAGATTAATTATATAAGATATTTGGTCAGCTGTCTATGTTAATATTAATAAAAAGACTCATGAAATCTTAATAAAAATAAGTCAAAGATATTTATCGTTAATCATTCTGATTTGTACTTCATATATATTAGCATATGAAATAACAGAAGTAATAGAAATTGAGTGTATTGAAGCTAAGTCATATAAAAGATATTTTAGTATTTGAATATCCAAGTCAGTGGGTTTCTTCATTGTTTAGTTCCCATAATTCAGTGCTGGTTTATGTATCTCGGATTGTTATGAAGAATATTAATATTGTCCCTTCAATAAGATATAGTTCAGTCACATCAAAAGTCACAAGATAAGATCATTTGTTCTCAAGATTATAGGAATGAGAGGACAAGTTAAGCCTTATTATGTAGATATATTAAATAAGCAAATAAGAGATAGAGACAAGTAAAGGTTATTATTCATATTGAAAAAGACCAACGTTGATCTATTCCAAAGTCTATTTGGTGCCCAGTATTTGAAATAATAACTGTAAGAGAGAAATACTGTTGCACAAATACTTTGTATATGGAATCAAGTGTGCCCTTGCATTCTTTTTTTGTCCTGACCACAATCTTCATAGAATTTATCCTATTCTGAAAAGGGTCCTAGAACAACAACTTTTTTTAAATAAAACTGCAATTTTCGACATTTCCAGTGAGCTAACGGTTGTTAGATCCTCTTTAAATATTAATTTCAGGAGGAAAAAATGCTTATTTACTTACAGCAGAATAATCCCCATACTTAATTTTAAACAAACTTTAATTATATTTTAAGTGCGTTTTATTTTATTGCAGTTAAATTACATTATGAATAAAGTAGCCAAATAAAGTAACTGAGTTCACTGTTCATTTATGTCCAGCTAATATTTCTTTGACTCAAGTCTTCAAACTCAGTTTTGATATATCTAAGCTGATGGTATAAAAATTGAGACTGAAATAATAACAGACTGCTCCCTGTATAAGTAATTCAAGAAGCAGTGAAGAAATCTACTAGCAGTACTCTACTTCCAGCACACACACATACACAGTTATTCTTCATTTCATGTATCATTCAATTGTAGAAGCTTCTAAGGTAACCTGAGAGTGTGGTGTTATCAATTGTCTAATGTTAAATCTGAATTGGTGGTCAATAAAAACTGAACAGTCAGTACACATGTTTAAATGATTATAACTGGGTGTAGGTCATTACCCTGCCCAAGGCATTCTGGCTTAACATCTAAGAGACTCAACTGAGTAAGTTCCTTACCAAGTGTTCTAAATGGTTGCTGAAGTCATTAGTGAAGGGAATTACATTCGGTGAATAAAAAGGCTAAAGTACAAAGCAAATGAGAGAAGTTTCAGCATTTTTATTTATGTACATGAATTACTAATTATCTTTATTTGTCTTGACAGCTTTCTTGAAATTGTAGCCCTTGGACTTTACAAAGTTCTATTCACGTCGATTCACCAATATTTTATGCTACAGATTTTGTGCGTATCATGGAGATGTCTCCAAGTTCAGGCGGAAGAAGGGAGAAAGCTATGGGATAAAATAAGCAACAAAGTATACTTAGAGAATCTTTGCTATTGAAGAAAAGAAGAAAAAGTCAAAAAGATGGTGTATGTAAAGCTGGGAAAATCGAATCATAATTGCTTACTACCAGAGGCGGGCTACCCGCTGCCATTGAGTCGATTCTGACTCATAGAGACCCCATAGGACAGAGTAGAACTGCCCCATAGAGTTTCCACGGAGACGCTGGTGGATTCAAACTGCCAACCTTTTGGTTAGCACCGGAGCTTTTAACCACTGAGCCACAAGATGAAGCAGAACACTTACAAACAGAGGTATATGTAGAAAGTAACTGCTATTACTGATTTTGTGTATTTTAAAGTAGGTCATGGGGATACATTTTGGAATCAAAACAGATTCTTAATCGAAATGTAAGTGCATTATACTTATGGCAAGTTCATGTTCATATAAAGATGGTGTTTTGATAAGAAATTGTCAAAACCATAAATTAAGCATGTAATAATTGTATTTTAATTGTACTTATTTTATTCCTTTGTTTTTATTTTATTTATTCTACCTTGCTTCTTTCTATGCTTATTCTGGTTAACTAAGCATGTTTTGCCACTCAGCAGACATAGTCCCTCAGAGAAAACAAAATCACATTTTAAACATAGTTCTGTACAAAGAGAATGAATTATTTATTTTGGAGTCTGCATATTCTCTCTCTATAGTATTCACTATTTCTTTGCCATCTTGGGAGTTTTTCTGCTTTACTTTTCTGAGGTATAATTCACATATCATAAAATTTACCCTTTATGGTTTTTTAGTATATTCACAAAATTGTGCAACCATCGCTACTCTCTAATCTCAGAACATGTTCGTAATCCAAAAAGGAAATCTCATGGTTCATCCAAGTTATAGCATGTAACATATTTCACTCTTTTTAAAGACTGAAAAATAATTCTGTTGTATGAATATACCACATTTTGTTTACTCATTTATCCATTGACAGACATTTGGCCTGTTTCTACTCTTTAGCTATTATGAATAATGCTACTATGAACATTCATGTACAAGTTTTTTTGTGAACATAAGATTTTTTAGTTCATTTGGGTACATATCTAAGAATGAAATTGCTGGGTCATATAGTAACTCCATGTTTAATTTTTTGAGGAAGTGCCAAATTGTTTTCCAAAGCAGCTGCACCATTTTACATTCCCACCAGCAATATATGAGGGTTCTGATTCTTCATATCCTCACCATCACTTATGGTTTTCTGTCTATTTCTACTGTTTCCTGGACTTTAATATTTTACAAACTAAATTCTGTTTTGTTTGTTTGGGTAAATACAATTCAATTCTTCCCCCTTCTCCTCCTCCTCTTTGTTCCTCTCCATCAGGAAATTTTTATACTTTCCAATAGGTTAAGTACTTTAGTAAATATCCTAAACTGGTATCTTATTTAATATTCACAACAACCTTATATGATAGCTATTATTATGTCAATTTGTAGAATTAAAAAGAAAAAAAAAAAAAAAACACAGAAAGAGGTTAAAAAAAATTCCCACAAACACAGACATTTGATGGTGAAACCTGGATTTGAACCCATTCAGCTTCTGGAGCCCACAGTTTAATCCTCACCTCATACTCTTACTTTTGTCATTATTTACCTGTGTTTTTTTTTTTTTTTTTTTGAAATGACTTTTTCCTGATGATAAGCAACCCATCGACACTCAAGTATCACCAGCTTCCCTGACCTCCTGCAGCACTGAGAGGCATTCTGATAGCTGTGAGCTACAGTGATTCCAGGGCCTCCCTCTCAGGAGTTCCTTCAGAGTCTCAGCACAGGAGGAGGAGGATTTTTTTGAACTATGGATGGAGGAGTGTTCCTCAGCCCTCATGAAAACTGGCTAGCAGTTCAGCATGCAGAACAAGAAAGAGATTTTGGTCTGTGTAACAATATATTCTCCACAGGGCTTCCAAGGAGTGGCTGGTAGATTTGAACTGCCAACTCTTTTGATTCCCATTCATAGCATGCCGTGACTCTTAACCACTGCACCACTAAAGTTCCATATATTCTATACAAAATCATTTTACCATACGCAAAACAAGTGATAATTATAAAAAATTAGTATTTGCCTCTAAAATATATTTTTACTTGGTAGATCTAAATTACAGTATTTTAAAATGAATCTTCTTTCAGAGAAGATAATAATTATATTTATGTTTATTTAGAACCTACTACATAAGAGACAATATGTTAAATGTTTACATAATGTACTTATTTACCCCTCTAAGTTTACTATTATGTATTACATATGCAAAAACAGAGGTGTAGGAGGCAGAGCCAACACTGTGCTATAAATAGAAGCACCACATCCCTTCACAGCAAAGACCCGAAAAACTAAGTAAAGCAGAGACAAACATTAATCTTGGAACCCTAAGTGTCAAATGAAGAGATATAGAACTCAACCAAGCACCAAATGGAATAAGAAACTGACAGAGAATAGAGAGCAAGGAGAGTTACCAGCAGAGGTCTCCTATCAGCTAATGCAGCACGGATCCATCGTCTTGAATTCCTGCTGGAGATCAGCAGACAGGGAGTAAGGGAAAGCAGATTCATGGAGCTCCCAGCAGGAGACAGATCACCCAGTAACCAGCAAGACACCCTGCCTCCCCCTGCTCAGCTTTTGCCACTTCCTGGCTGGCCAATCTGCAGCTTCCCGGTGGGTCAATTCCGGGCTTCCCAGAGGCCTGATTCACAGATTCTAGGCAGGCTGATTCCCAGCTTCCGGGAGGGCCGACCTGCAGCTTCTCAGTGGCCGATTTCTAGCTTCCCAGCAGGCCCATCCGGGGCCTCCCAGCAGGCTGATTCACTGCTTCCTAGCAGGTCGATTTCCAGCTTCCCAGAAGGCCAATTCACTGCTTCCTGGAGGGCCAATCCGCTGCTTCCCGGAGGGCAAATTGATGCTTCCCATTCAAACGGCCAACAGACACATGAGGAAATGCTCCAAATCACTAGCCATTAGAGAAATGCAAATTAAAACCACAATGAGATACCATCTCACCTTGGCATTACTGGCACTCAAGAAAACTGAAAATAACAAATGTTAGAGAGGCTGTGGGGAGATTGGAACTCTTATACACTGCTGGTGGGAATGCAAAATGATACAACCATTTTGGAAAATGATATGGCACTTCCTTAGAGAGCTAGAAATAGAAATACCATAGGATCCAGCAATCCCACTCATAGGAATATAGCCGAGAGAAATAAGAGCCATCACACAAATAGATATATGTACACCCATGTTCACTGAAGCATTGTTCACAATAGGAAAACAATGGAAACAACCTAGATGCCCATCAACAGATGAATGGATAAACAATCTGTGGTACACACACACAATGGAGTATTATGCAACGATAAACAACAATGATGAATCTGTGAAGCGTCTCATAACATGGATGAAACTGGAGGACATTATGCTGAGTGAAGTAAATCAATCACAAAAGAACAAATATTGTATGAGACCCCTACTGCAAAACTCATGAAAAAGCTTACACACAAAAAGAAACAATCCTTTTTGGTTACAAGGGATGGGAGGGGTAGGGGGAATACTAAAGAGAAAATAGATAAGTGGTTAACTTTGGTGAAGGGTAAGACAGTACACAATACTGGCGAAGCCAGCACAACTTGTACAAGGAAAGGTTATGGAATCTCCATAGACACATCCAAACTCCCTGAGGGACTGAATTGCTGGGCAGAGGGCTGTGGAGACCGTGGTCTCCGGGAACATCTAGCTCAATTGGCCTAACACTGTTTATAAAGAAAGTGTTCTGCATTCTGCCTTGGTGAGTAGCGTCTGGGGTCTTAAAAGCCTGTGAGCAGCCATCTAAGATACTTCATTGGTATCACCCCCTCGGGAGCAAGGGAGAATGAAGAAAACAAGATACAAGGAAAAGATTAGTCCAAAAGACTAATGGACCACAACTACCATGGCCTCCACCAGACTGAGTCCAGTACAAATAGATGGAGCCTGGCTACCACCACTGACTGCTATGACTGGGATCACAACAGAGGGTCCCAGACAGAGCTGGAGAAAAATGTAGAGCAAAGTTCTAATTCACAACAAAAGACCAGACTTACTGGCCTGACAGAGACTGGAGAAACCCTGAGAGTATGGCCTCCAAGCACCCTTTTAGCACAGTAATGAAGTCACTCCTGAGGTTCACCCTTCAGCCAAAGATTAGACAGCCCCATAAAATGAAACAAGACTAATTGGGCATGACAGTCCAGTGACAAGGACTAGAAGGCAAGAGGGGACAGGAAAGCTGATAATAGAGAACCCAAGGTTGAGAAGAGACAGTGTTGACATGTCATGGGGTGGTTAACCATTGTCATAAAACAATATGCGTACTGTTTAATAAGAAACCATTTGTTCTGTAAACCTTCATCTAAAGTAGAATAATAATAATAATTTTAAAAAAGACCAGACTTACTGGCCTGACAGACTGAACAAAACCCAAGAGTATGGCCCTGGACACCCTTTTACCTCAGTAATGAAGTCACTCCTGAGGTTCACCTTTTAGCCAAAGATTAGACAGACCCATAGGACAAAACCAGACTAAAGGAGAGTACCAGCACAGGGGCAATGACTAGAAGGCAGGAGGGGACAGGAAAGCTGGTAATAGGGAACCCAGGGTCAAGAAGGGAGAGTGTTGACATGTCATGGGGTTGTTAACCAAAGTCATCAAACAGTGTATGTAGAAGAAGCTAGTTTGTTCTGTAAACTTTCACCTACAGTACAATAAAATAAATAAATAAATAAAACAACAAAAACAGAGATATAAAGAAATTACATGACTACTCAAATCTTGTAGCTACATAATTTTCTATTTGGGACTTAACATCGGTCTTCGTGACTACGAAGTCCAGATTTTAACAATGAATAAATACTGTTTCTCAATGTTAGGATGCAAGCTTCCTTGCCTCACAGCCAATTTCCAAGCGATGCAACAGGAAAAATATCAAGGAACTCAAATGTCCAAGTTATTGTTTGGTTGATTGACAATTTTTACTTTTGACCAATTTGTTACATTATTTATGAAATACTGAGGTGGTGGAGTGGTAGAATTCTCACCTTTTGTGCAGAGGACTCAGGTTTGATTTCTGGCCAATGTACCTCATGTGCAGTCACCATCTGTCAGTGGAGGCTTTTGTGGTGCTATGACACTGAACAGGTTTCAGCAGAACTTACAGACTAAGAGGGACTATGAAGAAAGGCCTGGCAGTCTACTTCTGAAAATCAGCCAGTGAAAAACCTGTGGATCACAACAGTTCAATCTGCAACTGATCATGGGGGTGTTTCAGGACTGGGGAGCATTCTGTTCCCTATGCATGGGGTCGCCACAAGTCAGGGGCTGATTCTGTCAGCTAACATCATCATCTAGGAAATACAAGAAATTTGTTGTAATGCTTAAGAGAATAGGAAAGATCTGGCCCCTCTTGTCCTATAATGAGATGATTTTATGGATAATCTAGATGGGAAGGCAGCCTCATGTTTTCTTAGGTGCCTATTTAAATTTATACAAAAGTCTTCAATATTTTAATAACCCAGTATGTAAATGAAAAATTAGGTTTCTTTTGTACTTGTAATTGGCTGAACAGATAAGTAGTGATATAAAATTCAGTCTGATGTTTTTGTGGGTTTTCTTTTTTTCCTAAAAAAATCTGTTTCCTTCAAAGTAATACCCTCTTCATTAGAAAATAGTCATTTTGAATATTTAAAGGATGAGATAAATGTTAATCATTTCAGGTTATGCACTCTGGAGAGAATCATGAGGCTTAGAATCAATAATGCTTATGCACATAATTTAACCCAATCATTAAGAGATTGTTAAAAGCTATCACATTTGTTTTGCTGCAATTTATCAAATTATGGAAAAAAAATTAATGTTTAGAGTTAACACTGTAATTACTGAGGTTCAGTAAGGCCACATCTTCATCTTTGTTACTATTCAATTAGAATCATCGTGGAGTCTAAACAGTATAGGAAATGGTACGTTTATAAACATAAATGTTTAAACGTGATTTTATGAAGAATGAATAACTATACTCCATATGGTAATCTTAGTGAATATTTATCAAGATTTAAAAACAGCACAACATAATACTCATAATCCTTTCTGGGCAATTCTGACATGATTATAATAGTATCTCCTTCAATAGAACTGAAAAGGTGCCAGTGAGTGGCAGGAAAAAAAAATGCTTAAAAATAATAAGTGGATCGGGGGCAGAGCCAACATGAAGCCTTAGTCAGATGCACCATGCTGACCCTCTGCAGCAAAGACCAGAAAAACTAAGTAAAATAGATACAAATGTAAATTCTGAAACCCTAAGCATCAGATGAAGGGTTAAAGAACTAGTTCAAACACTGAATATAAAAAGAAACTGATGGAAAACAGAGAACAAGGAGAGATATGGAATGGAGGTAGCCTGCCAACTAACACAGCACAGTGTTGCTATCCTGGAAAACAGCCAGCAAGGACCCTGGACAGGGAGTAAGAGACGGCAACTTCGTGGAGTTTCCAACAGGAGACAGAGCATGTGGTAACCAGAAAAACATGCTTTCACACCCTTCATCCTTCTGTCCCATGCAGCACCTTCTATTCTTTCCAACAGAGCTGTTAGCCAGCTGCCACCCCAGGCCCTCCACGACCTCAGCCACCAGCTCCTGCCAGGGCTTTTTCTTCCTCTTTTTTCTTCCTTTCTTCCTTTTCTTTCTCCCTCCCACCTAGCCTTGTTCGCCACCTCCACCCCTTCCCAACAGGCCACACTGCACTTCTCAGTTAGAAAGCCAACTGCCTGCAGCCACCTCGGGTCTGCCCCACTCCCACCAGCTGACTCCTGTCACGTGACTTTTTTTCTTAGCTTTCTTTCTTTTCTTTTCCCCTCTCACCTAGCCCCATACACCAACTTCACCTCTTCTGATGGACCACACTGTGCAGCTCGACCAGATAGCCACTGGCCTGCCATCACCCTGGGTCTGCTCTGCTCCTACCTGCTGGCTCCTGCCATGCCATGTTTTCCTTTTCTTACTTTTCTTTCTTTCTGTCACCTAGCGCCATACACCACCTCCACCCCTTCTTGATGGGCCATGTTGCACCACTTGACTAGAGAGCCACAGCCTGCTGCTGCTTTGAGTCCACCCCACCACCACCTACTGGCTCCTGATGTGCCATTTTTCTTCCTTTTCTTTATCCTTCCCACCTAGCCCCATATGCTACCCCAACCCCTTCTGGTCATGCTCCCTCCTGCTGGCTCCTGCTACCGCATTTAAAAATATTTTTTAATATATTTTTTCTTTTTTTTTTCCCTTTCTTCCTTTTTTTCCCCTTTCACCTAGCCCTGTATGGCGCTTTCACCCCTTCCAGCCAGGCCACCCCATGCTGCCTTGGCTAGAGAGCCATCAGCCCTTGGCCACCTCAGTTTGACCCACTCCCACCTGCCGGCTTCCTCTTTGCTGCTATTTTTTTTTTTTTTTTGCTTTTTTTACTTTCTCTTCTTTCTTCCTCCCATCTAGCCCCGTACATCATCTCTCCTTTCCAACTGGCTCTCAGGTCTGCCATGCCTCCACTCACTGGCCCCCACCATGCCACCAGTTTATTTATTTATTTTTAATTTTATTATTTAACCTTTTCTTTTCTCTTTCTTCCCTTTCTTTTTCCCTCCAACCTAGCCCTGTATACCACCTCCACCCCCTGTCACCAGACCCCCCTCCACCATCACAGCTACAGAGCCACCAGCATACCACCATACCTGTCTGTCCAGCCCCCACCCACAGATTCCCACTGTGCAGCCATTTTTTTCTTCTCTTTCTTTTCTTTCCACTCCCATCTGGCCCTATAAGTCATCTCCCCTCCCTTCCCACTGGCCCTCAGGGAAGTCCACCCGCACTTGCTGGGCCCCACTGCACAGCCAGTTTTTCAAATTTATTTATTTATTTATTTTAGTTTTATTTTTCTGTTTTCCTCTCTTTCTTCCTTTTCTTTCCTCCTTCTACCTAGCCCTATACACAATCCCTCCTTCCTGCCAGACCCTTCCATGCCACTGCGGCTAGAAACCACTGGTGCACCAGCCCACCACTACAACTACCCCAGGTCTCCCCTATGACCATCTGCAGCCCCCACCACGCCTCCTTTTTTTTTCTTCCTTTCTTTTCATTCTCACTCTCACCTAGCCCAGTACATCACCTCCACTCACTTGCCACCGGCAACAAGGTCCCCCCCCCCCGCCGCCTCCAATGGCTGGCCATTCCATGTCACCATTTTTTTCATTTTTTTCTTATTTCTCTTTATCTTTTCTCTCTTTACTTTTTCATTCTCTGCCGCATCTAGCCCCATACACCACTCCCCTTCCCGCCAGCCTCTGCAGTGCCATCACAGCTAAAGTGTCCCTGATGCTCAGGCCTGCTGCCTCAATGGGCCCACACTTCCCCTCCCCTCCCACCACATGATCAGCTTCTGAATGGTGGGAAATGAGCCCGTATTATTTCCCATCTGATACCCCACCTATCGAGTGAGAGGCTGTGAATGCTCCCATACCAGTCAACTGACATCTGGAGGCAGACAGCACCCACTCAGTCCACCCTTGGTCATATTGCCAAACCAGTGTAGAGAGAAGTGGGCTCACCCTGTCTGCTGCTGCCCAGTCTGCCTGGACAAGTTGGTGAGAGCTCTCATGTCCACAGACAACAAGCAGCACCTGCCCACCTAGACATACCAAAACAAAACAAAAAGCAGGACGAAACAAATGAACATACAATCAATAAATAAAGAAAATGATATCTTAATGTCTTGGAGACAGCAGACAATATCAAAACATATAAAAAAGCAGGACAAGATGGCTCCAGAAAGTGACCAAAATAATCAGATGACCTCCTGGTAGAAAAAAAGGCAGTAGAACTACCTGGTATGGAATTCAAAAGACTAATATTTAGGGGTCTCCAAGAGATAAGTAAAGAGATCAAGGAAAACACAGACAAAACCAAGGAAAAAAATAGAAAAAATCATGGAAAACACAGACAAAACCAAAGAAAACATACCCCAAATCAAAGAAAACACAGACAAAGCAAAAGAAGAATTCAGGAAAATAATACAAGAACAAAATGTCAAAATAAATAAATAATTAGAAATCATACAAAAACAACAGCTAGAAATCCAAAAGATAAGCAACAAAATTGAGAAATGGACAACTCACTGGAAGGTCTTGGGAGCAAATGTGAAACTATGGAATACAGAATCGGTGAAATTGAAGACAAGTCCATGGGTGTCACTTTGAGTAAAGATCAGAGAAAAGAATGAATAAAATCTGACAACTATGTGGGACACAATCAAGAGCAAAAAATCTGAGAGTGATTGAAGTTCCAGAACAGGGCAAGAAAATGGAAGACACAGAGAAGATTGTTGACTATTCTCTGGCAGAAAACATCTAAAATATCATGAAAGTTGAAAAGTTGACACTCCAAGAAGCTCAACAAACCCCATATAGAATAGACATCAAAAAAAATTCACCAAGACATATCGTAACCATACTCGCCAAAACCAAAGACAAAGAAAGAATCCTGAGAGCAGATTGAGAAAAATAAAAAGTCACTTACAAAGGGGAAACAATAAGACTAAGCCCTGATTACTCAGCAGAAACTATGCAGGCAAGAAGGAAATGGGGTGACATATATAAAACCTTGAAAGAAAAAAAGTTGCTAACAAAAAATAATATATCCTGCGAAACTCTCAAATACTATGGCAAAGTTAGGAAATTTTCAGATAAGTAGAAATTAAGGGAATTCTTAAAAACCAAACTAAACTTACAATAAATATTAAAAAGAGTACTTCGGTTAGAGAACCAATAACATTAGACAATAACCAGAGTCTAGGACACAGGGGAGCATCAGCCGGATACCAATCTAGGTTAAAAAAAAAAAAAAAAAAAAGAAACCCATTGCCTTTGAGTCGATTCTTACTTATAGCAACCCTATAGGACATAGTAGAACTGATCCACAGGGTTTCCAAGGAGTGGCTGGTGGATTCGAACTGCCGAGCTTTTGGTTAGCAGCCAAACTCTTAACCACTGCACCACCAGGGCCCCAGCCTAGGTAAAAAACTAATTAATAAAACAAAGCTAAAAGACTTGAAACGGGGAAACAGAGATGTCAATCTGTAAATAACAACAATGTCTAAACAATAAAAGCGGGCAAAATAATGTAGGTAAAGCACTTTCAAATGGAGAGGAGGTCAAGGCAATATCAAGTAATAAAAGATTGGTTCAAACTTAGGAAGATAAGGGTAAATCTCAAGGTAACTTTGAAGAATGTTAATAAAGCTACTCATGAGGACAAAAAAGAAAAACATAAAGACTCAGTAAACATAAAATCTTCAATAATGAAAGAAAGGGAAATAAAATCCACAAATAAAAGGAACTCAGCACAAGAAAGAGGAACAAAGAAAACATCAACACCACAAAAAAAATACAACAATATGACAGAAATAAACTCATACTTATTGATAATCACAATGAATGTAAATGGCTTAAATGCACGTGTAAAAAGAGAGAGTGGTAGAATGGATTAAAAAACACAAGTCATCAAAATACTGTCCACGAGACACACCTTAGACACAAAGGCATAAATATATTAAAAATCAAAAGATGGAGAAAACATACGAAGTAAATAGTAACCAAAAAAGGGCACGGGTTGCAATATTAATCTCAGATAAAATAGACTTTAAGCAAAATCAACCATAAAAGACAAGGAAGGGCATTATATAATGATTAAAGGGACAATCCACCAAGAAGACATACCATAATAAATATCTATGCAACGAATGACAGGGCCCCAAAATACATAAAACAAATTAACAGCTGAAAAGAGAAACAGACAGTTCCACAATAATAGTATGAGACTTCAACACAACACTCTTGGTAAAGGACAGAACATCTAGAAAGAAATTCAATAAAGATACAAAAGATCTAAAGGCCAAAATCAACCAACTTGACCTCGCAGACATATATAGAACAGTCTACCCAACAGCAGCAAAGCATACATTTTTTTCCAACACACACAGAACATTCTCCAGAGTAGATAGCATTTTAGGCCACAAAGCAACACCCAGAAAATTCAAAACGTGGAAATAATACAAAGCATTCTCTCCCATCACAACACCATAAAAGTAGAAATCAATAATAGGAGGATAAAGGAAAAAAATCAATTACATGGAAACTGAATAACACTGAGCTTAAAAACGACTTAGTAACATAAGAAATCAAAGAGGAAATGAAAAAAATCCAAGAGTCAAATGAGAGTGAAAACACATCATACCAAAACCTTTTGGACACAGCAAAGACAGTGCTCACAGGTCAATTAATAGCAATAAACATACAGTTCAAAAGAGAAGAATGGGCCAAAATCAAAACGTTAGCCCTACAACTCAAACAAATAGAAAGAAAATAGTAAAAGCAGCCCACAAGCACTAGAAGAAAGAAAATTATAAAGATTAAAACAGAAAAATATGAAATAGAGAACCAAAAAACAACAGAAAGAATCAACAAGACCAGAAGTTAGTTCTTTGAAAAGATCAACAAATTCGACAAACTATTGACCAAAATGAATAAGTATGGTGAAAGGATACAACCCTGACATGCACCTTTCCTGACTTTAAAACATGCACTATCCCCTTGTTCTTTTCGAATGACTGCCCCTTGATCTATGTACAGGTTCCTCACGAGCACAGTTAAGTGTTCTGAAATTCCCATTATTCAAAGTGTTATCCATAATTTGTTATGATCCACACAGTTGAATGCCTTTGCAGAGTCAATAAAACACAGGTAAACATCTTTCTGGTATTCTGTGCTTTCATCCAAGATCCATCTGACAACAGCAATGATGTTCCACATTCCATGTCCTCTTCTGAATCTGGCTTCTGGCAGTTCCCTGTCAATGTACTGCTGCAACCACTTTTGAATGATTATCAGCAAAATTTTATTTGCATATGATATTAGTGAAATTGTTCAACAATTTCCACATTCTGTTGGATCACCTTTGTTTGGAATAGGCATAAATCTAGATCTCTTCCATTTGGTTGGCCGGGTAGCTGTCTTCCAAATTTCTTGGCATAGATGGATAAGCACTTCCAGTGCTGCACCCATTTGTGGAAACATCTAAATTGGTATTCCAACAATTCCTGTAGATCTGCTTTTCACAATTCCCTTCAGTGCAGCTTGGACTTCCTCCTTTAGTGCCATCAGTTCTTGATCATATGCCACTTCCTGAAATGTTTAAACATCCAGCAATTCTTTTTGGTACAGTGACTCTGCATATTCTTTCCATCTTCTTTTGATGCTTCCTGTGTTTTTTAGTATTTTCCCTGAAGAATCCTTTACTATTGCAACTCAAGGCTTGAATTTTTCTTCAGTTCTATCAGCTTGAGAAATGTTGAGCATGTTCTTTGCTTTTGGTTTTGTAACTCCAGGTCTTTGCATGTTTTATTATAATATTTAACTTTGTCTTCTTGAGCTGCCCTTTGATATCTTCTGTTCAGCTCTTTTATTTCATCATTTCTTTCATTCACTTTAGCTATTCGACGTTCAAGAACAAGTTCGAGAGTCTCTTCTGACATCCATTTTGGTCTTTTTTTCTTTCCTGTCTTCTTATTACTATTTATTATTTTTTTATTATGCTTTAGGTGAAGGTTTACAGAGCTAATTAGTTTCTCATTGAACAATTAATACACATATTGTTTTGTGACATTGGTTGCCAACCCTGTGATAAATCAACACCCTCCTCTTGTCTACCTTGGGTTCCACACTTCTTTCGTCCAGCTTTCCTGTCACCTCTGGGCTTCTTGTCCTTGTACCTGGGCTGGTATGTCCATATAGTCTCATATACATGGTTGAGCTACATATATTATTGTTTGTTTTGTGGGTCTGTATAATCTTTGGCTGAAGAGTGAACCTCAGGAGTGACTTCAATACTGAGTTAAAAGGGTGTCCGGGGGCCATACTCTCAGGGTTTCTCCAGTCTCTGTGAAACCAGTAAGTCTGGTCTTTTTTGTGAGTTAGAGTTTTGTTCTACATTTTTCTGTTGCTCTGTCTGGGACCGTCTATTGTGATCTCTGTCAGAGCAGTCAGTGGTGGTAGCTGGACACTATCCAGTTGTGCTGGACCCAGTCTGGTGGCGGCTGTGGTGGATGTGGTCCATTAGTCCTTTGGACTAGTCTTTCTCTTTTGTCTTTGGTTTTCTTCATTCTCCCTGGCGCCAAATGGGGTGGGACCAGTAGATGTATATTAGAAGGTTGATCACAAGCTTTTAAGACCCCAGATGCTAGTCAACAAAGTAGGATGTAGAACATTTTCTTCACAAACTGTGTTATGCCAATTGAGCTACATGTCCCCTGAGACCATGGTCCCCAGCCCTCACCCAATAACTCAATCCCTATGGGAGTTTGGATGTGTCCGCGAAGCTTCTATGACTTTGCCTTGGTCAAGCTGTGCTAGCTTCCCCAATATTGTGCACTGTCTTACCCTTCACCAAAGTTACCACTTACCTACTGTCTAGTTAGTGTTTTTTCCCTCCCCACCCTTTCCTCCCTCGTAACCATCAAAGATTATTTCTTTCTGTGTGTAAACCTTTTCATGAGTTTTTATTATAGTGATCTCATACAATATTTGTCCTTTCGTGACTGACTTATTGTACTTAGTATAACGCCCTCCAGATTTATCCATGTTGTGAGATATTCTTTTCATTTTATCTACTTTACTTTCAAAAGCAAGTTTCAGAGTCTCCTCTGACATCCATTTTAGTCTTTTTTCTTTCCTGTCTTTTTAATGACTTTTTGCTTTCTTCATGTACAATGTCCTTGATGTCATCCCACAACTCCTCTGGTCTTCGGTCATTAGTGTTCAGTGTGTCAAATGTATTCTTGAGATGGTCTCTAAACTCATTTGGGAGGTATGCAAGGTCATATTTTGGGTCTCCTGGACTTGCTCTAATTTTCTTCAGCTTCAACTTGAACTTGGATAGGAGCAATTGATGGTCTGTTCCTCAGCTGGCCGCTGGCCTAGTTCTGACTGATGATACTGAGCTTTTCCATTGTCTTTTTCCACAGGTGTGGTCAATTTGATTATTATATATTCCATCTGGTGAGATCCATGTATATAGTTACCTTTTATGTTGTTGAAAAAAGGTATTTGCAATGAAGAAGCTGTTGGTCTTGCAAAATTCTATCATGTGCTCTCCAGCATTTCTATCACCAAGGCCATATTTTCCAACTACTTATCCTTCTTCTTTGTTTTCAGATTTCACATTCCAATCACCAGTAATTATCAATGTATCTTCTTTGCATGTTTGCTCAATTTCAGACTGCAGCCGTTGGTTAAACTCTTTAATTTCTTCATCTTTTGGCATTAGCTGTTGGTGTTTAAATTTGAATAATAATCTTATTAACTGATTTTCTTTGTAGACGAATGGATATTATTCCTGTCACTAACAGTGCTGTATTTCAGGATAGATATTGAAATGTTCTTTTTGACAATGAATGTGATGCCATTCCTCTTCACTTTGTCATTCCCGGCATAGTAGACTGTATGATTGTCTGAATCAAAATTCAAATACCAGTCCATTTCAACTCACTAATGCCTAGGATATCGATCTTCATGCAGTCCTTTTCGTTTTTGAAGACTTCCAATTTTATTATATTCATACGTCGTACATTCCACGTTCTGGTTATTAATGGATCTTTGCAGCTGTTTCTTCTTCTTTTGAGTCATGTCACATCAGCAAATGAAGATTCCGAAAACTTTACTCCATCCATGTCATTAAGATCGACTTTATTTTGATTAGGCAGCTCTTCTTCAATTGTATTTTGATTCTCTTCCAACCTGAGGGGCTCATCTTCTGGCATTATACCTGGCAATGTTCGGCTGCTATTCATAAGGTTTTCACTGGCCAATTTTTTCAGAAGTAGACCTCTAGGTCCTTCTTCCTAGTCTGTCTTGGTCTGGAAGCTCCACTTAAACCTGTCCACCATGGTTTACCCTGGTGATATTTGAAATATCAGTGACATAGCTTCCAGCCTCACAGCAATACCAAGCCATTACAGTATGACAAACTGAAAGATGGGTGGGGGTGAAAAATTGTACTCTAACAATTTTGAGAACCTAGAGTGATTGTCAAATTTCTATAAACACACTACCTATGTAAACTAACACAAATTGAGATAGAAAATATGAACAGACTCATAACAAGAGAAAAGATTGAAGAGGTTATAAACCTCCCCCCTAAAACAAGCAAACAAGAAAAACCTGTCCCAGATGGCTTCACTGGAGAATTCTACTAATCATTTAAAGAAGATCTCACACTGGAACTACTCAAACTATATCAGAGCATAGAAAAGGAAGAAATACTCCCAAGTTCATTCTCAGAAGCCAGCATAAACCTGATACCAATGCCAGGCAAAGACACCACACAAAAAGAAAATTACTGACCAATATCTCTCATGAATATAGATGAAAAAATTCCTTTAAAAAATTCTAGCCAATAGAATTCAGCGTCATATCAAAATAATACACCACAACCAAGTGGGATTCATACCAGGTATGCAAGGATCGTTCAACATTAGAAAACCAATCAATGTAATCCACCATATAAATAAAACAAAAGTATCACATGATCCTCTCAATCAATGGAGAAAAGGCATTTGATAAAGTCCAATATCTATTCCTAATAAAAACTCTCAGTAAAACAGGAATAGAAGGGAAATTCCTCAGCATAATAAAAAATGACCCTGCACATCATTCTTGACTTAGTGGACAACACAACAAAACGCTGCCAAGTCCGGTTCCTGTGCCACCTTCACAATCGTTGCTATGCTTGAGCCCTTTGTTGGAGTCAGTGTGTCAATCCATCTCATTGAGGGTCTTCCTCTTTTTCACTGACCCTCTACTTTACCAAGCATGATGTCCTTCTCCAGGGACTGGTCCCTCCTGATA
>NW_004443943.1:7456913-7488254 GCF_000243295.1 Trichechus manatus latirostris | reverse complement strand
TATATATATATATATATGCACACACGTACACACATAAATAATGGATTTCATGTTAGTAAGAAGAGCAAGATCAGAGTGTAGGCTGATCCATGAAGACAGCTAGATTTTTGATATTTATGCCAAGGCAGAGATTCCATTGAAGATAAAAATAAATTATTTGCTGTTGTACTATGAAATTCCAAAGAGAGACTGTTGTAGCTAGCTGACTCATGATTAAATTACTCTGGATATTTGATGCACTGCTGTTTTAACATGTCAAACTTACAAATTCTGATCGAATTTATTCTTTTCAAACCAAAGTCTTTCTCTCCAAATTAAGAAGACTTCCATGGTAGGGTGGTTGTATTGAAATTAAAAAGAGAAAATCAATTTGTTGTGTCATCTGATCAGAGAAAACTATTAGTTTCAAGAATCTATATAGAAATCGTACTAGCTAAACTCATTAAAATGCTCTTAACTTTCATGGTGCCAAAGAAGTTGTGTACTAGATAAACAGAAAGTTGCAGGAGACTTCTTATATTGTATTTTTGTGAGAGAATTTTTAAACTATTAATTATAAGTTAATTAATTTATTAGTTATTTCAATATATTTATTATTTACCAGAAAAATATTATATACAATGTGTGCATCATGCTTGTATCCTTTCATTATACTTACTCAATCTGTATGCTGAGCAAATAATTTGAGAAGCTGGATTATATGAAGAAGAATGAGGCATCAGAATTGGAGGAAGACTCATTAAGAACCTGTGATATGCAGATGACACAATCTTGCTTGCCGAAAGTGAAGAGGACTTGAAGCACTTACTGATGAAAATCAAAGACCACGACCTTCATTATGGATTACACCTCCACAGAAAGAAAACAAAAATCCTCAAAACAGGACCAAAACACAATATCATGATAAACAGAGAAGATACTGAAGTTGTCAAGGATTTCACTTTACTTGGATCCACAATTAACGTCCATGGAAGCAGTGATCAAGAAATCTTCTGCAAAAGACCTCTTTAAAGAGTTCAAAAGCAAAGATGTCACCTTCAAGACTAAGGTGTGCCTGATCCAAGCCAAGATATTTTCAATTGCTTCCTATGCATACGATGGCTGGACAATGAATAAGCAAGGCTGAAGAAGAATTGATGCCTTTGAATGATGGTGTTGGCAAAGAATATTAAATATACCATGGACTGCCAGAAGAATGAAAACCTGTCTTGGAAGAAGTACAGCCAGAATGCTCCTTACAAGCGAGGATGGTGAGACTTCGTCTCATGTACTTTGGACATGTTATCAGGAGGGATCAGTCCCTGGAGAAGCACATCATACTTGGTAAGATAAAGGGTCAAAGAAAAAGAGGAAGACCCTCAATCAGATGGACTGACACAGTGGCTGCAACAATGGGCTCAAACATAGCAATGACTGTGAGGATAGCAGAGGACCTGGTAGTGTTTTTTCTGCTGTACGTAGGGTCGCTATGAGTCGGAACTGACTTAAAGGCACCTAACAACAATAGTATAATAAAATCTTTTCTATTATGGATTATGATGTAAAAATAGAGAAATAAAAGGGCCAATAATCATGCATTTAGCTTATACAGGCAAACAAACAATTCTTCATCCCTACACTGAGGGTCAAAAAAAAGAAGAAACAGGTTACATACTCACACTGTTGAATGTTGTTATCAGAAGATGCTCTGAACTTCCAAAGGGACATGTGCTAATAAAGATTGCAGAAGTGGCTTCTCTGTTCTTCTGAAAGGCTGGGTTCATTATTAGCTTTTCTAACGCATATCTCCTAATTCTAAACCCATCCTTGTTGTAGTTGAAAGCATCATCTCGACAGATTATGGCTTTTGGAACTCTGTAAGGGCTGTCTCAACAGCAGTGATTGTGTTAGTTTAATATTCACCATGGTGCTGTGCTCTTGGTGTGGTGTCAGTTACTCTGAAAAAAGAAAAGAAAGAATAACACAGGTTAGATACCCTAGAGCTTGTTTTGGTTTCTGTCTCCTCCTTGTCTCACTGTTTCTAGAAATCATGTTTGTTGTTTATTTATTTATTTATTTTTCTTCATCTGGAAAATAATCCTAAAATAAATTGCTCTCCTCTCGGATTCTCAGCCTTTCCAACTGACATTCATTTCTCAAGAGGTTACTACCTTTCTAACACATCTTTCTGTTGTATCTTGGAGTACTTGAAGATTCTATGATAAGTTATTTATCTACTACATTAACCTCAATAAATGAGACTACAGCTTATCTTTCTTTTTAAATGCAATAATAAAAAATAAAAACCGGTTTTTTAAAGTTTTTTCCCATACAAAAATTTATACGTACATTGTTATGTGACTCTAATTGCTCCCTCATACTGTGACAGCACACTTCTCCTTTCCACTCCTGATTCCCCATGTCCATTCATCCAGCTCCTGACCCTCTCTGGCTTCCCAACTCACCTCTGGACAGAAGCTGCCCATTTAGTCTCTTGTAACTACTTGAGCTAAGAGGCACACTCCTAATGAGTATCACTTTATGTCCTGCAGTCTACTCCAATCCCTGTCTGAAGAGTTGGCCTTGGAAATTGTTTTAGTTCTGGGCTGATAGAGAATCCAGGGGCCATGCTTTCTGGGGTTTGTCCAGTCTCAGTCAGATCATTAAGTCTGGTCTTCTTACTAGAAGTTGAGTTCTGCACCCCATCTTTCTCCTGCTCCATCCGGGACTCTCTGTTGTGTTCCCTGTCAGGATGGTCATTGGTGGTAGCCAGGCATGATCTAGTTCTTCTGGTCTCAGGCTGATGAAGTCCCTGGTTTATGTGGCCCTTTCTGTCTTTTGGGCTAATACTTTCCTTGTGTCTTTGGTGTTCTTCAATCTCCTTTACTCCAGGTGGTTGGGAACAATTGATGCATCTTAGATGGCCACTTGCAAGCTTTTAAGACCCCAGACGCCACTCACCAAAGTAGGATGCAGAACATTTTCTTAATAAGTTTGTTATGCCAATTGACCTAGATGTCCTCTGAAAGCATGGTCCCCAGACCCCAACCCTGCTACTGTGTCCCTCAAAGTGTTTGACTGTATTCAGGAAACTTCTTAGCTTTGGTTTAGTCCAGTTGTGCTGACTTCCCCTGTAGTGTGTGCTGTCCTTCCCTTCACCTAAGATAATTCTTATCTTCTATCTAGTTAGTAAATAACCCTCACCCTCCCTCCCCACCCTCGTAACCATCAAAGAAGGTTTTCTTCTGTGTTTAAACCTTTCATTGAGTTCTTATAATAGTGGTCTTATACAATATTTGTCCTTCTGTGACTGACTAAATTCACGCAGCATAATGACCTCCAACTTCCTCCATGTTATGTTTCATGGCTTCATCGTTGTTCTTCATTGTTGCATAGTATTCCATTGTGTGGATATACCATAATTTGTTTATCCATTTGTCCGTCAACGGGCACCTAGGTTTCTTCCATCTTTTTGCTATTATGAACAGTGCTGCAATGAACATAGTGTGCATATATCTATTCGTGTGATGGCTATTATTTCTCTAGTATATATTCCAAGGAGCACGATTGCTGGATCATATGGTACATTTATTTCTAGCTTTTTAAGGAAGTGCCAAATCGATTTCCAAAGTGGTTGTACCATTTTACGTTCCCACCAACAGCGTATAAGTGTCCCAGTCTCTCTACAACCTCTCCAACATTTATTATTTGATGTTTTTTGGATTAATGCTACCCTTGTTGGGGTGAGATGGTATCTCACTGTAGTTTTGGTTTACATTTCTCTAATGGCTAACGATCGTGAGCATTTATTCATGTGTCTGTTAGCCGCCTGAATGTCTTCTTTGGCAAAGTGCTTGTTCATATCCTTTGCCCATTTTTTAATTGGGTTGTCTTTTTGTTGTTGAGGTTTTTGCAGTATGTTGTAGATTTCAGAGATTAGACACTGATCGAATTTGTCATAGTCAAAAATTTTTTCCTCGTCTGTAGAGTGTCTTTTTACTATTTTGGTGAAGTCTTTTGATGAGCATAAGTGTTTGATTTTTAGGAGCTCCCAGTTATCTAGTTTCTCTTCTGGTGTTTGTGCATTGTTACTTATGGTTCATATTCTGTTTATGCTGTGTATTAGGGCTCCTAGCATTGTCCCTATTTTTTTTCCATAATCTTTATCTTTCTCGATTTTATATTTAGGTCTTTGATCCATTTTGAGTTATTTTTTGTGCATTGTGTGAGATATGTGTCTTATTTAGTTTTTTGCAGATGGATATCCAGTTATGCCAGCACCATTTGTTAAAGAGACTGTCTTTTCCCCAGTTAATGGACTTTGGGGCTTTGTCAAACATCAGCTTCTCATAGGTGGATGAATTTATGTCTGGATTCTCAATTCCGTTCCATTGGTCTACGTATCTGTTGTTGTACTAGTACCAGGCTGTTTTGACTACTGTGGCAGTATAATAGGTTCTAAAATCAGGTAGTATGAGGCCTCCCACTTTGTTCTTCTTCTTGAGTAATGCTTTACTTATCTGAGGTCTCTTCATTTTCCATATGAAGTTGGTGATTTGTTTCTCCATTTCATTAAAAAATGCCATTGGAATTTGGATCAGGATTGCATTGTATCTGTAGATCACTTTGAGTAGAATCGGCATTTTCACAATGTTGAGTCTTCCTATCCATGAGCAAGGTATGTTTTCCCACTTCTGTAGGTCTCTTTTGGTTTCTTGCAGTAGTGTGTTGTAGTTTTCACTGTATAGGTCTTTTACGTCTCTGGTTAGATTTATTACTAAGTATTTTATCTTCTTGAGGGCTATTGTAAATGGTATTGATTTGGTGATTTCGTCTTCAAAGTTCTCTTTGTTGGTGTAAAGGAATCCAACTGATTTTGGTATATTTATCTAGTATCGTGATACTTTGCTGAAATCATCTATTAGTTATAGTGGTTTTCTTGTGGATTCCTTTAAAACCCTGTGTTTCCTGGAACTAAGTAAGCAAAGTATTCACTTTTCTGGATTTTTGTCTGTGTTCTATACTATTATGAATGTAAGAAGAATATATTTCTTTAATAGCTATCTACGTTAAAAGTAGATCGTTTTACATTTTCAGTAACATTGAAAGCATACAGATTACTGATCAACTCTGTCCTATAAAGAGCCCTAGTGATGCAGTGGTTAAGAGCTCATCTTTTAACCCAAAGTTTGGCTGTTTGAATCCACCAGCTACTCCTTGGAAACCCTATGGGTCAGTTCTGTAGGGTTGCTGTGAGTTGTAATCGACTCAGTGGCAATGGGTTTTGTCTTATAGAGGGGTCTATCCTTTATTTGTCCATCTTCCTGTCTTGCCAGGGAATTTAGCAAGAGAGGGGAGGAAAAATAACTGACTCGACATATGCAAACACAGAACTTACAGAGCTGTTTTGCCATTTGATATTTCTGTATGTGAATTGCATTCTTTAAAAGAAGGAATTTTTTTTCCTATAAACTTTAGGTTAAAAAGCCTCATAGTTGTCTTTTTTAAAGATTTGTCATAAAAATATACGCAGTTTTTTATATAGATAAAGCTGAAATCAGAAAGTATAAGAGACAAATTTACTATCCACTTGCTTACTTCCCACTGAATAGTACAGATATATATTTTTTTTCATCCACACACTTTCATGATCATAACTATAGGTATATGCAGGTAATACTAATATTATTTAGGCTAAGAAATGATTGATTATGCTTTCCCCCAGCAATAAATATCCAAATAATAGCAACTGGTTTGTACTGTACAAAGTTTGGAATTATTTGCTCATAATAGCCTGTTAATTGGTAGTATGATGATTTAGGCCAATTTAACATTTAATCACCATTCTCTAACCTGGTAACCAAGAGTAACTTAGAGTTATCTTGACCATGCAACATTAAAAAAAAAAGGTCAGTCTGGCCTGATATGATAGCCCAATATATACCGAATTAGAATAGAGATAAATGGGTAGAAAATTTTGTATACATTGTTTGGATTGTGTCAGAGAATATCCTATTTCAGGATGTTGAATTATAATTGAAAAGACAACTTGGACTGGGGGCAAACTGCAGTATTTTCCAAAGAGTAATGCATTTGAAATTGACAAGAATAATTATAATCTGCTTGAGAACGGAGAAGGAAAAAAATAAAAATAAAAACAAAACCAAAAAACTGTGTAACTAAAAATGGTAAGTGTAGGCAGAGCAATTATAGCTACCGTACATTTTTGACCTATGTCTTTAATATTCTTGACAAGTTTAAGGAGAAATTTAATTAGTAGAACTTCCAAAGTTATTTTCTATTTCAAAAAAAAGAACAATAATGCTGACTTTTAATTATTGTCTGTCAGAAAAATAGAATGAGTTGGTAGTTAATTTTGTCAACAGTAAATCAGTTCAAAGTTGACTATTTTTAAAGCATCATTCATGTATGTATTTTTGCAAAGATTCTCACTACTTATAAGGTATAATTAAGATCTCAAAAACCCTTCCAAATATTATTATATTTAATTCACTAAAGCCTTAAGAGATAACATTCGAAAATCTAAGCAACAGAGCAGAAGTGAGTTGGTCTTGTATTCATTTCAAATGTCCAGGGACTTCCTTTTGGAATGAGTTATAGAATTGTGTAGAGGATCAACCAAGTGTGAGTATCCGTGATGACATAAGTTACTTATGTACATGACATAGTGTACTTAATGCTACAATATTTTGCCAAATTACTTAAGCAAAGTATCTGCTCTCTGTCCATTTATTTTCCATATGTTCTACAGAATTTCTTAAACTTTCGTGTATTAGAGTTGCTTGAAGTGTGCACTTAAAATGCAGATTCCTAGGTTCTACACACTAGAGGCCTACTTAGTTTTTCTTTTTACATTTTTTGAAGTGTACAGACCAATTTTACAGTAAAGTGTCCCTCGATATGGTTTGTCTTATGATACAGTTTATGCACATTTGGCAGGAATGCCACAGAAGGGATATTCTCTTCTCAGTGCACCATATAAAGAGGCACATATCAATTTATTCCATTACTAGGGATGTTAACAATGAAGCAACTCATAGGAAAAGATCTGGGAGGGCTCCTAATGTGGACATTCTGTCAATTATGGACAACATTGCGAAGAATGGGAATTCCAGAACACTAAACCGTGCTTATGTGGAACCTATACATAGACCAAGAATCAGTCGTTCGAACAAAACAAGGGGATACTGTGTGGTTTAAAATCAGGAAAGATGTGTGTCAAGATTGTATCCTTTCACCATACTTAGTCAATCTGTATGCTAGGCAAATAATCCAAGAAGTCAGACTATATGAAAAAGGACGAGGCATCAGGATTGGAGGAAGGCTCATTAACAACTTGCAATATGAAGATGATACAACCTTGTTTGCTGAAAGTGAAGAGGACTTGAAGCACTTACTGATGAATATAAAAGACTACAGCCTTCAGTATGGATTATACTTCAACATAAAGAAAACAAAAATCTGCACAAATGAGACCATTAAGCAACATCATGATAAACGAAGAAAAGATTGAAGTTGTCAAGGATTTCATTTTACTTGGATCCACAATCAACACCCATGGAAGCAGCACTCAAGAAACCAAATTATGTACTGCATTGGGCAAATCTGCTGCAAAAAACCACTTCAAAGTGTTAAAAAGCAAAGATGTCATCTTCAGAACTAAGGTGTGCCTGACCCAAGCCATGGTATTTTTAATCATCTCATATCCATTGGAAAGCTGAAAAATGAATAAGGAAGACCTAAGAAGAATTGATGAATTTGAATTATGGTATGGGTGAAGAATACCGAATATTCCATGGACTGCCCTGGTGGTACAGTGGTTAAAACGGTTAGCTGCTAACTGAAAGTTCAGCAGTTCAAACTCACCAGCCACTCCAAGGGAGAAAGACGTGATGGTCTGCTTCTGTAAAGATTACAGCCTTGGTAAGCCTATGGGGCAGTTTAACTCTGTCCTACAGCGTCACTATGAGGTGGAATTTACTCTATGGCAAGGTTTTTTTTTTTTGTTTGTTTTTTGTTTTTGCCAGAAGTACAAACAACTCTGTCTTGGAAGAAGTACAGCCATAATGCTCCTTAGAAGCGAGGATGGCGAGCTTTCGTCTCATATAGTTTGAACATATTATCAGGAGGGACAAGTCCCTGGAGAAGGACATTGCCTTACTCATTCAGAGCTGCTATAACAGAAATACCACAAGTAGATGGCTTCAACAAACAGAAGTTTATTCTCTCACAGTCTAGTAGGCTAGAAGTCCAAATTCAGGGAGTCAGCTCCAGGCAAAGGCTTTCTCTTTCTGTCAGCTCTGGAGAAAGGTCCTTCTCATCAATCTTCCCCTGGACTAGGAGCTTCTCAGCACAAGGACCCTGGGTCCATAGGACACACTCTGCTCCTGGCACTACTTTCTTGGTGATATGAGGTCCTCCTGTGTCTCGCTGACTCTTCTCTTTTATATCTCAAAAGAGATTGACTCAAAATACAACCTAATCTTGTAGATTGAATCCTGTCTCATTAACATAATTGCCTCCAAACCTGCCTTATTAACATCATGGAGGTAGGATTTACAACACATAGGAAAATCACATCAGATGATAAAATGGTGGACAATCACACCATACTGGGAATCTTGGCTTACCCAAGTTGACGCACATCTTTGGGAGACACAATGAGGAAGACCCTCAATGAGATGGACTGACACAGCGGCTGCAACAATGAGCTCAGATACAGCAACAATTGTGAGGCAGGCCAGCACCAAGCAGCATTTGGGTCTGCTGTACATAGGGTTGTTATGAGTTGGAACTGACTTTACAGCACCTAACAACAACAACCATCAGTCAATCTGATGTTTTTAAAAGTCATTTTTTTTAAACAAAAGGATGAATCATCTTAAGATTTCTGTCATTTATTTAACTCACGAAGGTTTGTGCTTTCTACATTTGTAATATTTTACTGAAAGAGGTAATATATGCTTTTAGGAATAATAAAAAGATCCTCTGGATTAAATTGTAGCTTCACCATTCATCTGCTGTATGACATAGGACAACACAACATTGTGAATATCAGTTTCTTTATCTGTAAAAGGGAGATATTAACATTTGTTCAGCATGCATTGCCATTTTGCGTATCAATTATGATAATTTTGGTAAATCTAAAATGCAAAACATCATCTTATAAGATATTAGTTTAGGAGATAGTTATTATAGTCAGGAACTAAAGGTATAGATCTCTTTGAATTTTAATTTCAAGGTAAAATATTCTGGGCATATTCTTCAGTAACATCATCTAGTTAACAAATAGATAACTGCATTAGAAGCATTTAGACAGCCAGGTTTCTTAAATATCCCAAGTAACAGTTTTTACTTCAGTAATGTTGATTGATAAAATATTCTCAAGATAGAAATATTTATTTTTTTTAAATATTCTGTCATCACCTAATATGCAGAATTAAGCCTCATTAAATAAAACAAACAAACTCATTGCCATTGAGTCCATTCCAGCCCATAGCGACCCTATGGGACAGAGCAAAACTGCCCCATAGGGTTTCCAAGGCTGTAATCTTTACAGGAGCAGATTGCCACATCTTTCTCCCGATGAGCAACTGGTGGGTTCAAACCACTGACCTTTTCAGTTACCAGCCAAGCTGTTATCCACTACACCACCAGGTCTCCTTAGCTTCAAAAAGAAATGTTTATTTCTTAAACTAATTTTCATGATTCATATGGTCATTTGGGTATAACAGTATTATTTTGTATGTGCAAAGTGGCAATAATATAGCTAGTGGGGTTAATCTCAGGGGCAAATGGTAAAAAAAAATTTATGTAAATAGTTTTATGTTGTTATTATGTGATTAAATAAAAGTTGTTTATATTTAGGTTCTTCCATTTATTTCAATTTGTTTTCCTTTTTGCTAGTTATTTTTCAACTAATAATCTGTTATCTTGAAGACATTTACTATATATTTTCCTCGATGAAATATTTTAGGCATTATAAATGATTTTATTATTATACCTCCCAAAATTCAGCTTTATTAATATACATTTGATAAATATGTGGTCAATACGTATCCTTTCAGAGCATCACATTGGGCATCTTCTAATAATTACATATTTTGTTATTTATTATTATAGTACATAATTTATGGCCTACCACTCACATGTCAGAATTTATGTCAATTTTTATTAGTTTATTTGACATTTTGTGAGTTTCAGTTTTGTTTTTTCTTTTCATGGATCTGTAGAAGCTGGGTGAACCCAAGGTCAGCAGGTCAGAGAGGAGCTCCCACTCCTAGGCTGTGAAGGTCAATGATTCCAAGATCTGTAAGGTTTATCCTGATTCATGTAGCTGTAGGAGCTGGCAAACCAAAGGTCAGCATGTCAGGGGACCGGACTCTTGCTCACAGGCTGAGAAGTTTGATGAATTCCAAGATCAACAGGTAAGCTGCTAGCTCAAGTCCCAAGAACTGGAGGTGAAACAACAAGAGGCAGCTACTGAGTCTGGAGCAAGCCAAAAACCTTGGCAAGGCGAGCAGGCAGAAAGTAACCGGGGGAAGGCAGAGAGATGAAACAGGGGGGCGGTGAGCTGCCACATGCCCTGCCTCCACCAGTACCACTCAGCAGATTCCATCATGGGGGTGATCACAACATTATACAATTGCTAAAACACTGAGAATAAGGGCCTAGGCAAGTTGACATACAATCTTGACCATCACAGATATGAACAGGCACTTCACCAAAGAATACATTCAGGCGGCTAATAGACACATGAAGAAACACTCATGATCATTAGCCATTAGAGAAATGTAAATCAAAACTACAGTGAGATACCATCTCACCCCAACAAGGGTAGCATTAATCCAAAAAACACAAAGTAATAAATGTTGGAGAGGTTGTGGAGAGACTGGAACACTTATACACTGTAGGTGGGAATGTAAAATGGTACAACCACTTTGGAAATCGATTTGGCACTTCCTTAAAAAGCTAGAAATAAATGTACCATACAATCCAGCAATCCCGCTCCTTGGAATATATCCAAGAGAAATAAGAGCCGTCACACGAATAGGTATATGCACTCCCATATTCATTACAGCACTGTTCAGGATCGAAAAAAGATGAAAATAACCTAGGTGCCCATCAACGGACGAATGGATAAACAAATTATGGTATATTCACGCAACAGACTACTACACAATGATAAAGAACAATGATGAATCCGTGAAACATAACATGGAGGAATCTGGAAGACATTATGCTGAGTGAATTTAGTCAGTCACAGAAGGACAAATATTGTATAAGACCACTATTATAAGACCTCAAGTAAAGGTTTAAACACAGAAGAAAACATTCTTTGATGGTTACGAGGGTGAGGAGGAGGGAGAGGGTTATTCACGAACTAGATAGTAGATAAGAATTATCTTAGGTGAAGGGAAGGACAGCACACACTACAGGGGAAGTCAGCACAACTGGACTAAACTAAAGCTAAGAAGTTTCCTGAATACAACCAAACACTTCGAGGGACAGAGTAGCAGAGGCAGGGGTCTAGGTACCATGCTTTCAGGGGACATCTAGGTCAATTGGCATAACAAGTCTATTAAGAAAATGTTCTGTATCCTACTTTGGTTAGTGGCGTCTGAGGTCTTAAAAGCTAGCAAGTGGCCATCTAAGACGCATCAATTGGTCCCAACCCACCTGGAGTAAAGAAGAATGAAAGTTACAAGGAAAATATTAGCCCAAGAGACAGAAAGGGCCACATAAACCAGAGACTTCATCAGCCTGAGACCAGAAGAACTAGATCATGCCTGGCTACCACCAAAGACCTCCCTGACAGGGAACACAACAGAGAGTCCCTGATGGAGCAGGAGAAAAGTAGGGTGCAGAACTCAAATTCTAGTAAAAAGACCAGACTTAATAGACTGACTGAGACTGGAGGAATCCCAGAAATCATGGCCTCTGGACTCTCTGTCAACCCAGCACTAAAACCATTCCCAAGGCCGACTCTTCAGACAAAGATTAGACTGGACAATAGGACATAAAATGATACTCGTGAAGAGTGTTCTTCTTAGCTCAAGTAGATACAAGAGACTAAATGGGCAGCTTCTGTCCAGAGGTGAGATGGGAAGGCAGAGAGGGTCAGGATCGGGTTGAATGGACAGGGAGAGTCAGGGGTGGAAAGGAGGAGTGTGCTGTCACAGTATAGGGAGAGCAATTAGGCTCACTTAATAATGTATGTATGAATTTTTGTATGAAAGACTAACTTGAAATGTAAACTTTCACCTAAAGTACAATAATATAAAATAAAAGAACTATGGTTTAACTGATAAAATGGCAAGTCTGTTCAGTAAAATGGAAAAAAATATTTCTGTGTTTACTCAACTCTGTATATGGATTTTTAAGCTATGTTAGGGAAAGGGTAAGGAGGGATCACTAAGGATGTAGGAAGTTAATTTGGATCAATATGCCTGTGATGTAAAACACTAGATAAAAGAAACTGATAAGTACAAATTGACATTTGGCATACCTAATATAAAGATTTTCTTTGCCTTTATTTCTGTTTTTACAGCAGGATACATATCATTATGTATTTATTTCCTTAGTTCATCAGTCCTTGACAAAACTATCTCAGATCACCAAACTGCTCTAGGTGCTATTAGTGGTAGGAGTTGGGCTTGGTGGCTGTTGATTCAGACAGAATGGGGCCCCTACATGTTCTTCTACTTGCTAGGTGTAACCTTACCAAGTTAATTAAACTTTGTGTGTCTCAATTTTTTCATTTAAAATGGGGAAAATTATTCTTTTACAAACTACCTGTGAAAGACATTAAGCATTTATCATGCATATCATTATTTAGTTTATTTTGTGAGATTTTCCCTTCATCATTCTCATCCCATTCTAAAAACAGCAAGAACAAACAGAAGTGCTTTTGCCACAATTTCACAAACCTCACACACACATACATTCTCCTTATAGGCATTTTTAATCATTCAGAATACTGTTTCCTCTTATTAGAGAATTCTGGATAGCCACTACCAATTGATCAGAGATGGCTAACAAGTCTAAATACAATTTCTATCCATAACCTAGAGCATAGGTCTCATCTCTGTATCATCTTGAAATGGAAGGTGCATTCAGGATGAATTTGAGAATAGATATCTAGTTGACAAGAATCACTGTGAAAGACAGCTAGTTGTCCCTCCAGTTTTTTTCTTCTCTTCTTCCATTGCGATAATGTTTTTGCTGGGCATATGAATGACCAGTTAAAAGCTGTATGTTCCAATTTTTCTTGTAGCTAGAGATGGCCATTTGGTTAAAATCTTGTCAATAGAAATGTGAATGGACTTGATATGCATAAATTCCCTTTCTCATATCTCTTGCCACAAGCTGTTATGTATATATAGTGTGATATCATATGTAGCATAATGGGTCCCCTGATATGTCCAAGTTCTAATTCCTTGGAATCTATGAATATATTACCTTACATGGCAAAAGGAACATTGCATATGTGATTCAGTTAAGGACCTTGAGATTAAGGATTCTCCATGTGGGAGAACAAATCAATTTAATCACATGAGTCCTTATAAGCAGAGAATCTTTCCCAGCTGTGCTCAGAGGGAGATTTGTCTATGGAAGAATAGTCAGAGATATGCAAGTCTTAGTTATCTAGTGCCGCCATAAAAGAAGTACCACAAGTGGATGGTTTTAACAAAGAGAAATTTGTTTCCTCACAATCAAAGTAGGCTAAAAGTCCAAATTCAGGGTGTCAGCTCCAGGGCAAGGCTTTCTCTCTCTAGGCCTTCTCATCAGTGTTCCCCCGGACTAGGAGCATCTCTGCGCAGGGACCCCGGTCCAAAGGACATGCTCTGCTCCCGGCACTGCTTTCTTGATGGTATGAGGTCCCCCTGTCTCACTGCTCACTTCTGTCTTTTATATCTCAAAAGAGATTGCTTCAGGACACAGTCCGGTCTTGTAGATCAGGTCCTGCCTTACTAACACAACTGCCACCAATCCTCCCTCATTACCATCATAGAAGCAGGTTTACAACATACAGGAAAATCACACAGTACCAGGAATCATGGCCTAGCCAAATTGATACACACATTTTTTAGGGGACATAATTCAAACCATGACAGCAAGGTTGCTGGCTTTGAAGATAAAGGAAGGGGATGAGCCAAGAATGGCCTTTGGAATTTGGTAAAGGTAAGGAAATGCATTTTCCCTAAGAGCCTCCAGAAAGAAACGAAGCTCTGCCAACAACTCCTTGCCATTTGCCATGTTTGATTTCTAACCCACAGAACTGAAAGATAATGAATTTGTGTTGTTTTAAGCCACTAAGTTTGTGCTAATTTGTACAGCAGCAATAGAAAACCAATACAAGCAGTAACCAAATCTAACTATGTAGAGGACAAGCCTGTAGTGAATGGTGGTGGCGTAGAGGACAAGCCTGTAGTGAACGGTGGTAGAACAATAAAATGGAAGCAGTTTGGGTCTCCCAACAACTTCATGATGCAGAGATGGCTCAGCAGATGAGGGATAAACAACCTATCTTTTTTGAGCCACATTTCACCCCTTATTCCTTAATAACTAAACAAAAAAGAATATGTATATAAAAAATTTGAATATTCTTTAGTCTCAAGTAACATAGGAAATCATTGCTCATTATAAATGATTGGAGTTCTGGTGGTGCAGTTGTTAAGAACTCGGCTGCTAACCAAAAGGTCAGCAGTTTGAATCCACCAGCTACTCCTTGTAAACCCTATTGGGCAGTTCTGCTCTGTCCTACAGGGTCACTATGAATCAGAACTGACTTGACAGTAATGCTTTTCATACATGATTTACAAGTATTAACTCTACATTCTGAAAATAAATAACTTATATCTCCATCAAATACTTTCCTGCTCCTTTGACTGTAGCTAGTCATATCTCCACTTTTTTTGCAAGTTCAACTTTATTGCCAATGTAATTTACTTCATAATTGAAACACATTATTGTGGAATTAATTTTCTGTGTAATAAAATGCTTGAAAGATTACAATCCAAACAAAGACATCTGACAATGATCAGCATAGTACAGATAACAGCCTTGTGCAGATATCGAGCTCATAGATACTCTGAAATATATTTCCTTGTATAGTTTATCCAAAACACACTCTCAAAAAAAAATTCAAAAGTATAATTTATATTGAGTAATAAGGTTGGCAAATGGAGTTTAATATTATTAAAATTATTCTTTTCAAAAGAAAGTTCACCTCTAAATTCAATTTTTTTTTTTTCCATTCTCACCTTTGTAATTCTAGTTATGTTGCTTGTTCCTTCATTCAACAAACAACTCTGGAGGGACTACAACCCACCAACCATTGATTAAAACACTGGGGATACTGCTGAAGATAACATAAATATTAGAAATGCTCACTTCAGACCATGTCTATCTTTTTAAAATCATCTCTGTTGCTGTAAGTCCCAACTTGTTCTTCACCTGTCCTTGAAGCCCAAGACATGGTATAATGAGAGGCGATACACTGTAATGATAATAACACGGGCTTTGGGGATAGACAAACTAGGTTAAAGCTATAACTTCAATACAGAATATCTGGTTTGACTTTAGACTCTATGATCTTTAGTTTTGTCATTTGTGAGACTGGAACGTAACACTTTACCAAGTGCTACAAGTATGCAAGTATAGTAATTCTAAGGATTAAATGCAAACATACCACATTTGATTTTTCTACTATCTCGCCGATCACTGCTTAGTGGGCTTTTCCTCTCAGGCTGACAACATGTATAGTTTACCTCCAGGCTAAAAGTAGGAAGTGAAGGGAATGATGGTGCCAGTACAACTTCATATTTTTTTTTTTTTTAATTCAGGAAGAAATAAAAAGTGTAAACAAGGTTAGAATTCTGCCACTTCTCAGTCCATTAACTAGAATTGTTATCTAGACAACCAAGCCTCTCTTCCAGGAAGGATGGAAAAGAATGTAGAGTAAAATGGTCTATAAATGGATGTTAGCCAAAAGACAGCTTCTGTCACTGTCAATTTTTCAAAGCCCTGACTTTGACTTCTCTCACTAGGTCAGTTCCTCTAGGGTATGCTATAATTGCACCAGGTCCCTGTCCTTGTTAACATTTAACACAATTGTCATTTTCTATTTATTTGTGTAATTTTTAAATCAGCACAGTCTTTCCCATTTAGCTCTAATCTCCAGTGAGGTTTCAAAATATGAGAATGTTTGTACACATTGCTTTGTCACTAGAACTCCCATAATTTCTTACCTACATAAATGTTTAATTATAATTTATTAGATAAATAAATTTATGAATAAGCCTGTGATTTTTTTTTTAATCCTCTGATCTGTCATTAAAAAAATGTTTAGTTAGTATCTGAATTTCCGTAATTTTCTTTTAAAATTTCATAGAATCAGCCTATGATGGCACTAGAAAAATAAATTGGCTCTTCTCTTTGGTCTCGCTGCCTGCTTTTCATCAGATTTTACAATACGAAAGAATAGAAGGTATGATACCACTAACCTGGATGGGCACTCTCAATGTGATTCACGGTGATGACTAGACCACTGGAAATGTCCCAAAATAATAATGCATTTTGGATCTTACTGGGTCAAGGACAACTAAATATATCTGCTTCTGCAATGATGTGAATTTGCAGTGAATATAAATTTTCTTTCAAACCAATTTGGAGAAGTGGACTAGTTTCATGACTAGAATAATAAACTTTTTTATTTAATACTATAGTACAGGACCATCTTGGGAAATCTTCTTAGAGATTTGAGTAGATGGTTGATTTCTTTGAGATTTGCAAAAGGAAATAAGAACAATAATAATAAATACTTAACATTTTTCCTGACTAATTATTTGCCTTGCAATGTGATACATGCTTTTATGGATGATCTTCTTAGACCTCAGACTACGCATGAACTAGATGTGATTTCTATACCCATTTTACGTTATTGATAGTTAAGCGTGAAGAGGTTAAGTTGTTGTCTGAACTACTAAGCTAGTATATTGATTTGGGTCCTGCAGGAAGCACAGATCAAGACACAATTAGAAATGCAAGTGATTTGGGGAGAGGAGGGGCTAACATCTGTGCAAAATGAAGGAAGTCATAACAGGAGTAGACGGGAAAAGCCTTTAGAATATGTTGTAGACCTGACATCTTGGAAAAGAGTGTATCTCTTAGAAAATCTTAACCAACCCACCAGGAAATTCCAGAGCAAAGATTGCCCTAGTAGCCCAACATATTCAGTCACTGGCTGGAAGGTGCCAAGGAGAGCTTCAAGTTAGGTGTTAGGAGTTAAGATGTCCAAATTAAATCAACAGAACAGATTTCATCCCCAATTTGAAGAGTCCAAAGAACCAAGTTAATTTTGCTAGTATTATATATATAGATATATATATATAGATATATATATATAGATATAAGTGATCCATATACTAGGTATCCTTTTGTTTACTCTCATTGTGTATCTGACTGTATATTTATGCTATTATGAATTGGGCTGATATGAACAGTTGTGTCCATAACTTTTGTTAAACAGATATATGCATCTCTGTTGGGGATACACCTACTGGATCATTGGATATGTATACGATTATATATAATATGTATATGTATTATATATAATAGACAATTGTGAACACCTGGCAACAATGGTTATACAAATTTGTACCTCCCAACAGCAATACATGACATTTCCGAATGCTCCACATTTTCATTAACACTTAGTACTGTCAATCTTTTTTTCTTCAGATTTTCTGGTTGGTGTTTAATGATATCTAATTTTTGTTTTAATCTTAACTTTTAATTTAATTTAATTCTCATAACTAAAGTGATGAGTTTGAGAATTTTTTTTCCATTTGAGTATCATATATCGTGAAGAGTCTGTTTAGGTTTTCCCCACCCTTTTTTTTTGTTTTGTCTATTGGGTTCTCTTTTTTTTTTTTTTCCCTGCTCATTGATGTGTACGAAAATATTATATATATGTGACCCTTTGTCAGATAACTATATTTCCCAATATTTTCTCCACTATGACTTGTCTTTTCATTCAGTTAATGATCCATTTTTGTGAGGGTAAGTTTTTTTTTTATTTTAATATAGCTCAGTTATATTTAAAAAAGGAAAAAAAACAACTCTATTGACTGTGCTTTCTGTTTCCTAAGAAATTTTTACCTACCGTAAGGTCATGAAGATGTTTATGTCAGCTACCAGAAACTTTGTGTTTTACTTGGCACATTTATATCTATAATCTATCTGGACTGAATTTTTGTGTTATGTCAAATGTCATTTATTTGGATTTAGATATTCAATTGACAAACATCCAACTCTCATGCAACATCACCTTTTTTTCTAAATCAAGTGATTATATGTGTATATGTTTCAGGATTATCTATAATGTTCTATTGACCTGTTGTTACTTCCTTGTATTGATATCAAACTGCTTCTATTTCTATAACTGTATAGTGTATTTTAATAACATGCAGTGTAAATTCTTCAGAATTTTTCGGTATCTACAAATTGAACTTCTATGATTGTAATTGAAATTTAATTTATTAGTCAACTGGGGGAGAACTGACACCTTTACAATATTTTGACTTCCAGATTATTCGAATGGTAAATCCCTGCATTTATTTAGGTATTCTGTAGTTTCTCTGTTGTTTTGTAATTTTTACTTGAGATTCCTTGCATATCTTTTGTTATATTCATCCCAAGGTACTTGTTGACGTAGATACATTTTCAATTAAATAACTTTTTAAAAATTAAATTATCCATTTCTGGGTTTCCAGTTTATAAAATATAATTTATTTTATGCATTGACCACATACAGTGATCTTAATGATTACATTTATTAATTTTAATACTTTGCATCTAGAATCATTTGGATCTCTTCAATTGTTATTATTATTTTTTTCCTATTCTGGTTCTCGTACCATTTTATTCATTTATTTAGCCCTGAGAACCACCCCTAGTAAATATTAAATAGCAATGATGTATCAAGCATTTTCATCTCATTCTACATTTCAGAGCAATACCTTATATAGCACAGTAATCAATGAAATTACTGAATGAGAGATTAAGTATTTCAAGAGAAATGATTAATTTGTGAATCCATTACCATATTATTGGGATAACAGTTACAAAAAGTTTTTGTGTTTTGTTTTCCAGGACTTCATAATAGCTAAGTCCTTTGTGATTGCTTGGCTGTATAACATAACACTTGGTGTTTCATAACTGTGAGCTGCGAAGAGCCTTTACAGTGTTAGAACTCTGAGAGAAACTATTACTAACATGAATGTGTATGCTTCGTAAACATTTGATAACACACCAAAGCAAAATTATGAATGCTAATTATGTTGACTGATAGTAGTGAACTTTGTTTCATCCATGAAGCCACAAATTGAAATGTGTACTAAGAGACAAGCCCTTGGGAACATTTGATGACTAAAAAATGTTTTCTTTGAAATAAGTGCTCTTTGCAGTTAATCAGCTGTAATTATTTTCTTGTGAGCCTATAAGATAATATCATTATTTATAATTCTAAAATCTAGTGAAAGACATATGTACTCAGCAAGGAAAAAAACATTACTATCAATGACAAACTAAGGAGCGGCTGACTTGGATAACAGCCAGAAGCCTTTTGTCAAGACAAGTGACTAGTTTAATGGTTAGTAAACAGTGGAATTCCCTGAAGGCGTGCTTTTCTTCCTTACAGGTCTGTCCTATTGCAAATCTGATGAAATCACTAACCCTTCAGGAAAGCCACAAAAGTTTCAATTATGAAAAACAACCAGCCTAAACAGGAAGATTAGACACTTTCTTTACCCTTCAACATATTTTTTTTCAAATAATGTTTTTCACTCAATAAACTATAAAGTTTGTAAAATACAACCATACGTAAGTGTTGTTATTCTACATTTTCCATAGGAATGTTTGCTGTGTGTACTGCTTTTAGTTTTTTAAAAGTAACTTAAGATGATTTTGCCACCAATAAAACTTTTATACATGGGAAGCAGAAATAGATTCCATTTTACCAACTCTCACCCATTTTACCAACTCTCACCCACAGAAGCAGCAGTCAAGAAATCAAAGTATTGCACTAGGTAAGTCTACTACCCAAGCCATGGTGTTTTCAATTGACTCACATGCATGTGAAAGCTGGAAAATGAAAAAAGGAAAACCTAAGAATTGACACATTTAAATTATGGTGTTGATGAAGAACACTGAATATACCTTGGAGGAAGTACAACCAAAATGCTCCTTAGAAGAAAAGATGATGAGACTTTGTCTTGCTTACTTTGGACATGTTATCAGGAGGTATCAATCCCTGGAGAAGGACATCATGCTGGGTAAAGCAGAGGGTTAGCAAAAAAGAGGAAAATCCTCAATCAAATGGATTGACACAGTGGCTGCAACAATGGGCACAAACATACCTACTATCATGAGGATGGCACAGGACCAAGCAATGTTTCATTCTGTTAGACACAGGATTGCTGTGAGTTGGAATTGACTCGACAGCACCCAACAACAACTCACTTTGATTTAGAAACAGAGCAGGAATTTTATCACAGAAAAAACAAAAACAAAAAACCTCACAAAGTGATTCTGAGAAACAAAGGAATATAAGGTACCTATTTTTTAAAAAATAGATGTTCTACAAATGTGTTTCTAGCAATCATCTTTCCATTAATGATATTTCCTCAAACTTGAGTAATATGTTTCATTTAAAAATAAGTATAATTTTGTAACTCCACAAATAATGACAAGTTATTTTTATTTCTGTATAAACGTAGCATAATTATAAGCTTTTGAGATACTTATACAACTATGAGCCCCCCAAAATTTACAAATTAATAAAAAGCAAAACTACCAAAGCAGTAAAATTCTCATTAACAGTATTATTTTATCATGATAGATAACTTTTTTTATGTTGGAAATAAATCACTGGCTTGGGATTTAGAATTGAGCAATGATGTGCTAGGTCCTAAACCAAAAATGAAATCCATTGCCATTGACTTGATCCTGAGCCAGGAACTATAGTGTATCCAATCTATGTCTCTGTTGACTTCAATTATTCTACTGCAGAGTATGCCTCTTTATATAACTGCATTGTACAGTATGGAATTAATAATGATAATGCTTCATATTTAACCAAATCCCCCACAAGAGACAAATGTTACTTTGTAGGATGTGCCACTTAATAACTTTAAAGACATCAAAAAAGAAAACAAACAAACAAACCAAACCATTCCGACTCATAGTGACCATATAGGACAGAGTAGAACTGCCCCATAGGGTTTCCAAGGAGCAGCTGGTGGATTCAAACTGCCAACCTTTTGTTTAGCAGCTGAGCTCAGAACATCTCAGCCACCAAGGCTCCTTAAAGACATCCAGTTCACCTAAAGTTAGGCTTCGGTTTCGATTAAATCTTACTTAAATTGCTTTCTGCTTCAATTATTTTTATAACACTATTAATTCACTATTTACTATAACTTCATAATAGATAATTGTAAGTTAATACCTAAAATTTGTGATGCATAATCAAGAAATACTCTCTTCAAAGTGTGAACACAATGCTATTGTTTTTATTTAGTTGCCTACACTAAGGTGTGCTATGGGACAAACTAATTCTACCAGTTCTTTGTGCCATTTAAAACAGTGAAAAGTCTTTGCATAGTATACAGTATTGTTTAACTTTTACTCAACACAAATATGGTTGAAAATGTAAAAATTTGGGCTCCTAAATGTGTAGCACTTCAATTATATAGTTGTTATGATTGTACAAAATATGCTTACTTTATTTTTAATAATATCACAGAAAACAGAACACAAAATTTTAAAATCTTGTAAAAAATTCATGGAACTCCAGCGATATTCCCATGTAAACCTCCAGGCCTCAATTTGAGCAACATTATACTGCACCCAGTAAATCCCAACTGAAGACATTACCTTCTCTTACTATAAACATTCAAAATATTTTTAAAAAAACCACAGGAGCTTCTCTTAAACTGTTATCACCATCTTTGCCACTAGTATTTGGATATGTACTAAATAAACTTTGGAGCCCTGGTGTCACGGTGGTTAAGAGCTCAGGATGCTAACCAAAAGGTGGCAGTTTGAATCCACCAGCTGCTCCTTGAAAACTCTATGAGGCAGTTCTAGTGTGTCTTACAGGGTCGCTATGAGTCGGAATCAACTTGATGACAACGAGTTTTTTGGTTTTTAGTTAAACTTTGCTTGGACACAATATTCTAGAGACTTATTCTCAAAAAGATGAACCTCTTGTCCTCCAGTAATTAAGAATCTCCATTTGAGTGGTTTCGTTCATTCTTTCATCAACTCCTGAAAGTATACATCTTCTCTATGCTTTATTTATATTACAATAAGAATAAGTGTATTCATCCCAAAAGGAGGCAAATACAATATCATAAAATACCTTCAGAGTGAAATATTAAAATATAGTGATTATCTCCTTTTTTCCTTCCGAACCAAAACCAAACTCACTGCCATTGAGTCCATTCCAACTCATAGAGACCCTAAAGAACAAAGTAGAACTTCCCCATAGGGTTTCCAAGGCTGTAAATCTATGTGGAAGAAGACTGCCACATCTTTCTCCCGAGGATCGGCTGGTGGGTTCAAACCACCGACCTTTCTGTTAGCAGTCAAGCGCTTTAACCACTGTGCCACCAGAGCTCCTCCTTTTTTCCTTATGAAGATTATTATAAAAAAGATAGAGAGCTGAGTGCTATGATACAATGACTTAGAAATAAAACAAATACAAAGTCTAATGGGAAAATGGTAATGTGCAAATAGCATAAATCAATGAAATGCTTTTTCCAAAGACAAATTTGGTGTATGGATTTTACATTTTGAAATTTAATAGAGATCATTTATTGTACCAGGTTTTTCACTGTGTTTAATTTAATTAATCTATATTTCTATTTTTACTTCAATTATCTGATTATAGTGTGTGCCTCTTCCTATAACTACATTGTACACTATGGATTTACAAATATATCTTCATATTGAAACAAATCCCCTCCCAACAAATAATTCCACTGTTAAGGATGTACTGTTTAATAACCATAAAGCTGGACATTTCACTTCAAAATAAGTTAAACCTGCAGTGCTGATGAAATCTGAATTAAATGGATATTTATTCCAATTATTTTAAAAAGAGAATAATATTCATTACATATTTGCTACTACTTTATTTTAGACTGCTTCAAGCTGAGGAAAGAAGAACGCTAGCCAACTGAATAAAAATATGAAGTTTACCCAGCACAACTACGTATGCCTAATAATAGAGGCTTTGGAAATTTTCTCTGAGTTCTACAGAATGTTCTTTAGTAAGCATTTGATAAACATCTAAGAATGCCTTGTATTAAATGCTGCCTAGTCTAATGATGGAGCCCTGGTAGCGCAGTGGTTAAGAGCTCAGCTGCTAACCCAGAGACTGGCAGTTCAAATCCATCAGCCACTCCTTGGAAACCCTACGGGGCAGTTCTTCTCTGTCCTATAAGGTCGCTATGAGTCGAAACCGACTCGCGGCACCTGGCAACAGCAACAACAGCAGTCTAATGATATGAAAAGAGCACCTGAGCAGCAGAATGCTAGGCACAAAGTGGATGCTTAAAAACTCTTTATCCGAGGATTAAATAAGTAAATGAATAAATGGTGTTTACGCATTAGGAAATGTCAGAATCTGAGTTCTGTGAAGGTAAAAAATGAATCTTCTCATCTTCAAATCTTTGTAATTTAGTTCTTTAGATTAGTTCCCTGGAGACAGACTCTGAGATGCAGATTTTCATGCAGAAGTTTACTGGAACATGCTTTCAAGAAAAGTCATTTTCAAGGAACAAAAGAAGCAAGACTGGGCAGAGGAAGAAGTTGAACTGTAATAAATGCAGACGTAACAAATTCATTAGTGGAGCCCAGAGGGAGTGTGGAAGCTAGGTTCTCCATTCAGAGTTATGCCAATTTGTGGTAAGGGGGCTACACATTTGTACTTCTGAGTCAACCAGTTATTGGCTACGAGCCTCAAGTGGGGAGATGACATTAACTTAAGCAAGTCAGCTCCCATGTATCCACGGCAATTTCTGGGGAAAGAATCCCTGTCAGCAGCCAATACTCCCAGGACATAGAGGACCTTGTATCTAGGTATTGCAGGTTTTGGGCATTGTACCAATGCACCCACTACACCTAAAAAGTCTTGATATCAATGGGTTTTAGCTTTTTTTCTTTTTTTTTTGTTTTGGAAAGTTGAAGGGATTTGTGTCTCTGAGTGGGTGTAGGTATGAGTGTGAGGTGATGGATATGGCAGAATATAAGATAAATGGCTTCTTAAAACAACTGATGAGAAGCTTTTCAATAAATATATTTATATCAGTTGTAAGTTGTCATTTAGCTCTGAATTTTATGTTTTAATGTCATGTTACTGCCATTGTTAGTCTTTCTTCAGGATGGAAGATATTGAGTGAGTCTGCAGTTTATAGGTGCTATCTCCGGAAGCCCTGGTGGCATAGTGGTTAAGTACTATGGCTGTTAACCAAAAGGTCGGCAGTTTGAATCCACCAGGTGCTCCTTGGAAACTCTATGGGGCAGTTCTATTCTGTCCTACAGGGTCACTATCAGTTTTAATTGACTTGATGGCAACGGGTTTTTGGAATAGGTGTAACTTCAGTCACCAGAAGCTATTTCTCTAACGCAGCATCCATATGCCTATGTTAACATCTTTAATGTTAAATACAGTGAAATCTAGAATGAATACACTCAATTAGTACAGAAATCTAGCTTAAAGGTCAATTTGACTTGGTTTGTTTCTTCCTGGAAAGCAGTTTTTTAGGAAATGGAAGGCATGGAACCTCCACGTGTTTACTCTTGACCCCGCCTTCGGTCCCTCTGACACTTCCCCACTTCTGATAAGCATACTGAAAGTGTCTGACTGAATGTCTTCAGGTGAGGGAGAGAAATCCAGAGAGAGGGCATTGCAGGCTACTGTGTGGGGGAAGATAGGTTAGCAAATAGTGTCGAGCTTCCTAAGAGAAGAAGGACTAGGAATTATGCTCTTTCAACTCCAAGCCTGGCCTTAGACTTGTAAAAAGTGGGTTGGTCAGAGTGTTTCCAATTTCAACCGAACTATGCAATACACACTTAAATTATCTTTACTATGTCTCAGGCACTGTTTTGTGTGCTTCATATGTATTATCTCATACTTAAGAACCTATAATATAGTTGCAATAATTATTCTCATTTTATAAGTGAAGAAACTGAGTCACAGAAAAGTCAAGAAGCTTGCCAAATATTAGGTGGCCAGTTACTGAAGGATCTGGGATTCTAACACCTTTTGTCTCTCGTTCCAGACAACATGCTATAAAGACTAGTCTGTATTACAATCTGGGTTTCCTTTCCTACTGGATTTGAACTGCTGACCTTTTGGTTGGCAGGCAAGCTCTTAACCACTGCTCCACCAGAGCTGGAGGAGGTAATAAGGATGGATATCTAAATGACCTATTTAGTCCAATTTTGGGCAAGTCCTCTGGAATGTGCACACAGATATTACTATTACCCTCATCTTTGGATCTCAGCCAGGATCCTGAGACTCATTTACCCTCCTTTTTTTTTCTGTGCTAGTTATTTATGGTTAGGCACTGAAATACACAGGGTTGAAACCACAGGCTTTCAGTCTTGTCATTTCTTCTTCTTTGGTAGTGCTACAGTCTTATGGAGTCTTTTTTTTTCTTTTGGTCTTAAACTTCATAGGAACTTCTTCCACAAATCTTAAGGTCCACAATCACACTTTATTTTGTAAACCATCTTTCATGTGTCTGCCTTTTACCATACGATTCTTTCCTTGGAAGGAAGATTTCCCTTTTCATATGTACACAGTGCAACCAGAATGCATTATTTATGAGCTTAGATTGCCGGAGCTTCCAACTGTAATACACAAATTACAATCTTTGAAGTATTAAGATTTTTTTTTAAGTTGATTTTATTCTTTCAATAGGCCCACGAACTAGCTTTGAAAGTGCATCCTTAGACTTTCACAATCTGTGAAGAAGTATATCACTCAGGAAAGGAGTCTCTAGTGACATTCTGTCCCAGTGCATCAGCGGTACAATGGGGCTTTAATAATATATTGCTCAGTGTCACATATCAGTGAGCAATGGGGTGACAGGAGAAGTCACTTTAATCAATTATTAGTGCTATGTACCATCACAGTGCCACCAGCTGGCACTCAAGAACACAAGTCTATATAGGAGAGGTTATATTTCTGCTATTTTCATTAGTTGTATCTTTGAAATGAAGGTGAATATAAGAAAGACTGTGAAGGGACTCCTCGAAAAGTAATTGTGGTGATTTCAATGTTTATGCAACTTTTTCAATTCTGTCAAGTAACAAGTAGAAATGTCAACTTAAATTTCTTTTTGTGGTTTTACACTACTTGAAAATTCTGCTCACAAATTGTAACTAATTTACATCCTTCAGAGTATATATGATTGTGGATCATGGCTATTTTAAAATTTTTTTGAAGAATGAACACACATACACACATATATGCAGAGGTGCTAAAAGGTGAACTGACAACCTCTCTTAATCAATGTCTTTATATCTTTATCTATTTACCTTTATTGATCTATACATCTATATCTTTGTACATAAACATATCTATTTGTCTATCTAGTCAACTATAAAATATATACTCATTTTATTAAAAACAAAAACAAAAACAGCTATATACTTGGTTCCCCCTTTCACTTTTTAGATTTCAATTTAATTCCTTTCAAAAAAACATACCGAGAGCTTTTACTTTTTTTTGCAAAACACCTCCCTTTTCTAGTCATTGTAAATTTTTAAGTTGAGAAAAGAAATCCTGTCTCAAACATTTGCTTTAAGCTAGCAGTTGTTTAGAAAACCATTGCTCATAATAATAATAATAAGAAGAAGAAGAAGAAGAAGACGAGGAAGCTGTCCCTTGGGAATACGCAGCAGATAAGGAGCAGTTAGCTGTTCTCTTTTCTAGTGCCTGAGCTCACGCAGGAATTTCGGTATAAACAGTGACCACATCCAACCAATCACAGCACTCTTTTAACAAGCCCTTAAGTGTGACAGTCCCTGTTGTCTCAGAGTTCTGTAGGTGATCCAAAATGAGGATAGTAAGCAGTATTTGCCTGACATTCTAAAGAATGGTGCTAATTAGGCTTTGGGGAGAGATGTTTCAAAACTTGCTTTAAAGTAAAGCTTCTTCAGTGTATCATTTCTACCTGCTTGGTAGTTTTGCATTCTTATGGAGTCTCTCTGTCCTTTTTCTTAAACCTTATGTGAACTTTCTACATGTGTCTCTAGGCTTATAATCATACTCTATTTTGTAAACCGTGTTCAGTGTGTCTGTTTTTACCATAGATTCTCTCCTCAGAAGGAAGGCTCCTCTTTTATGTGTACATAAAAGGAGGCTTAGTGGCACAACGGTTAAACACTGGGCTGCTAACTGAAAGGCTGTTGGTTCAAACTCACCCAGCAGCTCCGCAGGAGAAAGGCCTGGAGACCTGCTCCTGTAAAGATTACTGCCTAGGGCCCCCTATGGGGCAGTTCTACTCTGTTCTGTGGGGTCTCCATGAGTTGAACTCGACTCGACAACTCCTAACAGCAACAATATAAGCAATAGGCTTTAAGCGAAATACTAGTCTGCAACGTCATCCACGTATGCTATACGCCCCACCATTTTCCTTCCTCTAAGCTCTCTGATTCCTGAATTTATGAATACTCCCTAATCGGGCTTTTTTTTTACTGGATTTCATATTTACTCAATCCTTGAGCATCATTCTGTAAGTCATAGTTCCCCTGCTGACTTGGTTAATGGATCTGCTTCCTGGATCTATATAAATTCTTACATGATTGCTCTCTGTATTAATGGAATCAAAGATGATATTTACAATATTTTAAAAAGTAATACAGTACCCAGACTGCATGAATTTACATTTAGTCACTGGATTATGTAAGATCTTGGGAAGAGAATGGAGTAGTTGGAGCTGCAAGAGGGTACTTGGGAGGTTTGCAACAGCAGTCATTTACAAGGCAGAATGAATGCATTTTAAAATCTTAATGACCGGTACAGCCATTCTTTTATATATGGGATGAATATCAACCCAGGGTGGAACTGACTTGGTGCTTCTACCCCAGATTGTTCTCCTGTTTTGAGTTTAGACCCACCACTTGTTACTATTCTTTTGCAGATATCCCTGATCCCTTGGCAAATTATCTGTCCTATTGTCTTCTTAAATGACAATATCCAGTTTTTTTACATAATTAGAAATAATGAATAAATGAATTTCCTTTTTTTTTATTTTTCTCTTTCTTATTTGTTTATTTTTTAATTGAAGTTGAATTATTTCCTTTGAACTTTAAAGGGAAATAACAGGAGTTCCTGGATGGTGGAAATGGTTAATGTGCTCATAGCTAACTGAAATGTCGGTGGTTCCAGTCTACACAGAAGCCACTGAAAACTGTATGGATCACATTTCTACTCTGACACACATGGGGTCATCATGAGTCAAAAGCAACTTGATGGCAACCTTTTTATTTCAAAACACATTAACACCCTCCTATCTACTCAGCAACCTCATACCACCAATGATATATTTTAATATTTTTCCATATCTTTCTGTCTGTTGATTAAGATTTGTCTGGCATAAAAATAAAATGAAGTTATCTCATCCTCTAATTCATTTTTCTTTCCTTGCTTACTTCAGCATTTTCATTCTTCAGCTACCAGTCTTCTTAGAAGTGGAGTCTATATTCTTCCTCATCGCAATTTATTTGCCTCTAAATCTACTATATTCTGAATTTTTTCTCACTTCTCCTCTATATAGATTCTAGCTAGGATCATAATTGACTTTCAAGATGACAAATATGATGATCTTTTATCTTGACTCAACAAATGCGATCTTATCTAACCTCCACATGCTGCTACATTCAACAAGTCCTCGCTCCATTTTTTAAGACATTGTCTACCTATCCTGTAAAGCATGTTCAAATGTCATTCCTAAAGATCTAGCTCAAATGTCTTCTAAATAACTCAGATATAGTTAAGTGCTACCTTGTCATTATGTCTATGCTACTATTCTATTAAATCACCTAATTCCTCATGATTTAATTCTGTCTCTTCTGTTAAACTGTAAGACTCTGAATTCAAACACTATATATTCTTCATCTTTGTGTTCCTATCGCTTAGCCTAATGTCTAATGCAGAGTAGGCCTTGCTGATTGAATTGAATGGAATTTAAAGCATGATGGAACACTACACCCTTAATTTGGTGACATCTTTCATTTCCCTACTACCTTGCTCAGAATGTAATCTAACCTTTGTAAATCTGGCACCCTGGGGCCATTTTTTGCCCTGAAATTGTCAGACATTTCTCAGGAAGAAACAACATAGTATATAATTAGTGTTATTAAGAGGCACTTTAAAAATTTAACAGTCATTTTCAACACAATAACAAAATAATGGTATAGATATTATTCCTCTATCATTTTAGGTACATTAAATCAAATTTAATTTTAGATTTACAAACACCACATGTTCAATTGTTGTACAGAATAAAATTTGTTGTTGTTGTTAGGTGGCATCAAGTTGGTTCCAACTCATAGTGACCCTGAGTACAACAGAATGAAACACTGCCCAGTCCTGCGCCATCCTCACATTTGTTGCTATGTTTGAGCGCATTGTTGCAGCCACTGTGTCAATCCATCTTGTTGAGGGTCTTCCTCTTTTTCACTGACCCTCTACTTTACCAAGCATGATACCCTTCTTCAGGGACTGGTCCCTCCTGATAACATGTCCAAAGTATGTGAGACAAAGTCTCTCCATCCTTGCATCTAAGGAGTTTTCTGGCTGTACTTCTTCCAAGACAGAATAAAATAAAAGACAAATCTGAATTTGATTTTCAGTCTTTCCATGGTCTGAAATTATGTTAAAACATGTCACAGAAAACTGTTGTCATTGTTAGGTACAGTAGAGTTGATTTTCTACTATAGTGACTCGATGTGGCAGAATAGAATTGTCCCATGGGGTTTCCTAGGCTGTAATCTTCATTAAAGCAGATCTCCAGATCTTTCCCCTGCAGAGTTGCTGGGTAGGTTCAAACTGCCAAGCTGTTAGTTAGCAGCTGAGTGCTTGACCATTGAGCCACCAGGGCTCCTTTCCCAGAAAACTAGACTGCCAGAAATTCAAGATACAATAGATTACCCTCAACTTTTACTTATATTTGGAATGCTATGATACTTAATTTCTATTTCCAAGGAAGCTAGACTAACCGTGAGATTCCCATGTTTTCTGGAAAACACACAGGGGTAGAGATGTAGCATTATTAATATTTACTAAATATTAATATTAAATACTAAATATTAATATTAAATATTTATGTATTAAAAAAAGATTTGGAAACTGTGACGAGTATTCATGGGATACTTCTCACAAGTGAGAATGTAAACTGACACATGCAGTCAAACAATTGCGCAGACTCAACTACACATGGAATTTTGCTGGAGACTGTATTTGTAGCTGTTGTCGAGATGCTGTGAGACTGACCTTGGAAATGGGTTTTCTAGGCCTCAGAATTAGTCAGCTTTGAATCTAGAATTAGAGTCCTAAACACTGAGATTTTCATGACTCCCAAAAGACCTCCAGGCTTCTCCTAGAAGGTTACAATTGTCTTAACTTTCCCAAAATAATCTTAGATAATTACCAACTAACCTGCGTTTCTATATGGACATTGCCTGGAATGTCAAAAGTATCAGATATAGAAGAAAGGTTTACAGGATTAAGAGTACAGAGTAGTAGTTACCAGGTCCAGCCTCATTGCTACTGGTTTGATTTTGACTAGAGTTAATTGACTAATCAGGATTCAGAGGCACCAAAAAAGGAGATTGTGTTACTGGTGGCTAAAGGTTATTTTTTCTTTGTGTGGTGTTCAGTTGCTTAAGCCATGGATATTTCTTTTTCACTCTGAAAGCCCAAATAGCTTATTAGATTTTGTCTGTTTCCTTCTATAAATTGACAGTCTATTTCTGAATTCTATTTTATTTATTCAACAAACATGCATGTGCGGTTCTGTGACTGGTCCTGTTCTAGGTCAGTGTTCAGAGATTAACATGTAACTGTTTATTAGAGGTCACTTTAAGTCTTTGCTATTCAACTCTACCAAGTATGAAGTTATTTTCTGAAATCTACAGATCTTTTCCATTTCAATCATGGACTCTTTTCAAAATTGAAATGACAATTAGGTGTTATTCATATACTATATCGTATAATACATAATATATAAATATATATAACACAATATCTAGTATATA
>NW_004443943.1:7414307-7456813 GCF_000243295.1 Trichechus manatus latirostris | reverse complement strand
CTTAAAACCCAAAAGTAATTATTTCCTGACCTTTTTCTTTGTGTGTGTATATGCGTACAACATATATAAATGAATATATATATTCATAAAAATTGAATTATACTTATGATTATGTAACCTTTGTTCTCAGTGAAGAAAATTTAAAAAAAAATACTTCTATGCAATATTAATTTAAAACAATAGCTTGTAGGATTGTCTAGGAACATAGGAAATCTTTTTAACTCTTGATAAATATAAGCACTACTTAATTGTTTTTATATTCAAATAAAGATATATGACAAAGATTATATTAAAATGAAGGGATGCTAGTTGGATGGAGTTTGATATTTAGATGCAAGCATTTAATCTCATTTAACAAGAAAGACTTTTGTTGTTAAGGAGAATAAGGAAGATCAGACTCCAGTAATCACATAACAAGGCCCTGTGCTCGCCTCAGGACTTCCTCACTGTGACATACAGTCCTGAAATCCTGTGCTATCTCCCCTGTGTCAGGCACATTACTGTCTTGAACTCAGCTGCCTGTGAGTATGGAAGGCATAGCTTCCTTTAATCTACTGAAAATCTCAGGCCTTCCCTAGTGGTTAGGCCATCAGTCAGAATACAGAAAATATACTTCTTATCGGATAACTCTTTGCTCTAGTAGTACACAAAAAAGATTTAAAATAATAAGGCACAGTACATCTGCTCACTGAACCTATCTCTCTTTTTTAGAGTTACTTTTGTCCCTCACTGCTTGCAACGACCTTTATTGATAGTAAGCCAAAGCTATAAATGTAATAGGTTGTTTGATTGTTCTGCCAGAAATGATTTGGTCATCTGAATTAAATGATCCCAGTCACCTCAGCTGGATGATATTAAGAATAGAGGACTTGGATAGCAATCTCATACTGTTAAGTTATATGTTATAAATCTGCATAAAGCTGGAAATTGCTGCTAAAATTTGATTTATTCTGAACCACTTGCTTCTTTGGCATCACAAAAACTTAAGCTTCTGAATGTATTTTCTACATTATTCAAGTTATCTTATAAAGCTTTGTGATTTTATAAAGCTACAGTCACTGGATGATAATCCGCACTTAGATGCTGAAAGAACAAAGTACTAGTTGAATATAATTGCTTCAATTTTAAGTTCAAATCTTCCTTTTAGACTCTTTGCATGGTAACATACTAATCATTCTATCTGATTTTAGTTACTCAGTCATTCATTCAAAATGGTGCTTACTTTGTATCTGGGGCCCTGGTGGCAAAGTGGTTAAGAGCTTAGCTGCTAACCAAAGGTCAGCGGTTTGAATCCACCAGCCACTCTTTGGAAACCCTATGGGACAGTTCTACTCTGTCGTATAGGGTCACTATGAGTCGGAATTGTCTTGACGGCAATGGGTTACTTTGTATTAGACTCTATTCTAGAAACTGGCAGTAATTGAAATGAACAAGAAAGGAATGTTCTTGCCCTTGTGGAGTTTCTATTCTAGTGAGCACAGGCACAGTAAAAAGTAAGCCAATAAATGAAAAAGTCATTCCATGCTATCATCACGCTATGATAAAAATAAAGACAATGACTGCATCAGTCAAAGTCTCATGAAAAAGCAGAAAGCATGACCAAAACAGGATAAGCAGACTCACAATAGAAGAATCCAAGAGTTTAATTTGTTTACTTTATTTTGTTGTTGGTTTGCTTGTTTGTTTGCTTTTTAACAAGAAGCTATTTACAAAGGTTTGAGCATAGGGGAACCACAAGAGAGGGTGCAGTGACTTGGAGCTATGAGCAGCAGAGCTATTGCCACTCCTAGGTCCAAAGAGACAAGAAGTGGAAAGGGTGACTGTAAACAAGAAGGGAAGAGAGTTGTCTGAAGTTGCCAAGATGCCAAGGACCAGCGATCTTGCTTTATAGGGACATAACTAATCCAAGTAAACCTCACAGGAAGGACAGTAGAATAATAAAGCCCTCACTTTGCTCTTCTCCTTTACTCTGAGGCAACATTGGAGACCTGAAAAAAAAAAAAAATGGAATGAATGTGCTTAGCAAATCCAGAGGAAGAGCAAGCCAATCAGAAATAGGATTGCTCCGCTGTGGCAGCATGGAACATTAAAACAATCTGAGACACTTTCACTGATGCACAAATACAAAGTAACTGAGCATTAGCTTTGTGCTCAGAACTTTGCTAAATGCAGAGAACACAAATGAAATGAAGTTTCTGCTGTCAAGGAACTAGAAAGGTGGAGACAGCAAAGGAAAACAACTTCAGTTTCTTTTTTAAATGAATAAATAAATATGTAGTGACAGATATGTGCACAAGTCGTTATGGGAGCCTTAAGGTTGGATTAAACATAGAAATCTTCTGCAAAAAGTGATACAAACACTAGACTTTAAGAAGTAGAGTTTTTGAGTAGTGGGTAAGGGAGGCAATTCCTAATCAGAAGGGGCAGCAATACCCAAGCAATAAAGAAAATACATGGTGTCATAGTAAATCTCTCCTCACCAGGTTCAAAATTTCTTGGAGAGGTTGAATAGAAGTCACTAGTATCCTTGGATTTCATAAAGAGCTATGTTCCTAGACTCCAGTGATGATTCAGAACTTTTAGCAGTGGTGCACTTGCAACCAGGAAGATATCCCATTTCATTTGATAAACAGAAAATCATAATATACTTAGAAGTAACTAATTACAATGATGATCTGAGAAAGCCAAGCTAAAGAACAACTCAGTGTTATAGAATAGAAGAGTATGGAAAAAAAAAAATCTATATTAGGAATATGCTACTAAGGAATAATTAAAGAAAACTGTCAAAATGTCTTCATATACATTTGGCATACAATTATAAATCATTCCTATTTATTTTTAAAAAGAATGAACCAACAACTGGGACTTAAGTTCTATATATTATACTTTAGGTATTAAAATTTGATTCTTTAATAGTATATATTTCATACTTCAATATTAATTCAAAATGAAAATGTTTTGCTGAATTGTCTCAATTAAAGGTTTTTTTGCATGTCCAACCCTCTCACATAAAAGGTACCATAATCATGAAACAACCAAAGCAAGGCTTGTTGACAGCATATTTGATACTCTATTTTCCTTCACATTCCATTTTTTTTAAGAATAGATACTTAGTTCTCATGTATAAATTTTCAAGACATTTAAAAATATACTTGATTGATTTTTCAAATTCATATATGGGTTAAAGTCATGGATAAACTAATGCTTTGTACTATTCCAAATTTGGTTGTTTAACTTAAATATATGTTGGAATTTCACGGAATTCCGTGAAGCCCTAACTCATATGAATTTGCTCACGAGATTGCTAGTAGATTTCCAGAGAACAATGTAGAATGAACACTGTTTTATCTTCCATGTTTCCCTGTTGTTGATTGCGAGGAAAATGTCAGTGGGTAAAGGGAATATAGATTACAAATACCAAGAGAATTAAGTTTACTTTATAATGGATTACAAAGGTTCATTTTCAATTCCATTGTTACCTCTCTAACTTTCCACCTATTGCCTTCTGTGTAAGAGTAGAATCATCAACCTATGTTAGCAGGTTATGCTTGGTAGTTCTTCCCTTAATATTTATAGGCTGCATAAAAAAATAAATAACCAACCTTCTTGAAATTATAAATTGACAATCACACGTTTCTAAAAGGTTAACACAACTATATTAGTTAAAATATATATAGAAAAATTTAGGATTGGGAATGGTACCACATATCAAAAGATAAATCCCTCTCTATATCTATCTATCATCTACCTACACACACGCCCACACACACACACACACACACACACACACATACATATATTTCACATAAATATCCAAGATGTTATTTAGCTCTTGCTTTTTACAACTGCTGGAGTCCACGGGTAGCACAAACAGTTAAGTGCTTAGCTATTTACCAAAAAGTTTGTAGTTGGAATCCATCCAGACATGCCATGAAAAAAAGACTTGATGATCTACTTTAGAAAAATCAGCCATTAAAAACCCCATGTGATTTGGTTTCCTGGTTTGGAGATGTAGGGTCATGGTTTCATGGGACATCCAGTTAATTGGCCTAATAACATGTTTAGTTCTTCTCTTTTATCTCCTAGTTCCTTGTGTAGTGCCTAGGGTCTTAAAAGGTTGCAAGTAACCATCCAAGGCCCAACAATTGGTCTCTATTCACCTGGAGCAACAGAAGAAAAAGGAGAGTTCAGAAATAGAAAGAGGATCTGGAATGTGTGGCTAATTGCCTCCGTGAACAACTGCCTCCTTTGCCATGAAACCAGAAAAACTGGATGGTTCCCAGTTACCATTATCGAACATTTTGATCAAAGATCCCATAAAAGAATCCTGATCAAAAGGGGAAAATACAGAACAGAATTTAAAATTCTCACGGGCTTCGTAATTCCTGGAGCCATGAAATTTGTATGAACCCTTGAAACTATTGCCCTGAGATAATCTTTAAATCTTAAACAAAAAATAGCCCCTGAAGTCTTCTTAAAACCAAATAATACTTTAGCTTAACTAGTTAAAAAGGTCTGTCTTGAACATTATACTCTTTTAAGAACTATCTATATGGAATCAAATTGACAACAGCAACTCAAAAGATTAATAGGAACCTTAGAGGGCAGTGAATTTATATTAATGAGTAAGGAACAAATCAGAAAAGGAGGGTGAGAATGATTGCACAACTCAAAGAACGTAATCAACGTCACTAAATGGTACATGGAGAAACTGTCGAATTGGTTTGTGTTTTCTATGAATATTCTCAACAACAACAACGAAATAAATAATAATTAAAAAAAAAAAAACCCTATGAAACGAAGTTCTACTCTGAAACACATGGGGTTGCCATGAGTCAGGGTTGACTCGATGACAACTGGTTTGGTTTTGGTTTTACAGTTGCTAAACTGGATCATTATAGCTGCAGTACCCTTAACTGGATTATTTGCAAATAAAAAAGAATCAAAATTGAACGCCTATTCAGATGCTTGATCACTTAGAGTGTTTCTTTTCAGCAGAATAACGTAATGATCTCTCATTTTGTTTCATGGCCTACGATGATGGCTATTTGTTTGAGGAATGACTGCAGAAATATGTTTATTTTATTTAGTCATGCTTCACGTTAACCATTGCTTAAATCACACCTTAAGAACATCGTTTCAGATACAAGCTTCAGCAGGTGTACCATTCAGTGTTTCCTGGGAGGGGAGAACCTCAGATCCCATACCATTCAAGCCCAACTTCTCAACATAACACAGGTTTTTTTGTTAATAGTATTTTTGTTTGTTTTTGGCCTTTTAAAAATGTTAGTTAAAGAGGGCTAAAATTACAAGAGCAGGAAGTAAGGGAGATGTCATTGAATAGATGCTACAAATCCCTGTTAAGTGCGTAGTGACGGGTCAGGTAAAATTTTGGGAGGTTTTCCAAGAATGAATTAGCCAATTATTCCCATTTTATGAACTGTGTGTGTATTTAAGTGTGCCTCATAAGCTATCCAGTACTATTATGTCACAGAATTTTGTACATCTGTAAATAAATTACAAATAATTGACAAATACTAAAAATGCCAATGATTTTAGGGTTTCTTTCAGTGGGATAATATTTAGATATTGCCTGCACAGAATATAATTTCTAGCAAGTGTATAACAAAGGGCATATGACGGTGAGTCGTCTACTTGATAAAGAGAGTGGCTGCCCTAAATTTAGACATGTATCCTTGGAGCACAAGATGTTTAACCCTGGGGAAATCTGGAAGAATTGTTCCAGTTTTTGAGCTGACTAAATATTTTCAAGTGAAGTCAACCTTGCTTTTCATGAGTCTTGCCAAATCCTTCTCAGCATATCTTTTTTCCCTCTAGGATTATAATCCCTTAATATTGCTACCTAGAGAGAAAGCAATAATAATTTCTGTGCTTTGAGTAGATTTTAGCACAAAAAGGGGTTGATAGGAGAAAAAGTAAAATGCATCTAGTTATGACTGTATTTCTGTCCTGGTCTCAGCTACCCTTACATATAAGCAAATGGTAATATTTTCTTTTATTCTGTGGAATTCTCCCTTGTCTATTTGCTTTTGTTTCTGCTTCAGAATTTACCCCAGAAGGTTTTCCCCTTTTAGCCATATTTTAGGAGCAATATGAAATATATGATATAAAATTAAGGTTCTCACAAATACATGCAAATCTTTTGTATGTTGTATGAAGATTGATAGTTTCAAATGTAATTATTTTCACAAAACAAAGAAGCAAATTCCTATAAATGAAGCTAACTGTGTGAAAGAAAATGGCTAGTAAGACACACACATACACACACAAAAAGCTTACCACAACCTCACCACCAGAAATAATATGGAGTCTGAAATACTTGAGTAATACATACTTCTTTTTCTTTCCAGTATATTGACTTTTTCATCGTTTATTTAAATGAAATAGTCCACTTCAGAAGACTACCTCGGGTACTTCAGAATGAATTATGATCATCTATCACTATTTTCATACAAAATTCTTAGTCATCTACTTTAATGGGGGATTTTAACTGGCATAAACATAAATTAAATGCCTTACATTTAAATTTGAAGCCTCCGGCTTTATGGAAAAGTAGATATTTCAATTGCAAAGTACTATTTCATTTGTGAAGTTCAATAATTACATGTCATGTTTCACAGGAAATAGCTGCTACATAAAATGAGACAGTGATTGTGCTGTACAAGGCTGATTCTGTTTGTTCTGACCACCCTTCCCCTGCTTTCAGTCATCTCACGTAGATCACAGATGTGGAGATCTGATTTCCCTTGGCACCGAGGCCCTGTATGTGCTTTTCACTTAAAAAAGTTAATCTTCATAAGAGATGAAATGTGATCAACTAAGAAAATAAAATGATTTCAATTATGTTTCACTTCTTTCAGGATCAAGAATAAATATGGTTAAATCATAACTGTCCTACATAAAATACTTTTTTGTATCTCGTGCTCTACATTTGCAAATCGGGGAAAAAGAAACATGTTTTTTTTTTTTCCCCCTAAAATCTGTGTTTACATAATTCTGTTAATTTTAAACATGTTCAAATGTAAATTTATAGTAACCTTATTGCATGAGTAAATACATCTTATCTTTTTTTTATATAAATAAGGATCTAATATTTAGGGAGACTACCCATAAGCCAATCGCTTAGGCCACTGGCTTACATATAAAAATTTATTCAATTCCAACCAACTTTCCTTGCCTTTGCTTTTATCCCTAATCTACTAAGCAGTTTGCTACTTGGTAATCAGAGCTGTGACTCAAATCAAGTCAGGTTTATTCTAGAAAAGCACCTTCTTAGCTAATATACCATATGCTGGCTTACTAGAAGTAATTAATTGAGATCTTCATCCTCCACATAATAAACATGTAATACACATATGGGCACTCCACCTCACAGGAAAATGAAGTCACCAACTCAACATTGCTGTATCATGTAGAGCTATTTTTTTTCAACAGAATCATGAATTTGAGCTAAAATATTCATAGCTTTCACCTTGTTCCTCTTCTAAATGAGGTCAGACTATCAGACTATTAGGGTCTCTTTTCATATCCTGAGTTTCTCAATCTCATTTATGAAGAGCTGGTAAGAGAAAAGAGGTATGAACTATGTCTAATGAGGTTTCATAGGTATAACACATTTCTTGGGAGTTTTAGGATAAAATTGTGAAGTCTGTGAATCTTATATCACTTTTAACATGCTCACTGGTTTTCCTATTGACAGAAGAAACCTTCAGTCAAAGTACCCTCTTTAACATTATCTCATAGTTTTTTTTTTTTTTTGTAAGTGCTCTGGTTTTAGGTGGACTTAATGGCACTTGTATTAACTAGTACACTGCTTAAGTCATCACAAACTTAAGCAATTTCAGCACAGGTAAATATTTCCAAATTTATTTGTGATTATTACATCTAACTTCAAACCTCTCATTTACTCTTTATGTGAAACAGTCAGGACATCTAAGAACAAAAACTGATGGGTCAAATTTAGGGTATTTTTAACTTTCTGGTAGTTATTATGAGAAAGTATGCAGGCTACAAGTCTTAAGGTGGAAGCTGAGTTTGTGAAATTGTTTCAGCTGGGTCCTTAATCTATAAAGAACAGAGGCTCATATTCAAACTTGTTTTTCAATAAGACATAACTGGAAGTCCCATGTTGAAGCAGACTTCAGGTTTGGCTTTACGTAGTCTCTGACTCACTTATTCTGTCATTGCTTTGATAGTGCCCTCTTTATGTTAGTACATTTCCCAGTATATGTGTTTTTTAGAGTTGAAGAATCAGGGATTTCTACTTAAATATGTTTCACAAAGAAAAGATAGACATTAAACCAAACGAAAAAGCAGCTAGTAAACAAGCAAACCAATGAATAAAAGGTAAAGTCTGAGAGAGCAGAGTTTTTTGAATGGTTTACTGCCATATTATTGCAGGCTTGAACAGTACCTGGTATATAATGAATCCTTAGTCAGTTTTTTTTTTTTTAATTAATCAGTTTAAGGTAGAACATATTATATTCAGTTTTTGACATGGCATATGCCTTGACTGCAAACTCTGAAATTCCCTTTATCTCTCACCCTAAGTGTTAGACCATCCCTGTCCTCCCATTGAATTGCCTTCATTGTTCCAGGTCTTATATTTACATTTGACCCAGATTCTGTCCATTATTCTAAGCAATCCCTACTCTCCATGCAGCTATCCTTCCCTTCTTCTATCCCTGTGTAATATAAGGAAATCCCTTTCTATTTCTTACCAGGGAAATTGCCTTTCTTCTTCAACATCTAAGCAACAGTTGTTAACCCCTTCAAAATGAACAGAAGTTTCAGCATCTAATTTAAACTTTGTGAAGCCTCATAAATTTTATAATATTTATTCCTTTATGTAGAGAACTTTTCTTCATCAGCACAGTTTAAAAGGATTATATAGAAATTAAAACCAGTGTCAGAAAAGGAAGAAGAAAAATGATACACAGCAGGTTTCATGAAATAGCTTTTATCTTTAGTATCTGGTTGAGTAAAACTATTGACATAATGCTCTCTGAAAACATTTTTACTGGGTATTTTCCCAATTAATCACTCTTTGGTATGACACTGGAGATTATACACATTCAAAAGTATTTTAAAACAGCCTTTGAATAACTACGTAAAAGCTGATCGTAGCTCACCTTTTATCTCTGACAATATAGCATTAAGAAATTTCAGAAAATCGCCACCTATCATCTTTTAAGATCAGTGGTGTGGGACAGGGTGAAATGAGAACATCTCAAATTTACATTCAGGTCAATCCAACATCTGCTTTGTAAAAGGTCTTTTTCCTAAGTGCACGTAGAGACTCAATAATAAGAAATAACTTCAGCCCTAAAGTAGACCAAGGCTAGCAGTGGAGTCTGAAATATGCACAATTACCTGTAGCAGAAGACAGAATGTATGAAATTTCAAGGGAAGGAACAATGATCAGTGTCTCAGCGAATGAGAAAATAATCCTAAGTGACACTTGAGCTGTGTCCCAAGGGCTGATTAGGATTTCAGCAGGTAGAAATGGAGACTAGAATTCCAAAACTAGAGAATAAGTAAAACTAAATGGGTGAATGCATGCAACGTAGGGAGGGGCAAAGAAGAGACTGGAGACAATGGATGCAGTGTATGCGGAGGTGCATCATTTAAGTTTGCCTGTGTCCAGACCCGGCAAGACGTGCCTATCAGACTAAGGCTTTGCACTGTTCATCGAGACCTTGCTAACCAGGGCCTTATACATGGGGGATTTTTGTTTTGTTGTGTTTTATTTTAATCTAATTTGGCCTTACGATATTTTATGGAGAGCAAATTCAGGGAAAAAAAACAAACAAACAAAATATGTTCACACACGCCTTTTTCCGCATTCAGAATGCACAAGCTTAACTCCCTCTCATAGAAAAAAATGTGCATTTTTACAGCTTTAATTTGTAAGAGTCAATAAGAAAATGTTATTTTTTCTCAGCCATCAAACTTCATATCAAAACCATGTTGTGTTTTCATAATGCAATATTTTTTCCTTTTAAAATTTACAAAAGTAATACATAAGCATATTATGTTTGTAAATAATTTAAGCAAGTCATGTGAATTGAGTAAGAAAATATTCTTCACAATTAACTCATTCTTCTTCTGTGCCTAGAGATGATAAATGTTTGGTACGTATTCTGGTAGTATTTACATATTATACACACACATATTTTTATGTAAATGTATCATAATATATGCATCATTTTCCACCTTGAAATTCTTTTTTACTTAACACTGGTATTCCATTGCTTGCTATTCTGGTTTTACAAAACAAGCTACAATAAGTATTATTGTCTCTGCATGCCTTTTCATTCATACATGCACATTTTAGCTTAGAATTTTAAACATTTCATACACACAAACTCTACAAATTTTAACTAAGAATGTCTAGCATTTTACCCTTAAATATTTTTTTCTCTTAAAAATTGTGTTTAAAATTATCTTTTACATTTAAAATTTAAAAAGTAACATCATACATAATGTTACTTTTTTGTAGTGTAGATTACTTCTTTTCTCCTTCTATGGCTGACTTCTTTCTCTTCTCAAATTTCTCAGCTGCAATTCAGTAATGTTTAAAACCCTGTGTTGACCCTGTCTTACTTTTCTTTATGCTTACATAATAATACATAAACATATAGGCAAATACGTTTTCATGTATATTTACACATCCCTATCTTTACATGCACATATAAACAGTAAACATTCATTTATTGTTTCATAAAAATATGTTATATTAAACACAATTTCCGCATTTTTTTTATCATTCACCAAAATATTGTGGAATTTCTTCTATGTAGAACTACTCAAGCTCATTAATCATTTTAATTTTTACTAGCTGTTCTTCCATATTTATTATTCTCCGTGAATTGCAGACTTGGTATCATATTGAATTTATAAGTTGATTAAGTCAGAATAACACTTTTACAACATAGAGTCCACTACCCAAGAAACACGTTTCCATTTAGGTACAAAAGTCTGCATGCTTTTGAGAAGTGTTTAAAACTTTTTTTTTAAATAATATATGTTTTGAAGCATGTTATTTTTCTTTTGTTCTTGTATAATGAATAATTTTCTATTGTGTATTTTAAAAGTAATTTCTTTTTTTAAAATTTTACTATTTCATTATGCAATCACACAGACATATCCTTACTTACTTCAATTAGAAAAAAAATATGTCTCCAGTATATAAAAGACGGAGCCCTGGTGGATCAGTTAGCAGCTCAAATCCACTAGCCACTCCTTGGAAACCCTAGGAGGCAGTTCTATTCTGTTCTATACAGTCCTATGAGACAGAATCAAATAGACTGCAATGGGTTTGGATTTTGGGTTATATACAAGATACTCTACAAAAAAATTGTAAAAAAGCTGATTTTGTTGTACTTGGTTAATCAAAAAACTAGCAGTAGATCTTTAAAAAGCTAGAAATAGAAATACCATATGATCCAGCAATCACACTCCTAGGAATATATCCTAGAGAAATAAGAGCTGTCACACAAATAAACATATGCACACCCATGTTCATTGCAGAATTATTCACAATAGCAAAAAGATGGAAAAAACCTAAGTGCCCATCAACACATGAATGGATAGACAAACTATGGTACATACACACAATGGAATACTACACAATAATAAAGAACAATGATGAATCTGAGAAACATCTCACAACATGGATGAATCTGGAGAGCATTATGCTGAGTAAAATAAGTCAATCATAAAAAGACAAATACTGTATGAGACCACTCTCATAAGAATTCATGAAAAAGTTTACATACAGAAAGAAACAATCTTTGATGGTTACTAGGGAGGGGTGGAGAGGGAAAATACGTTATATTAAAGATAAGAAGTAAGTGGTAACTGTGGTGAAGGGTAAGACAGTACCCAAGACTGGAGAAGTCAGCACAACTTGACCAAGGCATGGTCATGGAAGCTTCATAGACACATCCAAACTCCTTGAGGGACCAAATTACTTGCTGAGGGCTGGAGACCGTGGTCTCGGGGAACATCTAGTTCAACTGACATAACATAGTTTATAAAGAAAATGTTCTACATCCTACTTTGGTGAGTAGCATCTAGGGTCTTAAAAGCTTGTAAGCAGCCATCTAAGATACTCCACTGGTCCCACCCCATCTGGAGGAAGGAAGAATGAAGAAAACCAAAGACACAAGGGAAAGATTAGTCCAAAGGACTAATGGACCACAACTACCACTGCCTCCACCAGCCTGAGTCTAGCACAAGTAGGTGGTGCATGGCTACCACTACTGACTGCTGTGACAGGGATCACAACAGAGGGTCCCAAACAAGGCAGGAGAAAAATGTAGAACAAAATTCAAACTCACAAACAAAGACCAGACTTGCTGGTCTGACAGAGACTGAAGAAACCCCAACAGTATGACCCCTGGACTCCCTTTGAACTCAGTACTGAAGACACTCCTGAGGTCCACCCTTCAGCCAAAGATTAGACAGGCCCATAAAACAAAATGAGACTAAATGGGCACACCAGCCCAGAGGGAATTACGAGAAGGCAGGAGGGGACAGGAAAGCTTGTAATGGGGAACCAAAGATCGAGAAGGGGAGAATGTTGACATGTCATGGGGTTGGCAACCAATGTCACAAAACAATATGTGTATTAATTGTTTAATGAGAAACTAAATTTCTTTGTAAACCTTCATCTAAAGTACAAAAAAAAAAAAAAAACTATGTCAAAAAAAAAAAAACTAGTACTAGAAACATGGATGTAAAGAAAAAAATGAGTGTAGATTGTCCCTCAAGGTATTGCGTCTTCATAACAATGGATTTCAAAAGTATTTTCATTTGCTAAAGTATGGGAAAAAGGAGAAGACGGCCTGGCATTTACTGATTTGGTTTAAATGGCAAACACAACTCACATTTTATCTCTGTTTATCCTGAAAACACACAAATTATTGCTACCTTATTATATATGGGAAGAAGAAGAAATGATGACTTTGAATTATGGTGTTGACAAAATATAATGAATATCCCATGGAGTGCTAGAAGAATGAACAGGTCTGTCCTGGAAGAAGTACAGCCAAATGCTTCTTAGAAGGGAGGATGGAGAGACTTCGTCTCACATAGTTTAGATATGTTATCAGAAGGGACCAGTCCCTAGAGAAGGACATTACATTATGCTTCGTAAAGTAGACGGTCAGCAAAAGAGAGGAAGACCCTCAGTGAGATGGATTGACACAGTGCTGCAACCATGGATTCAAGCATAGCAATAATTGTGAGGATGGCACAGGAGTAAGCAGTGTGCAGTGTTTCATTCTGTTGTACATAAGGTCGCTATGAGTCGGAACCCACTTGACAGCACCTAAGAACAACACGTATACCGAAAGGAGTCTCTGGGTGACACAGAATGTTAATGGCTCCACAACTAACTGAAAAGTTGGTGGTTTGAACCCACTGGAGGCACCTCAGAAGAAAAGCCTGGTGATCTACTTCCAAAAGGTCACAGCCTTGAAAACCCTATGAAGCAGTTCTACTCTGCACATGGGGTCACCATGAGTCAGAATTGACTCAATAGCAATTGGTTTGTTGTATACCAGGAAATAGAATTTCAGAGGTTAAGATTGCATGACTTGTAAGAGGACCTGTAAGTATTCAAAAATCACATCTGTGTGATAACAGAGATTATTTTCTACTCAATGTACATTTAGAAGGATTTTCAGAGACAGGCTTCTGAATGAGTGACCAGGTTAGCTCTGTCCCACGAAATGGAATCACACATTCCCATTGAAGGTTGTAGAATCTACTAATTGTATAATCTACAATTGCCCTTTTTAAAACTGCTGAATACATGATGACACGTTTTTTGTTTTCGTTTTTAGCAAATCCATGTGAGTATAAGCTCCCACATAATTAAGAAACATAAGCAGTGAAACTCTAAGGTTTCAAAAACAAAGATGCAGCCATTCTCATCATGTAAGAATATAGGCACTGCACTCATAAATGGTATTCACTATTAGATAACTAAGTAGTAAGTTGTAAAATAGCAATAGAATAAAAGTGTTTATTTGGAGAAGGCAGATGTAATATTAGGTTACTTGGTGATATATATATATATATATATATTCACCTAGATTTTTTTTTAATGGCAATATTCTTGTATTACGGTGACTAGAAAAAGTAGCCAAATATTCTTGGGAGCTCTGTTTCTTGCCTTTAACTTAAATCATGTGATACGATCATGAATTTGCTACCTCACTGAACACCATAAAAATGTCAATCTCATTGATTCTTACTGAGGCATGTTCCTAGGTGTACTGGGTACATTTTTGTGAGAACACATTAATGAAGAAAGTTGAACGTTTAGGTACCTGAAAGAGAGATTCAGAAAGACTGTTATTTATCTACAGAATTTAAAAACATAAAAGGTAATAATTATGGAATTTGAACCACAAATTACAAAATAATGCAACTTTTAAATATTTCTCTGTATTATTGAAGAGCAACAAAAGAGAGAGCCATATCTACAGCCTCCCTGTTAGGCAAGTTCCACCCAGTTTCCTACTGATGATCTACACACATGAGGAATTGGCCCCCAGGGTGATATTCAATCACCTTAATACAGAATACACTGTGATAGGGCAAATTTAATATATCAGATAAAATTAATATTTCTTTGATTGATTCTTTTGGTTCTTTTCATAAAATTTTCTAATCTGTACTAAATTTAGTCTAAAATTTTGTTGTGGACCTTCTTATCTTTGGAAATGATAAGTTTTTATTCTTTAGTCTTTTAATCTATTCAGCTCTGAATTTAACTCCATCAGTTAACCACCTGTGATCTTGTGCGGATCTATTGTGAAAATTTCCAGATTCACCACACAATTCCCATTAAAGTTAATGGTGCTACATGCTGAATGCCCATGTGCCAAGAAGAAAATTGCCCCATGGTGCTCAATAGCCCTTAAAATTACCCATTCCTTACCTTTGCCACCAAATGCTAATAATTGGAGTGTGCCATCTTCTATCAGCTCATATTTATCTAAAGAGAGAACAAAGGAAAAGAAGACAGAGTAAGGAGTCTTTTCTCATACAGAGGATTCAAACCACATTACAGTTTTTAATATACAGGTCTTAATTATAAAGCTATCTGTTGATGCTGAATTAATACTTTGAAATGAATATTGATTTAAGATAATTCTTAAATACTTCAACATGAAGTTCAGTTTGATTCAACTTTTAGGACAGATTCTGCATAACAAAGGGAAAAATACGATTCAAAGCCCCAAGGAAACCTACTGTATGGCTTAACAACTTTTGTTGTTCTTCATTATTCTCATCTTCTTTTAAGCCTAATTTAGTCCTACATTTTGACAATTTTAGGATAAAAAAATATTTTTCTTGAAATCTTGTGGAAAAAGGAAGCTAAATTACTTTTTAAAAAATGTACTACTTGGAAGTAATTTTGATACAATGCTTGATCAGGAAATAATCTGAAACAATAGCACAGATTTACATGGGTATAGTGTTTGCTATTCTCAGCTAGGTCTAATTTCTCTTCTCAATTCTTTGCCCTATCACAGTGTATTTTGTATTAAGGTGATTGAATATCACCCTGGGGGCCAATTCCTCATGTGTGTAGATCATCAATAGGAAACTGGGTGGAACTTGCCTAACAGAGAGGCTGGAACAGATGTGCCCTCAAGCTTTGTCTTCAACGATAGATATAGATTCTGATCACCTGAGAGGCAGCTCAGACACCTCGGCTGACTGAAAGAACCTCTAAAGATATGTGAACATGCTTCTAATCCATCTGTAAAAATACTGTAGATCAAGAGTTCTCAATAAGGGTAATTTTGCACCACAGGGAAAACCTGGCAATGTCTGGAGACATTTTTGGGTGTGACAACCGGGGAGGGTCTTTCTACTGGTATCTGGTAGGTAGAAGCCAGGGATGGTGCTAGCATCTACAATGCATGGGACAGCTCCCCAAAATAAAGAATTACCTGATACACAATGTTGATAGTGCTGAAGTTGAGAAACCTAGCTTTAGACATTGAAACTATTATTTCTAAAACTGTGCCAGAGCAGAAGGTCGAATATGTGTACAATAGATTGGGTTGGTTTAGGCTAACAAATTATTACAGGTACTCTTACACATTATAGGAAATATTTTTAGGACAATATTTACTTCTATTTTTACAGAGTCATTTATTTGGTTTTAACTTTCATTATATTTGTTCTTTGCTCACCTGGCTTCAAGCTTTGTGAAGATAGGGACAAGGTACGGGCAGTATCTGTTTTGATAAGCATCACATACTAGTGCCTAGCAGAGGGCCTGATACAGAGCTGGAGATGCCAGCTTAAACTACTTCACAACTGTTCAGTGACATCTTTTTTTTTTTTTTTTTAAATCTTTCAAAATGTGTTTTTGCTATAATTGGTCTTAGTAGTATTATCATTTACCAATCCATTCTTTGTAAAGAGTTTGGAAGGACATGATTACCACACAGAAATCTCTTTGATCTCTTTCAGGACAAGATGAATAATTTGATTTGTCAATATATGACAAGATTATGAAAAATTGAGGGGAGGTGTCAATTCAATCCCTTAATGGATTAAGATAATCTTCCACTAGCCAAGCAGCAAGCCAGAACCAAAAATAAGATAACATTATTCAGAATTTCAAGTTGTCTCTACCATTTTTTATGACACTGTTAGGCACCCAAGACAAAATAATTAGGGATAGGTAGAGATGGTAAAGGTGTGACAACATAATAGGAAACTGCCTTAGTCTGGGTTCTCTAGAGGCCCAAAATCAGTGAAGCATATATGTAAATATATAGAGAGATTTACTTCAAGGAAATGGCTCAAGCAGTTGTAGGGGCTGGCAAATACCAAATCTGTGGGTCAGGTGGCAAGCTGGAGGCCTCTGCTGGCTCATCAGATTGTAGGGGCTGGTCAAGCTAACTTCTGCAGGTCAGATGGCAGGCTGAAGACTTCTGAAGACTTATGTCCCAAAAACCTAAGGTCAGGTGATGAAAAAAGTGCAGAGTGGAAAGAGAGAGTGACACTTGCCAAAACATCCCCTTATACACTGAAGGCAGGCCATACCTTCAAGGAAACTCTTCTTTCAGCTGATTGAATAATCATGTCATGAAAGTGATTACAGTATATTACATTATTGAAGAGCAATCAGTCCAGTGTCTGCCAAACCCCTGAAAATCATAGCCTAGCCAAGTTAACACATAACATCAACCATCACAAAAATCAAAAGGGCGGAAAAAAAGACAAGAAAATTAAAAATAAAAACTATAGGGCATTCAGATTGTGAAATTAATAGACACAGACTATGAAATAAATGTGATTAACATATAAAAGGATTTATTTTGGAAAACATTTGGAAAGTATAAAGAACCTTTTTACACTTCTATTCTATAATGGAAAAAGTAATAACTAAAATTAAGAATTTAATGGATGACGTTAGTATCCATTAGACACAACTAAAAAGAAAACAGATAAAATGAAAGATAGGAGAGAAGAAAATGCATTGGGTACATCATAGAGGGAAAAAAAGGAATTAGGATTAGAATTTACAGAAAACAGTGTAAAACAGATATGGAACATGTTGAAAAAAATTAATGTTGTTGTAACTGAAGTATGTAAAAATAAGGAGCAAGATAATGGGGTAGAGATATATTTGAAGAGAAACTGGACAAAGGGCAACACCTTTAATAACTACAATTGCTACCAATTTCTAACGGAGAAAAATACATTGGAAAGCTCATAGTAACACTGATAAAAACTAAAGAAAAAATCTTAAAAGAACTAGAGAAAATGGGCATAACACCTTTAGAAGCAATAACAAATTTGATAACTGACTTTTTATGAATACAAGCATCTATCTATCTATCTAACTATTATCCATCTATCTAAAACACATGACAATTGTAGCCCATAAGGAAGGAAGGCATAAATACAAATAAAGTATTCTAAGGTCAATGCCATGTAAGGTAAATTATAAAAGAGCTGCTTTATATCAGATATAATAAATCAAGAATGCAGGTTTCAATTTCTAAGGTAACCAATAAAACAATGGAAAAGTATGTAACTAATGAGCTAGTAGAGGGCGAAATACATAAATGATCCCCCCCAAAAAAAGCAAGAGATAAAAATAAACATAGAAGAAAAAAAAAAAAAGACCAGATTCACCGGCCTGACAGACTGGAGAAACCCCGAGAGTATGGCCCCCAGACACCCTTTTAGCTCAGTGGTGAAGTCACTCCTGAAGTTTACCGTTCAGCCGGGGATTGGACAACCTCATAAAATGAAACAGGGCTAATGAGGCACAGCAGTCCAGGGACAAGGACTAGAAGGCAGGAGGGGACAGGAAAGCTCGTGATAGGGAACCCAAGGTTGAGAAGGGACAGGGTTGACATGTTGTGGAGTTGTTAACCATTGTCATAGGGCAATATGTGTACTAACTGTTGAATGAGAAACTATTTGTTCTGTAAACCTTCATCTAAGGTCCAAAAAGAAAAAAAAGAATTATCTATGTGAGATCAAATTGACAACAGCAACTCAAAAGGTTTGATGGGAAGCCTAAGGGGCAGTGAGTTGAAGATAATGATGATGGAATAATTTGGAAAAAGATAGTGAGAATAGCTGCACAACTGGAAGAATGTAATTGATGTCACTGAATTGTACAAGCAGAAACTTTTTGAAATGCTGTAACTTTGGCTATGTATATTTTCACCAAAAAAAAAGTCCTCCAAAGTCGAGAAGGGAGAGTGTTGACATGTTGTGGGGCTGTTAACCAATGTCATGAAACAATACGTGTACTGACTGTTTAATGAGAAACTATTTGTTCTGTAAAGCTTCATCTAAAGTACAATTAAAAAAAATATTTTTAAATAAACATAGAAGAGACAAAAAATAGAAAACAAATATATCTAATCTCAAATAAATTAGTAATTACATTAAAAGTAAGCAGACTAGTGGGGCTACTGGAATGGTTTAATGAGAAGCTAGGCAAATCTTCTCCCCAAGGCAATAATAAAACTGGACAAAATTTCAAAAACAACCATTCAGGACTCTGGAAAGTTTATTTTAAATAAACTTTTATTATTAAACAGAAGAAACTAGGCAAAACTAGCAAGAAATTTTAATGCTCAATTTAAGGCCAGTTGGGCATCAAATGTGTGATGTAGCAATTTGTTCACCAAATTTAATTACACTAGACACAACCCTTTGGGTCGGTGTTGTAGGGTGATTGTTGCTACCTATTAAGCTTGTTGTATTGAGCTCAGGAGAAGAAATTAAAACTTTCCTCTGTAGCTTCATGCTGGTAACACTAGGATACACTTCTTTCATGCATATTGCTGAGCTCTCATTCAATGCAACACAATGATACCTCCTGCTGGTCTTAAAACCAAATAGATAATTGACTGCTGAGCAAATTGCTTCTAAAATGCAGAATGAAAGAAAGCCTATAGAGACTCTAGGGTCCTTATGAGTTGGAATTGACTCAGCAGCAACGGGTTTGGTTTGGTTTTATTTATAATGTAGGCTTATTTTGAACTGAAATATTCCCAACAGATGGGTAAGATATGTTGAAGGGAAAAAATATAGTCTGGGCTCGACAGGGCCCTAAAAAGTGGAAGGAAATGTCTAAAAAGAATCATAATAGTATAATTTTGTTAATAGTTTTTCAACTTCTAAGTTTTTCCCAGTTTTCTCACACATTGCATTCTTTTAGAAGACAATGTAAAGGATACATTTTGTTTTATTACAATGTAAGAAAACCTGGAAAAGCAAGGTAAATACTGTGGGTAGCAAGAAGCAAAATAAATATTTGGCTTCAGTGAAAAGAAATAGCTGCCGTTCTGAGAAAGACAGACTTGTATGTCTGTATGCTTTTTTGCATAAAAATTTCTCCCACTGATGGTAGTGATTTGGTGAGGCAGGTGATGGGATAAAATTGGGATCCTGCAGCAATTGCTGTGTACTGAGCCGATGGAGAAAGAACAGCTATCAAGCAAGAGTCAGGAGGAGGAAATGCTCCAAGGCCACACAGGAATGACTGTGAATATTGATGAGCGGAAAATGAGAATACTGGCAATAGTAAGAGCAACAGGACTGATAGCCGTGGTGCTTACGCTATCCAGTGGTCGCTGGGAAAATGAAAGCCAGCCTTGTACTTCATGGAAACATAACTCTGGGCCTGGGAGATATTTAAAAGTAAGCACTTAGTCCTGTTCACTCATTCTTTTCTTCTTTCATAAGAATTAATATTTAAAAATACTCTCTGAGTAAGCAAAAAATATCAATACATTTTAAACAAATGCTGACATTTACTGAATACTAAATGAATCTCAGGCACTGTTCAAAGAACTTTATAGTTATTCCCTATAGCAAGTCAATAAGGCACTTCTGATCTTTATCCCAATTGTAAAAAACAGGAAACTGAGGCAAAAATTAAAAAGATGCTTGTCTAGTGTTCCACATTTTCAAGCTGGCAGAACAGGAATTTGACCATAAGATCTCTAAATCCAGAAATGATGCTTGTAGCAACCTTACTTTACACTTTCCTTGGTCATTCAACATATAACTACTAAAGATTAGCCCTAAGTGTGTCGAAAATTAAGTGAACAATTGCTTCTACTATGAGAAGGAGTGTCTCAGAAGATAAACAAGAGCACAATTAAATTTAAAAATTGTGATATGTGCCAGACTGCAAACACACAAGATACAAAATATGTAAGTTAAAATCATGAGATAACACCAACATCAACTAGAAGAGCAAAAAATAAAGAAAATCACAATACCAAGTACTGGCAAGAATATGGAGCTACTGGAATTCCCATACTATAAAGCTGAGAGGATAAAATGGACAACCAGTTTGGAAAAAAGTTTTTTCAGTTTCTTACGTTTCTTGTTATCAGTTGTCATCAAGTCGGTTCCAACTCATGGTGACCTTACGTATAACAGAACAAAATGTTGTCCTGTGCTGTGCCATTCCCATGATTGTTGGTATGCTTGAGTCCATTGTTATAGCTATTATGTACTGCCTTCTAACCGAGGGGCCTCATCTTCCAGTACTATATCAAACAGTATTCTGTGGTGATCCATAAGATTTTAATTGGCTAATTTTTGGAAGTAGATTGCTAGGCATTTCCTTTCTTTCTAGTCTGTCTTAGTCTGAACCTGTCCACTGTGGGTGAGCCTACTGGTATTTGAAATACCAGTCACATAGATTCCAGCATCATAGCAACATACAAGCCACCACAGTATAACAAATTGGTAGATGGATGGTGTCATGAAGACTACAGATGATATTTGAGCAACAATTCCTAGGTATTTACTAAACAGACATGAAAACATATGTCTACATAAAGACTTGTAAAGAATATTCATAGTTCTGTTCTTAGCCAAACTGAAAACAACCCAAATGTCTATCAGGAGCAGGATGGATTAAACACATTGTAATATATTCACGTAACGGAATATCATTAAGCCACTGAAATTGCAAACTACCGATACACACAACAGGTGGACAAATCTTAACGATATTAACAAGAATACAGACACAAAAAAGGAGATACCATATGAATCCATTTATAAGAAGTCCAAGATTAAGGAAAAGAACAAAACAAAACTATGAGATAAAAATCAGAAAGTGCTTGCCAGCAGGAAGAGGAGTTTCTACAGAATACACTCGCTCCTCAGCAACCCCTAACATTTGTTAGGCATCAGGTTTAAGCCCAAGGTCCTTTAGACTTAGGTTCTTTTCATCTGATTCACATCCAATTTTAAAAGCTCTTCAAGTTCAGTTTCACGAGTATGGTTTTTCTCATTCTAAAGACCTATGAACTAAAGAGAAAGATTTTTTTTCCCCTACACACTCCACATACCGTAGTAATCCAGGGGATAACGTAAGTGCAACAAACACTTCCATTCAACAAGAAAAAGGTAGGCCCACAGTACCTTCTCTAGCAGCTCTGAAATCCAGCCAGATAAGTATCACCAGTTCCTTGATTAGAACCATCACTGCTCCCTGGAAATTTTTTCTCCATGAATCTTGTCTCTGCTCTCCACTCTTTCGGGCCCCTGGTTGTACCTCTGTGTCATCTTTCCTATTCCTGTTTGCTGCTGAGAAGCTTTATCAGCCTGCTTCCTGCCTATAGAAGTTTAGGGTTCAAAGGCCTATTTTCCTTTTTACTGTCTCTGCCCATTTCAGTTTAAGCTGGTCGTGTTTCTACATTTATAATTCCTTTAAAACAATTGTGGGTATTCTATGAATTTTATTGGATTTCACTTCATCAGACAAAAGTCAAAATCACAGATCTCCTTGAGACAACCCTTTCTCTATCTCGAGCTTCCATTGAAGCTTCCTATGTCAGCCTTAAGATTATTAGAAGTGATTTAAGAGAGTTTACAAGGCATGCACTTTAAGATCTTCTGTGTATTTGAAACCAGTTGCCATCAAGTGGATTCTGACTGAAGGCCAGTTCCTGGGTGATGCAAACAGTGAACATGCTTGGCTGCTGTGCAAAGGTTGGAAGTTTGAGGTTACACCAGAGGCACCTCAGAAGAAAGGCCGAAAAATATACTTCCGAAAAATCAGCCATTGAAAACCTATGGAACCCAGTACTACTCTGACACAGATGGGGTCATCATGAGTTGCAATTCACTTCACTCAATAGAAACTGGTTTTTCTATTACCCAAGTTACTCCATTGTATTATAGGACAACTATAAGTCATTTGCCTTCCCCTTAAACCCTTTCATTAAAGGTGGATGTGAATATTTCATTCAACTATCTCTAGTATCAGAATTTATGTGATCTAGGATAAATTATCTATATTGAGAGCGCTTACCCTGTAGTGATCTTTCAAAAAGATGCATTCAACCATTCTAATCTGCAATTAATTGTTTCTCCCCAGTCTTTCAATGAACCTTCCTCTCTTATGTTACTAGTGCCATCTGGTGCAATTTAGATAGTTACTCAGACAATATTCCTGTGAATTTGCACTGAGAAAATAAGCAATTTTTTAAAATGCTATTAATTCTAATGGTCACTTGGGTCGAAGTTAGAAAATCACTACCTTAGGTTGGACTGAGTAGTGCCCTTGTGATCTAAAACAGTTAATGCAATTTCCTTACTTAAAATTTAATGTTGAAATTCAGCACTCTTGAGAATTTTTGCGGTGAATTTCCAGTTGGCAGTAAATATTCTTGTTTTCACTTTTGCTTAAGAGAATCATGCAAGAGTGATATATTTAGATGTTGACTGGCTATTTCCTTCATTTTTAACTAAGTGATATTGACCCTAAGAAAACAGTGTCAGGGTGTACATTAGAGAACAAAAACTTGGTACTGGGATACAGCAGCAATGCAGATAAATTTCAAATTTAAAGTAGGCCAAGGGCAACCTTCTCTTGTGCCCGTGTGGTGCCATAGTTTCCATGTCACACTTCTTTAAAATGGTTAGCAGTCAACATTTAGTTATTTAGAACCAAATGCAGAATATGTCAATGATCTATGCATTGTTGGAACTCAATGCTCCCTGGTTCGGCTACTAACAACACTTTACTGCCATCTCTTACGACTGTGATCACTTTATATCATATATTGCATCTTCTGTGTCCTTGTGCAGACTTGTTTTAAAATCACCCATAATCAGATACGTATAAGTGTTACATCATGTAAAAATACAAAATTTTGATGTTATATAAATGCGTCTATAGTAAAATTCAGAAAGCTTTCCAATTAATTCTGTAAAGTCCAGTATCAACTGACTATCAAATACTGGTAAATGTGCTACAAAGAAAGGAGAGTTATATACTTCCCTAATAAGCACAGACACGAAAATTCTAAATAAGATGTTAGCAAATAAAAACTAAGAATATATCTAAATAATTTATGACCAAGTTGGGTTTATTTCAGTCATGCAAAACTAAGCAAGTGTATCAATTTAAACAGCTTCGTTATAAATGACAGAATGTAAAATATTTTTTATAACAATAGATGCTTAAAATGACACTGATGAAGTTTTATATTCATTTCCATTAAAATTCCAAGTGCAATATAAATAATTAAATATAATCTGTAGTTAAAATGTTGATATTCTAAAACAATTCCAATTAAAGTCAAGAATCAGATGGAGTGCCTAAAATTATGATTCAGCATTGACTCAGAGGTTATACAAAATATTATTCAAAGAATTCCAGGAAGAAGACTCATATCATCTATTAGTATATCAATACTTAAAGGATTTTATTGTGTTATAAGAATAATCTGTTTGTGTCAAAAATATTTGGCAGCTTTATATTTATCATTCTTAAGTTTATCATACAGCTAATCTTTTCCTCTTCCTCTTCACTAAGACTCCACTCAGGGAATTTGGTCATAAAAAGTATATTGAGTAAATGTAATAATGTCATTATCATCCTATGATAGTGCTTATAAAATTATTGAAGAATCTAATAAAATCCAAAATGTTGACTTTTAAGTGAACAATTATAAAATATTACCCTTTTATATTAAAAAATCTTGGCAGTAAAAACAAAAGCCACCAGTGATTCTTTAGACGTACTGTCAAGATATCTTAAAAATATTATGGAATATGCTTTTTTTTTTTTTTTTAACATGAGCTCATTACAGAAATCCCCAGGCACATTCACTTGCCTCCCCACAGAAATTATATAAGTCTTGAAAAAGAGAAAGCAAATATACTTTTCAGAGTTAGTGAAGATGTGCAAAAGTCTTCATTTATAAATGCCATTCACAGAGAAAATCAAGTGCCTCTTTTATATTATAAGTTTATAAAAATAAAAGTCTACACCGGCAATGAGAAATCCGAAAGGGAAATTAGGGAAACTATTCCATTTACAATAGCATCTAAGAGAACAAAATACCTAGGAATAAATCTAACCAGGGACATGAAGGAATTATACAATGAAAACTATAGAACACTGCTCAAAGAGATTAAAGGAGACTTAAATAAATGGGAAGATGTTCCCTTGTGCATGGACTGGAAGACTTAATATTGTTAAGATGCCAATACTATCCAAAGCGAACTATACATTCAATGCAATCCTGATCAAAATTCCAATAGCCTTCTTTACAGAAATAGGAAAACCAACCCTCAACTTTATATGGAATGGCAAGAGACCCCAGATAGCTAAAACAATGTTGAAAGGAAGAACAAAGTAGGAGAACTCACACTTCCTGATTTTAAAACATACTATACAGCCACAGTAATCAAAACAGCCTGGTACTGGTATAACAATAGACACATAGACCGATGGAATAGAATTGAGAATCCAGAAATAAACCCATACATCTAAGGTCAACTGATTTTTGACAAGGGTTCTAAGTCCGTTCTATCGAAAAAGAAGAGTCTCTTCGATGAATGGTGCTGGGAAAATTGGATTTCCACATGCAGAAAAAATGAAACAGGATTCAAGCCTCACACTATCTACAAAAACAAATTCAAAATGATTAAGGACATAGATGTTCAAACTAAAACCATAAAACTCTTAGAAGAACAACCAAGGCAACGCTGTCAGGCCTAGCTTTCAGCCACGGGTTATCTAATGTAACAACAAAACCACAAATGGCAAAAGACAAAATAAATAAATCGAACTTCATAAAAATTAAAAATGTTTCTTCATCAAAAGATTTTACAAAAAAAAGTGAAAAGTAAGGCAACCAACTGGGAAAATATCTTCAGAAACCATATATTCAATAAGAATCTAATAACCAAAATATGTTTAATACTCTGACAACTTAACAATAAAAAGACAAATAATCCAATCATAAAATGATGAAAGGATTTGAATAGACATTTCACCAAAGAGAATGTTCAATTGGCCACCAGACACATGAAAAGATGCTCAGCAACATTAGCCATCAGAGAGTTGCAAATCAAAACTACAGTGAGATACCATTTCACTCCCGTTAGGATGGCTAAGATTGAAAAAAAAAAAAAGAAAACAACAAATGTTGGTGAGGGTGTGGGGGAATTACAACACTACTCATTGCTGGTGGGAATGCAAAATGGTACAGGCATTGTGGAAAACAGCGTAGCAGTTCCTCAAAAAACTAAAAATAGAACTACCATATGACCTAGCAATTCCACTCCTAGGTATATACCTGAAAGATTTGAAAGCAGAAACTCAAAAATAGCCAAAGGTGGAAATAACCTAATTGCCCATCAACAGATGAATGGATAAACAAAATGTGGTACATACTTACAATGGAATACTACTCAGTAGGAGAAATGAAATCTTGATACATGCTACAGTCTGGATGGAGCTTGAAGACTTTATGTTGAGCAAAATAAGTCACCTGCAAAAGGACAAATATTGAATGACCTCACTTATATAAAAAGATGAGAAAAGGCAAACATACGGACACCAAAGTTCATTAGTGGTTACTAGGGGCAAGAGGGAGGAGAAAAGGAGGGGTTAATGATGATGGAAAAATCACATTGATTAAGGGTAGGGTTGCACAATCATTGTAATTGCTGTCATTTATACGTCTGTAAAAGTTGAATTGGCAAAAGTTGTGTGGTAAATATACATCAACTCCTCACCGAACAACATGGTTAGGTTCCAAAGACCAGGTCGTTATGCAAAAACTGGTGTTATGCAAGAGTCAGGGCCATGCCCTGTCTTCGAGGCCAGTGTCTCCCTGTCGCTCACCGCCCATCGGGTACCCCTGATGCATCTCAGGATACATAGTGTGGTGGGCCCCCTTTCCCCACCATACCTTCCTCACCTCTACAGAGCCCGGGGGGTTGGATGTGGTGGTGGTGATCGGGGGTTGCTCACTATCTTCTGGCCTTGCTTCGAGCCTCCATGCAGACTCCTGTGCCTCACTTCTCCACCTTCCCCCTCCTCCGCTGGCCCCAGAGATGGGCCTCGGTGGCTGGCAGCTCCTGGGCCTGCGGGCAGGTGAGGTTCAACCACCTAGGCCCAGCAGAGGCTACTGAGGTGGCAGAGAGGCCTGTTTGGAAGAAGTGACTTCCAAGCCCCACCCCCCTGCCCAAATCCTGTGGCCCTGCCTCCCAGTGTCTCCTGTGCTCTGCCTGCCTGCCTGCCCCTGCTCGCTCCTGGCCCACCAGGCTCCTTGGCTCCACCTGGGTAATATCAGCTGCCTTGGCCTGCATAGCCTGGCTCCCTCTCACAAACCTAGCCCTTCTTCTTCTCCTCCATCCCCTCTCACCTTGGCTCTTCATTAATGCACAAAATAGTCAGATAGTAGACTTTTTTCTGTTGATGTAAATGCAAAATATTGGATAACAAGATAATTGATAAGTGAGGAATAGATATATTTACAACGACAAAAAAAAAAAAGAATAGCTGCTGAGGCTGTTTACGTACAACCAAACACCTCATGGGATTTGCTTTCTTGGTTTGGAGGTTTAGGGTCATGGTTTCATGGGATATCCTAGTTAATTGGCCTAATAACATGTTTAGTGCTTCTGTTCTATCTCCTAGTTTGTTGCATAGTGCCTAGGGTCTTAAAAGCTTGCAAGCAGCCAACCAAGGCACAATAATTGGTCTCTATTCACCTGGAGCAACAGGGGAAGAAGTTGAGTCAGGAATAGAAGGAGGATATGGCTAATTGCCTCCATGAACAACTGCCTTCTTTGCCATGGGACCAGAAGAACTGGATGGTGCCTGGCTACCATTACTGAGCATTTTGATCAAAGATCCCATAGAGGAATCCTGATCAAAAGGAGGAAATGCAAAATAGAATTTCAAATTCTCATGGAATCCAGATTTCCTGGAGTCATGAAGATTGGATGAACCCTTGAATATATTGCCCTGAGATAATCTTTAAACCTCAAACCAAAAATATCTCCTGAAGTGTTCTTAAAACCAAACAGTAGTTTAGCTTAACTAGTAAAAAAGGTCTGCCTTGAGCATTATGCTCTTTTAAGAACTATCCATATGGGATCAAACTGACAACAGCAACTCGAAAGATTAGATAGGAACCTTATGGGGCAATGAGTTTATGTTAATGGAGGAGGAACAACTCGGAAAAAGAAAGTGAGAACCATCGCACAACTCAAAGAATGTAATCAATGTTACTAAATTGTACATCTAGAAACTCTTGAATTGGTGTCTGTTTTGCTGTGTAATATCCTCAACAACAATAACAAAATAAATACAATTAAAAAAAATAATAAAGTTCTATTTCTTATTGTGGAATTAATTCAGGTTCCATGTAGAAAATTTGAGAAATATCAAAACATAAAAAAAAAAGCAAAAAGACTTTAAACGCTACAAAATAGTGATAACCATTAATGTTAGTTGGTATTTTTTAGATTTTTTTCCTATGGAATATCTATATAAAATGCATATGCTATACATATATTTGTGTACATACTGAATATATGAGTACATGTATACATTATCAAAAATTTGGATTTCTATTTATTCTTTTAGATATATATATAAAATGTGTGTATTCTTGCACTATGACTGCATATATATATCCTTATATATTTATATTGTGTCCTCAAAACAAAACATGTTTACTTTATTAATAATCTATATTTATCTATTTTATTGTTATAATATTATTTTTTGTATGTTTTATTATATGTTAGCATACATTAAATTCTTCAAACATATTAATAATTACATAACACTATATCAGTTTTGATTTGATTATCTTAAGCTTATTAATTATGTCATATTTTATGTTATAAAAATAATTAAATGTTCTCCTTTCTAATAGTAGCATCTCTTTTATATTCCTAACTGTGATGGTATGACTTATGCTTTACTAGTAAATTGATAATGGGGCCTAGACTAGTAAAATGAAGAATTGTATATCATGTGAAGAAAATGTCCTACTATTTCTAGTAAGTTTTTTCCATTATCCAGTGCTAGTTTATACTGAATATTTTCACTATGTCATTTATTATCTTATTTTGAATTTGCTTTGTTCAGTATTTTCAAATTTTAATAATAAATTTCCTGAATCAATGATTATTTTGCAACAGAGGAATGGTTCTGTTCAATGATGCTGGAATATTAGTTTAATCTATGTTGGACTCAATTTCATAGACTTTCAAAAAGATTTTTACTTCCATATTTAGAACTGTGATTGATTAGTATTGATTAGAAAATTAGCATTTTCCAAAGTTTATTCAACAATCAATCTATGAAATACTGCATTTAAAAAGATGTTTGTTTGTAGACTGGTTTTACAAAATATTACAAAAAAATTCACAGTTCAAATTAGCATACTTAAGGTATTATATTAAAGGGTCTATGAAGTCATGAAATAACAAAATTAGTTTAATTTTGTTTAATACAGAACAACCCAAATTGATTTGAACATGGCATTTTTTTCTGAACAACTGTTAAGGGATTAACAACTTTATGCTACTCAGAACACATTTTAGATAATATTGGGCTAAAATAATAATTGTTAGTGTTATCCTAGAATTGTATAAATAATTTGGTATATTTTAAATCTACTTTTGATATTGACTTTAATTTATGGTGCTATTTCCTATTTTTATCACTTTGGGCTATTTCATGGAAGGATCATATCAGTCTGGATTTACTTTTTTGCCTGTTAACTGCAATGTTCCCAGTAAAAGAATTAATCTTTATTAAGAAAAATAAAGGCTAACAAAATAGCACAAAAGGGATAAAATTAACAAGAAAGAACATAGATTAGGCAAAAGAACTGACTTTGTTTTGGAAAGGCTCATATGTTTAAAGAGGATAACAATAACTATTATAATTCTAAATATCATTAAGGCTTAATTTACAATTCACTTTAGTATACATTTTAACACTTAATTCTTACAACAAATATATAAGCTAGTAATTAAGGTACTTGTTGTAACAAAAAGAAATTGATGTTCATAGAGAGGAGCAGGCCTTTTCCAAAGTGAGAGCTTCTGGCCAGAAGGATTGAAGCACCAGGTTAGTCACCAGTCCAAAGGACTCTGACTACGTCACAGGGCTTAACTTTATGAAATCTCAGTTCTTATTTGTTCTTATTCTTCAAATAGAGGAAAATGTGGCAAAGACAACAAACACCCTGTGTTCTACAAATTGTTTCTACTTACCAGCCTCACACAATGACTCTTCTCCCAGCCCACCTGCTGTGAAGTTGGTGGCAAGATGACTGCGTTCTGGCCAATGGAATGTGTTAGAAAGTTACCTAAAACACTTCAGACTGGCCCTTAAAATTATGCTGTACAATTCTTCAGCCCTTGCGTCCATGTCTATACTTACACCACGGGCCCTGTATTTGAGGTAGAAGTGTGGAAAGATGGAAGGGGCCTAAAGTCCTGAGTCACTGGCTGGAGCAGCATCCAAAGAAGAATGGCCCAATTCTCATCTGATGATGGTTTTAAGGAAAAATAAACCTTCATTTTGTTAATACACTGTAATTTGAGACTTGTTTTTTTCAGCAATTAGTGTTAAATTTCCTAAAAAATGCTAGATTGATTTGAGAAAATCCTGGATTTATTTAAACTCTCGTTTATTTTTCTTCTTTCCCTTATAAGTCATGCATTATGTGATAGTGAAGATTAAAAACTTACTCTTTTTTCCAAATGATTTACACGAGGTCATTTGGGACAAATTGTGAACTAGATCAATTTCCAGTCCAAAATAAGATTATCAGTGAATAATTTGATGTATTTTTTGTCTTTAATTGTTGACTGTAAAACAAAGTTAGTAACAGAATAAGTTTTAATGTAGTAAAGTATATATATATATACTAATTGATTAGTAAAAATAAGTTCAGTGATTTGAAGTTCAGTAATTTGAAGCCCTAAGACATATAGAGGTGAAAATCATCCGGATCAACCCCTTTATTTCAAAGTTGAGAATACTAAAACTCTCAGAATTTAAAATTAAGTTTCGTAGAAAATGAATATCAAAAAGGTAAATCTGTTTTATCATATGATTCTATTACCTGGGACTCAATACTTTCTTTACACAAACACCTCAGCTTTATCACTATCATTATAGTTTTTACATATTCTTAGAAATTATACCTTTATGTTAAATTAATAAATTAGAGTACAGGTAACATAATGGCAAAAATTGAGATGTAAAGTTAAATCTCATTAAAGGATGGTTTCTAAAAGACATTTAGTTGGACTAAATAACATAAGAAGGAAATCTAAGTAGTAGAATTTATTAGAGTTTGGGTAACATTATATAATTAAGATGTATAAGACTATCTTAATATTGTCATTTTCATAATTAATTATTATAGAAAGAAGTGAATATTTCCTGACAAATTCTATACTGTCTTCATTTTTTAGTTCTGCTGTAATAGAAGTACCACAAGTAGGTGGTTTTAATGAACAGAAATTTATTGTCTCATAGTTTAGCAAGCTAAAAGTTTGAATTCAGGGCACCAGCTCTAGAGGATGGCTCTCTCTGTCCAGGCTAAGGGGAAAATCTTTGTCTCTTTTCAGCTTCTGTTCCTCAATTCCTTGGAACTCTTCCGGTGTTGTGGCATGCATCTCTCTCATCTCAACTTCCTTGCTTCTATGCCTACCTGCTCTTTTTACGTCTCAAGAGTGATTGGTTTAAGGCGTATCTTACACTGATATAACAAAGAAAACCCTGTTCCCAGATGGGATTACATCCACAAGTATAGGGATTAGGATTTACAACACATATTTTTGGGGGACACAGTTCAATCCATAACATTCCACACTTTAGCCCCACAAAATTCACGTCCTCCCCCACATACAAAACACATTCACCCTATCACATATGCTACTTATTGAAATGTTCCATTGCTGGGAAATTTGTGTCTCTTAACCTAAAATGACCAAATTAATATATATATATCAAAAGAAGACTTTATTACTACACACATTTTTGAACCTTACATTTTACAGTCAGTTAATGATCTATTATGTTTTGGAAATATAAATGAAAATATAAAAATAAAATTCTCTCAGGTGCTGATACTTTTTAAGTATATTACCTAGAAAATGCAAGGAATTATACTCTCAAAAATGTGTACAGGAACAAAATGTAAATCTTCTAATGAACTTGGTGTGTCCTGAAAAATATTTTCAAGAAATCCTACTGAAATAAACCAATAATGATAAACGCTTCTGAGATTTACAAACTTAGCTTCAATTATTTTAATTCATTAGGTAGAACCAAAAGAAATTCAAGATGCAAGTTATTTGAACAACGTTAACAGGTAAAATATTTATATTGCATATAATCCAAAGAAAATAATATGTTTTAAGTTTGACTGACAACAGCAACGTGTTCTTAAACGTGGCTTTGAAGCAGAAAACAGGCAGAAAGCCAGAGAAAAAAATTTTAAGAACTAAATAAAGCAAGGAAATATGAGAGAAACCTGAATGGACCAATAAGGATAGCACATCATTACGATGAAAACAATTCTGTGCACGTAAGATAAATAAAAAAACAAAGATTAATATTGTGATATTTATGAATAATTGTAACTTTTCTTTAGGTCCAAATTTAATGGTAACAGGGAAAATATTCTACATGTTTATTATTAGCTGGATGTTAGTTGCGCATCAAAATGGTAATTCAGCACATGAGGGAATACGGAGCTCCAGCCAGTTGCCTGTGGTGATAAACTGCCTGGTTTGGAAAAGTTTGGAGAGCACCCAAGGTGGGAGAGGTGTGACTGCGTACAGCATAGTCATCACGGGTAGAGAGCATTACTGGCAATGCCAGGTGGTTGCTGCTCCATCACAATGCATTGAACACAGTGAAGAATCTACCCTCAAAACTAGACATATACTTCAGCACACACTTGCTGCAGACAAAGTGCCTAGGGAAATTTTTTTGACTACCCAAAGAATATTGCACACTACTGCATAGCCTTAAAGTTGAGGTTGGGATGAGGAAGTTGGGTGAAGGGGAAGGAGAAGAATGTAGAACTGGGAAAGATGTTGCGGGTGAGGATGGATGGAAACTTTTAGCAAAAGCAGTCACAAGCAGCAAACCTAAATTTCTACCTCAACATGCATAACATAGTTCTTCCTGTGGTAGAAAAACCGTTTCTGGCATCCAAGATATCTGTTGATTTTCAGATGTAATCAGAACTGTGCATTCTGCAAATTAAAAATTCATTTTTAACTAGAGATATTGTCATAAAATGTTGAATACAAAATCCACTGGCATTATTACAAGAAAATTTATTTCATCAGCTAATAAAAGAAAAAGATAGTTAAATTAAAAAAGCAACAACTTTGGAGAAGTAGTGATTTTAATGTTTAATTATAAATGTCTTCCCAAATTAACATGTGCTTGTTGTTTGGGAAACCCCGGCAGCAGAGTGGTTAAGAGCTACAGCTGCTAACTAAAAGGTCGGCAGTTCGAATCCACCAGGTGCTCCTTGGAAACCCTGTGGGGCAGTTCTACTCTGTCCTATAGGGTCGCTATGAGTTGGAATCGACTTGATGGCAACGGGTTTGGTTTCTTTTCATTTATTATTGTTAGGTGCCATCGAGTTGGTCCATGCTCATAGCAACCCTGCATACAGCAGAACAAAACACTGTCGGGTCCTATGCCATCCTGACAATCATTGCTATGCTTGTGGCCAGTGTTGCAGACACTGTCACTCCATCTCTTTGAGGGTCTTTGTCTTTTTCAGTGACCCTTTACTTCAGCAACCATGATGTCCTTTTCCAGGGACTGGTTCCTCCTGTTACTGCATGCATGTTTTAAAATCAGGAAAGGTGTGTGTCAGGGTATGCTTTCACCATACTCATTCAATCTGTATGCTGAGCGAATAATCAGAGAAGCTGGACTACATGAAGAAGAACACAGCATCAGGACTGAAGGAAGACTCGTTAACAACCTGCAATAAGCAAATGACACAACTTTGCTTGGTGAAAGTGAATAGGACTTGAAGCACTTACTGATGAAGACCAAAGACTACAGTCTTCACTATGAATTACACCTCAATGTAAAGAAAAAGAAAAAAATCCTCACAACTCGAGCAATAAACAACACCATGATAAACAGAGAAAAGACTGAAGTTGCCCAGGATTTCGTTTTACTTGGATTCACAATCAACGCCCATGCAAGCAGCAGTCAAGAAATCAAACAACGCCTTGCAAAACTGCTGCAAAGATCTCTTTGTTGTTGCTACGTGCCATCGAGACAATTCCAACTCACAGCCACCCCACGTTCAACAGAACAAAACACTGCTCAGTCCTGTGCCAACCTCACAATCCTTGCTATGTTTGAGCACAGTGTTGCAACTGCTGGGTCAATCCATCTCACTGAGGTTCTTCTCTTTTGCTGACTTTCTACTTTATCAAGCATGATATCCTTCTCCAGGGACTGGTCCCTCCTGATAACATGTCCAAAGTACTTGAGACAAAGTCTTGTCATGCTTGCTTCTAAGGAGCATCCTAGACGTACTTCTTCCAAGACAGACTTGTTCATTCTTTTGGCAATCCATGGTATATTCATTATTCTTCACCAACACTGTAATTCAAAGGTATCAATTTTTCTTTGGTCTTTCTTATTCATTGCCCAGCTTTTGAATGCATATAAGGTGATTGAAAATATCATGGCTTGGTCAGGCACCCATTAGTTCTCAAAGTGACATTTTCGCTTTTTAATACTTTAAAGAGGTCTTTTGCAGCAAATTTGCCCAATGCAATGCGTCATTTAATTTCTCGACTGCTGCTTCCATAGGCATTGATTGTAGATCCAAGTAAAATAAAATTCTTGACAACTTCAATATTTTCTCTGTTTTTCATGGTATTGTTTATTGCTCCAGTTGTGAGGGGTTTTTTTCTTTCTGTTGAGGTGTAATCCAGACTGAAGGCTGTAATCTCTGATCTTCATCAGTAAATGCTTCAAGCCTTCTTCGCTTTCAGCAAGCAAGGTTGTGTCATCTGCATGTTGCAAGTTGTTAATGAGTCTTCCTCTAATTCTGATGCCACAATCTTCTTCATAGAGTCCAGCTTCTTGGATTATTTGCTTACCATACAGTTGGAATAAGTATGGGTATATAACCTTTCGCACACCTTTCCTGACTTTCAACCACGCAGTGTTCCCTTGTTCTGTTCAAATGACTGCCTCTTAATCTATATTCAGGTTCCTTATGAGTACAACTAAGTGTTCCGGAATTCCCATTCTTTGCAATGTCATCCACAATTTGTTATGATCCACACAGTTGAATGCCTTTGCATAGTCAATAAAACACAGGCAAACATCTTTCTGGTATTCTTTGCTTTCAGCCAAGAGCCATCTAACATCAGCAATGATATCCCTTGTTCGACATTCTCGTCTAAATTCGACTTGAATTTCTGGCAGTTACCTGTCAATGTACTGCTTCAACCATTTTTTAATTATCTTCAGCAGAATTTTACCTGAGTGTGATATTAATGCTATTGTTCAATAATTTCCACACTCCATTGGAACTCTTTTCTTTGGAACTCATAAAATGAATCTCTTCCGATTGGCTGGCTAGGTAACTGTCTTCCCAATTTTTTGGTGTAAGTGAGAAACATGTGCTTAGGAAAAGCAATTTGTTTTTCTCTTGAAGAGTTAATCTTAGATGATGAATAAAATCTTTCAGATAAAAAATTATCTCTAAAATATTGTAAATTGTAATGGTTTAAAATCACAAATTATAATCAACATGAGTATATGAAGAGTGGTTTATCACTGGATTTACAGGTTCAGCATATTTTTATTTCTACTAGAAATGTGTGGTTTTTTGCAGAAAAATAACAGGTTTGGCATGTTTTAAAAATAATTGAATGGATCACAGAATTTTGTTAGACTCAGATCTATTTTACTATTTTAGTAAAAGGGAGTATAACTCAAAATTATTTTTTATCCTTATAGTATTTAGCTCAGTGATTCATGTGTACAGGTGCTTAAAGCATAGCTATTGACTTGAACTCACACGACCTTAAATTAATTATCTAGCGATCCAAAATCAAATAGAACAATAATGAATTATGTATGCTGACTTCAGACTGTGAACTATAGCAGTCTTGTTGGAAGTGGAGACAAATTCAGATGTAATTTTTTCTTACTGCGTTAACGTTGTAGAGAAGCTAGAAAGTAAAATGTCAAGTTATTTCAGATATCCCTAGTTGACTTATCCAAAGTAAGTAATTTTTTACAGAATGGAGCTACTGCAGATTGGTGTCATGAGCTTCAAAGAGCATTTTGCTTGAGCAGCATTAGTAAACTGAAAAGCCCAAAAGGTTATATATACATATATAGATATATATAAAATTTTCTGTACTGAAGGTTTTCTGCTCCATGCCAAATTCTTCTTAATAGTGTCTTTTAGTTAAGGTATACATATCTACTGGCTCATTAAATTGTATTCAATGATAATCTATCTCAGAAAGAACCAGATCACACAGAATACACACAGCACTTTATAAGGAAAGGTATTTCACTAATTGATGGTAATGATTTATTGAAGAATTCTATCACAGAATGAAAGTATAGTTGAATGTAATAGACATCTCTAATACTGGCATTTTTCCTCTTCTCCATGTGGAATGTTTCTATGAGCTATCATCTCCAGGTATAAGTGAAGAGAAAGACTCTGAATGAAAATGAATGAGGGATCCATAAACAAACTTAACTTTTTTTACAATTTTGTGAGCACTACCTTTCATGTTTCAGGAAGCAGCAGCTAGTTGGTTTGACATTTGCAGAGAGCTGACAGTGTCTCTCTCAAAATGGTTTAAAAACATTTTGTCAACAATGGATTAGTTTATTATTTTAATATTTCTTGTTCTTTGTTTGATCAGGAGTTGATGGTTTTTCAAGCTCTGTCCTTTGAATTTATCAAGTATCCTGATGGCATAAGGTCAAAAGGTTTTCTTTTCTTTTTTTTTTTGAGAGAATTTCTACTAACATAAAGAAATAGGCGTTCTATGCAAACCATTAAACCAGGTTGGCAGTCATGTTATGGACTTTCACTGTAGCGTCTGCATTAAAACGTTTTGTTAGGTATGGATAAATAACCCCTTATTAGCATGAAAGCTACAAAAGAAGAAAAAAAGATACAAATGTTGCAAATATTTCCTGAAATGCAAAGCAAGTCTCAAATTCTACACAGTGCAAAACAGAGAAGTGCTATGAGATATTAAGAAGATGACACTTACATTTTATACGGAAGGATCAAGACAGCTTGTTGACAGAAGCCTGGTGTCGCTGTTGCCTCTCTGCATCACAGTGTACACTCACCCAGATTTACTCATTGGAATGTCACTTAGCTTATTAAGGGACAAACCATACCCTGAAAAAATTAACATATGCTATTGCAATTAACATAGGATAATTTCATGTCAGAAAATCAAATTTTATTATTAACAAAGTAAATAATGAAACTGATATATGTATCACAGTTTTAGTTCAGACTTTGTTTTCATTTTTAGTACAACATTTACTTTGATCTTCATAAATGTGTGGGGCAACATTAGACATAAATGTGTTTTCCAAATAGATTCATATTTCACTTTGTTTGTCCCAGCAGGGATATTGGCTGAGCATACTAAGTATTCAGAATGCCATCTGTCGAATTTATAGAGACAGTATGTCCAATAAAACTCACTGGGCTTTAGTTTATTTCTTCTCCAATTAAGAAAAGAGAAGATTTTATTAAATAGTCCATGTTTCCTTTAATTTTACTTTTTATGATTTGATAATCCTAAATTATGAAATTAAATGATCTTGTCCACATAGTGCTTTGGAAAATCAAATGAAGTCCCAAGGAATCTATCGAAAACGTGAAATGGAAGTAAAAAAAGACACTCATCTGCTCTTATACATATATATATATATTTGTTTCTGCTTTGGAAACAAGAGATAAATCAATAAAACTAGGTTTACTTTTTACAGGTCACTTCATAGCTTTTAAAGGCCATGCTGAATTGGGAATCTCCAAGAGAATAACATGTGTGAAAGGTTCCAGAGGGATACATTCCATAGAAACTTTTAAGATAGATGATCTCCTGAAACTAGTAATCCTCTGTTCATAACTTGTTTTGAAACCACAAAATTTTGAAACCACAAATTTTGAAACCACAAAAGTCTAGTTCCTACAAAACAAAGCAAAAGACCCTATACTTCTTAATAATTTTGTTCATACTAAAATCACATCCAGAAAACAAATAAAATTATATATTTTTTAAAGTCACTTAAATTGTTCCCACCTATACAAAATTCACTTCTGTGGAAACTCCATCTTCCAAGATGAAATGAGAACCGGAGAATAACTAGAAAATTTTCCTGAGTAGCCAAAATAAATACTATAAGCTATGTTAAAAGACAAAAAGAACTAACGTAACTATCCCTAGATAAGTCATTCAGACAAGTGTGACTAGCACTGTTTTCTGATCTTTTAACTCACACAAAAATAAAAATTGTCAGTTTCAGGAAATGGAGGTGTGAGGGATTAAGTTTAGGAAGATAGGTAGATTCACTGGCAGAACTGTGAGTGCCTGGTACAATCCTATAGCCCAAAAGAAGGAATAAAAACCTACACAGAAAAACTTAAGAATTCAAAGCATAACATTTTGGACTATTTAGTTAGGTGATAACCCTCAACAGGGTCTGGGGACAGTAATCAATATAGTGCATATGTTCACAATTAAAACTGTATTATCAAGTAAAGGTTGAAACTCCTTGAAAACACTTTGTAAAGAGAAGAACAGGTAGATAAGCATGGAGTTTGGAACCTGGGTTCTAGTTTGGCCTTGAACTCTTATTGGATTTCACCTTTGACCAAATGATAACTTGTCAAAGCACTAACCTCCTTACTTGTAAAATATAGATAATAACACCTACATTATGGAGTCCTTGAGAAGATTAATGAAAATATTACTACCATCCTTTCTGTTAGCATGACTACCAGTCACAAGTACATGGAATTTGCATTGAATAGATTTATACCTAATATTGTTGATAAGAAAAAAATTGAAAAACATCAGTTGTATTAAAGCAACTCATTCTATTCATGCAGGGTAACTGTACTTACTCGTTTAATAGAGGCTGTTGTTGTTATGATTCGTCCCTCAAAAAGATTTTATACCTAATGCCTTGAAGCTTCCTCAAAATCATTTTGAAAGTAAGAAGTTGATAACATTAAAAAAAAAAGTTCAATATATTTTCTCAGTATAAGCCAACCTGACTACCTATTTCCACAAGATGAAACCACAATGAGACTGCGGGTAGTTTATGGTGCACCCTACAGGCTCTCTTTGGAACTGGCTTCTCCCTTCTTCACATGGTATATGAAGGCGGAGCCTTCTTTGCTGTGATTCATGGATACTTTGGAAGTATCTTGAGCAACCATGTTTGTGACTATCTTTTTTTCCAGAACAAGATAAAATTCATCCCCCAAATGTCACCTCTCTGGGTGCTATTTTTATCTTTCATTTTGTGTAATCTTTCCAAAATTTATAACATATAGCAGACAACAAACTGCTTTAATACTCCTCAGATTCAAAAACAAATATTAAATTTGCATTTTTAATTTTAAAAAAAATAAATACGAGCATATTTTGGATCACGTTGATGACTTCCATTATAGAAAAATGCCAGCATGCAGTATCAGTGCCTGATTTGAAGCTAAGTGATTCTCTAAAGAGACAAAGAGTTAACATTTAATGTGTTGGTAAATGCCAGCATGTCTGGTGCCTTTAAATTGACATGATATAATATAAAAATTACAATGGTTTCACACTCTTATAGTAAAATTTAATTCTTTAAGCAGATTAAAAGGCAAAAGTTCTCTTATAGGGTAACAATTCTTAACTGGGATTTTTTAAGAAGAGATTTTTTTTTAATTATTAAATAATTCGAGCTATAGATTTGATGAACTGAAAAGAGTATATTGTGGCAGAGTTAGAAACTACCTTAAAACACATAGGATTAAAAAAATGTAAATAATATATTTTTGGGAAGTAAAGGACAAGTTAAGGAGCCCTGGTAGCACAATGCTTTAACCCACCAGTGGCTTCACAGGAGAAAAGACCTGGCAATCTGCTCCAGTAAAGATTACAGCCTAGAAAACCCTATGGGGCACCTGTACTTTCTCTTATAAGGTCACTATGAGCCAGAAGCAACTGGTCAGCACAAAACAACAACAAAGGAAAAGCTCATTAGTGAAGCATCGTAAGAATGAAAATTTCCCAATTGTTACAATCAAGGTAAATGTTAGCAGAATTTGAATTTGGTACTAATAGGAATATTCCCCTGTTATTCATAAGGTATTCACTGGCCAGTTTTTTCAGAAGCTGATCACCAGGTCCTTCTTCCCAGTCTGTCTTAGTCTGGAAGCTTCTAACACCTGTCTGTCATGGGTGACCCTGCTGGCATTTGAAATACCTATAGCATATCTTCCAGCATCACAGCAACACACAAGCCACCACAGTGCGACAAATTGACAAATGAGTGGAGCTCATGTAGAACCTGTACATAGACCAAGAGGCAATCATTTGAACACAACCAGGGGATACTGCATGGTTTAAAATCAGGAAAGATGAGCATCAGGGTATCCTTTCACCATATTTATTCAATCTGTATGCTGATCAAATAATCCAAGAAGCTGCACTATATGAAGAACGGGGTATCAACATTGTCTCCGTTTATCACGATGTTGCTTATTGGTCCACTTGTGAGGATTTTTTTCTTGTTATTGAGGTGTAATCCATAGTAAAGGCTTTAGTCTTTGATCTTCATCAATAAGTGCTTCTAGCCTTCTTCACCTTCCACAAGCAAGGTTAGTCATCTTCATATAGCAGATTGTTAATGAGTCTTCCTCTAATCCTGATGCCCGGTTCTTCTCCATATAGTCCAGCTTCTCAGATTATTTGCTCAGCATACCAATTGAATGAGTACAGTGAAAGGATACAACCCCGATGCACAGCCTTCCTGACTTTAAACCACTCCGTATCCCCTTGTTCTATTCGAACGACTGCCTCTTGGTCTATGTACAGGTTCTGCATGAGCACAATTAAGTGTTCTGGAAATAACATTCTTTGCAATGTTATCCATAATTTGTTATGACCCACACAGTCGAATGCCTTTGCATAGTCAATAAAACACAGGTAAGCATCTTTCTGGTATTCTCTGCTTTCAGCCAAGATCCATCTGACATCAGCAATGATATCCCTCATTCCATGTCCTCTTCTAAATCCGGCTTGAATTTCTGGCAGTTCCCTGTCAATGTACTGCTGCAACTGTTTTTTGAATTATCTTCAGCAAAATTTTGCTTGTGTGTGATATTAATGATATTGTTTGATAATTTCCACATTCTGTTGAATGATCTGTCTTTGGAATGAGCACAAATATGGATCTCTTCCAGTCAGTTAACCAGGTAACTGTCTTCCAAATTTCTTGGCTTAGATGAGTGAGCGCTTCCAGCACTGCATATGTTGTTTGAAACAACTTCATTGGTATTCTGTCAATTCCTGGAGCCTTGTTTTTTTGCCAATGCTTTCAGTGCAGCTTGGACTTCTTACTTCAGTAACATTGGTTCTTGATCATATGCTACCTCCTGAAACGGTCTAATGTCAACCAATTGTTTTTGGTACAGTGACTCTTTGTATTCCTTCCATTTTCTTTTGATACTTTCTGAGTCCTTCAATGTTTTGTCCACAGAATTTTCCAGTATTGCAACTTGAGGCTTGAATTTTTATTTCATTTCCTTCAGCTTAAGAAATGCTGAAGGTGTTCTTCTCTTTTGGTTTTTTAACTCCAGGTCTTTGCACATTTCATTATAACATTTTACTTCGTCTTCTCCAGCTGCACTTTGAAATCTTCTGTTCTGCTCTTTTATTTCATCATTTCTTCCTTTCACTTTAGCTACCCTACATTCAAAAGCAATTTTTATAGTCTTTTCTGGCATCCATTTTGGTCTTTTCTTTCTTTCCTGTCTTTTTATTGACCTTTTGCTTTCTTCATGTACCATGTCTTTGATGTCTTCCCACAACTTGTCTGGTCTTTGGTTCTTAGTGTTCGATGTGTCCAATCTATTCTAGAAATGGTCTCTAAGTTCAGGTGGGAATATACTCAAGGTGATACTTTGGCTCTCATGGACTTGTTTTAATTTTCTTTAGCTTCAACTTGAACTTGCATATGAGCAAATAATGGTCTATTCTACAGTCAGCCCTTAGCCTTGTTCTGACTGATGATATTGAGCTTCTCCATTGTCTCCTTCCACAGATGTAGTCGATTTGATTCCTGTGTATTCCATCTGGCCTGCTAAAAGTGTTAAGAAGCAGGTTCCAGCAAAATGGTGCTCTAGGCAGAAGCACCAAGCCATCCCTCTACAGCAAAGATCTGAAAAACTAAGCCGAACAGAGAATACAACCATCCTGAAACACTAAAACATCAAATGAAGAGATAAAGAACTCAGCCAAGCACCAAATGGAGTGAGAAAACTGACAGAGAACGGAGAGTGAGGAGAGACTCATGCAGAGGTCCACTACCAGGTAAAGCAGCGCGGATCCACCAT
>NW_004443943.1:7413008-7414207 GCF_000243295.1 Trichechus manatus latirostris | reverse complement strand
GAGTGAGAAAACTGACAGAGAACGGAGAGTGAGGAGAGATTCATGCAGAGGTCCCCTACCAGCTAACGCAGCACGGATCCACCATCTTGGACTCCTATCGGAGACCAGCAAACAGGGGGTACGAGAAAGCAGCCTCACGGAGTGTCCAGTGGGAGACAAAACAACTGGTAATTTGCAATATACGCTTTCCTACCCCCCACCCTTCTTCACCCCGACTCAGCCTCCTCTGCTTCCCGCAGCCACAATCTCTTGTCCAGGAAACACCAGCTGCTCGGATTCCACACACCCAAACGTGTGGCTCTCTGAGTGCCATTTGTTGGCTACTGGCGTTGCTTTTTTCCACTTCTTTTGATTTCTTCCTTACCTCTTGCCACCTCCCCCTCTTTTCGCTCAAGTACCTCGCTCCATGCGCCATCTTTGCTTCTTCCTGAGGGGCTGCAGAGCTCCGGTAATTTGAGATATAAGCTTTCCCATTCTCTACCCTTCTTCACCCATACTCGGCCCCCTCTGCTTCCTGTGGACACAGTCTCTTGTCCATAAACACCAGCCCGCACTAGCTGGCTCTTTGAGTGCCATTTGTTGGCTGTTAGTGTTGCTTTTTTTTTTCTGCTTCTTTTGATTTCTTACTTGCCTCTCGCCACCTCCCCCTCCTTTCGCTCGAGTACCTGGCCCCGTGTGCCATCTTTGCTTCTTCCTGAGGAGCTATGGAGCTCCGTTCGAGTGTGGAGCTGCTTCCCTGTCTGGGCTACCACACTGGTGGGATCCTGGGCTTTTGTTCTTCTGTTTGTTTTGAATTGTTTGTTTGTTTTCTTTTCCTTTTCTAGAGTTGGGAGCCCTTTCTGGCCAGGCGGTGCTGCGTGGCAAGGAGACGTCCCCCTCGGCTTGCACAGATGTGCAGAGGGATCCTTGAGGGCATTTCTTTTTTTGCTGTTTTTTTTTTTTTCCTGTTTCTTGGGGGGCCTTTCTTCTTCTTCTTTTTTTATTTGTTTTGAGTTCTTTTCCCTCTTTTTCCCTTTTTGTCTTTCTTCATTGCTCAGTCTCTCGTCTCTCTATATCTTCCTTCTCTTTCTGTTCCCTGAATACCTGGCATTCTATACCTCTACGCCTTCTAGCCAGGCTGTACTACAACACCTGAGAGCAACTTCCACAGACCTCATAGCTGCACCGGTGGGATCCCTGGGAACTTTGCGGTTCTTTAA
>NW_004443943.1:7370918-7407599 GCF_000243295.1 Trichechus manatus latirostris | reverse complement strand
GATGAATGGATAAACAAACTATGGTACATACACACAATGGAGTACTATGCAACGAGAAAGAACAACAATGAATCTGTGAACCATCTCCTAATATGGATGAAACCAGAGGACATTATGCTGAGTGAAATAAGTCAATCACAAAAGGACAAATATTGTATGAGACCTCTATTTTAAAAACCCATGAAAAGTTCACATACAAAATGTAACTATCTTTGTTGGTTACCAGGGATGGGAGTGGTGGGGGGAACTATTGAATGGGCGGTGGATGAGTGGTGTCTTGGGTGAAGGGTGGGACAGTTCACAATGCAGGGAAAACTAGCACAGATTGTACGGGGAGGGGTCGTGGAGGCCCCAAGGACACATCCAGACTCCCTGCGGGACTGAATTGCTGGGCGGAGGGCTGTGGGGACCATGGTCTCTGGGAACGTCTAGCTCAATTGGCGTGACACAGCTTGTAAAGACAATGCTCTACATTCTACCTTGGTGAGTAGTGTCTGGGGTCTTGAAGGCCTGTGAGTGGCCATCTAGGATACTCTACTGCTCTCATCCCTTCGGGAGCAAGGGAGAATGAGCAGAGCAGGATACAAGGAAAAGATTAGTCAGAAGGACTGGTTGTCCACAGCTACCAAGGCCTCCACCGGCCTGTGTCCAGTGCAGCTAAATGGTGCCTGGCTGCCACCACTGACTGCTCTGACAGGGATCACAGCAGAGGGTTCTGGACAGAGCTGGAGAAGGACGTACAGCATAATTCTAACTCACAAAAAAAGAACAGATTTGCTGGTCTAAAGGAGATGGGACAAACCCCGAGAGTATGGCGCCCAGACACCCTTTTGGCTCAGTGGTGAAGTTACCTCCTAGGTTCACGGTTCAGCCTGGGAGTGGATAGCCCCATAAAACCAAATGAGACTAATGAGGTACAGGAGTCCAGTGACAGAAGCCAGAAGGAAGAAGGGGACAGGGACGCTGGTGATAGGGAACCCAAGGTTGAGTAAGGATATTGTTGATGTGTTGTGAGATTGTTGACCATTGTCATAGGGCAACATTTGTAGTAACTGTTAGATGAGAAACTATTTTGTTTTGTAGGCCTTCTTCTTGGGTGAGAATAGCAGCACAGTTGGAGGAGCGTGGTCTATGTCACTGAACTGTGCATGTAGAGGTTTTTGAGGTGGTGTACCTTTGGCTATGTGTATTTTCACCAAGGAAAGGGGTTGAGAAATTGGAGGGTTGATATGTTGTGGGGTTGTTGACCAATGTCATGGAACAGTATGTGTGCTGCTGTTTTGTGGGAAACTGTTTCTTCTGTGGGCCTTCACCTGAAATACAATTAAAAAAAAAATTGTTAAGAAGCAAATATGGTACTTTGAGGGCTAAGGTGCATCTGACACAAACCATGGTATTTTCTATTGTCTCATATGCATGCAAAAGCTGGACAATGAATAAGGAAGACTGAGAAAGAATTGATACGTATTGAGTATACCGTGCACTGCCAGAAGAACGAAACAGTCTGTCCTAGAAGAAGTCCAGCCAGAATGTACATTAGAAGGGAGGATGTCGAGACTTTGTCTTACGTACTTTGGACATGTTATCAGGAGGGACCAGTCTCTGGAGAAGGACACCATGCTTGGTAAAGCAGAGGATCAGTGAAAAAGAGAAAGACCCTCAACAACATGGATTGGGTTTCACCAATTATTTCTAGGTGGAAAATTTCAGATATACGCTATTTATAAGAACATGTGTTGAATTCCTCAAATTCTGTTTATCCTACAAACTATTCACTGAGTGAAAACTTTTCTCAGTTTCGAAGGCTCAAGTGAAATATGCCAAACTCTGATAGCACTGTGTGAGGCTGTGCTTCTCATTGTTTTTTGCTAGTCAAACAGATCTGACTATTAGAAATTGAGGGGGGAGAGACATTTAAAAATTAAATTACTCAAGATGAGCCAAGTCCTCAATATCTATAATGTAATCATTTTTAGATTTTAATGATCCTCTGAGTGCCCATGAATCACTCACTGTCATCATCTTGTGGACGTGATCATCCTGCATGACTCTGCTATTGTCTGACTAGGACTGAGTTTACTCTTCTCACTGGGCTTCCTTGCACACTCACAAGGCAAAGTCCTTGCATTCTTTACACTCTTTCATTTGTGACAGCTTGATGTACACAAAGATTCTTTATTTGCCAGAAGTTCTAGGGACCCTCTTGCTTCTTCCTTCTTTTATTGACATATACCGTTTGCATTCAGTTGTTGCTTCGATGTAATGAAAAGCAAGTTCATAGGTTTTGCTGCTATATTTACCGATATATTAAGTACTAAGTTAAATCAATTAACCTTAGAGGAAGACTTTGCATCCTACAATGATACACCGCAAAATAATGACTGCCTCTCTGCTTACTTACCAGCAGAAATGGATGTATGTTACTGTACCCTCTCTTTTCAGGTTGTATGTTATGTTCTGAATATCATTCTGTCATGTCATTAATACAGAGGAGAGCATTCGGGTCTATTTGGCATGAGGAGAGATTTCCTGTTTTAAGTCTGAGCTGAAAATGTATGATCCCTTGCCAAGGGGTAGGTAGCTTCCTGGAGAACCATAAAATAACACTGAGTCAGTAGTTTGGGTCTTGCAATTACTTTGTGAATATTAAAGACTAGAGATAGAGGAGACATGCAGGGTGTGCCCGTGGCCTGTCCATGCCTCATTAATTATGTGGGAAGGCAAAGCAATGACAAATGAAAGATAAAGGGCCAGAAAATATATGAAGTGGTCAAATGTATTGTGTACTTAGTGTATACAGTAGAAGTCAGAAAGGGTGGGAATCAATAAAATGTTAACAGTTGTAGAGTGTCTTTTAAGAGTAGTCACTTAATAAGTATAAAATATAGATATTGGAACTTAAGGTTTCATTAAAGAAGCCAAGGGTGCTTTAGGCAGTCCCAGGAAGGATACCTGAAGCAGTCTGAGGATCGGGAGTGGTTAAAGGGTGGCTGCCTAGAAGAGATGTGTCATAGCTTGGGTTTCCCCCAAGAATAGACCCTGAGACAAGAGATTACGTAAAACCAGTTGCTGTCAAGTCAGTCCCAACTCAGGGTGACCACATGTGTGTTAGAGGAGAACTTTTTGGAAGTAGATCAGCAGACCTTTCTACCAAGGTGTCTCTGGGTGGACTCCAACCTCCAATCTTTTGGTTAGGAACTGAGAGTATTAAGTGTTTATACTACCCAGTACAGGTAGTTTATTTCGGGGGTTATCCCAGAAAACAGGAGTGAGAAAGTGGTGAGAGGGAGAGATGAACAAAGGAAAAAGCTAATAAAAGCTTTCTTTATCAGGGTGGTCACCATCCAAAGAGTGGTGCCTCATATTTATATTGGACGAATAAAGTTAATACTAAATGAATATTCAGCAATTTAGTAGAAAGTAGAAAGACTTCTAAGGAGCCCTGCTGGCACAATGATTAAGTGCTCAGCTGCTAACCGACAGGTTGGGGGTTCAAACCACTCAGCATCTCTGCAGGAGAAAGACCTATGGGGCAGTCCTATTCTGTCACATGAGGTCACTATGAATTGAAATTGACTACACAGCACCTAATAACAACAATAACGAATAACTCAAATGATCTCTTTTTTTCTGTTGTTGGTTCTGAAAACCTGATTAGAGATATCCATATATTTTTCTTCCAAGTTTCATATTTGATCATCTAAAAAATAAGAAAAAAAATGAGATTAGGAGTACCTAAAGGAGAAATATGGATCAGCTTGAGAGGCTCTATAATATAAAAGAACTTTCAGGTCCCCAGAGCTAGGTTGAAACTATTATACATACATTTGTTTATTTATTGAGCTATTTGAGGTACAATTTCTTCATTTGTAATATAAATATATTCTTGCAGGCCTTCATTGTTATTATTGTATTTATTAAATGATATGATGGATGTGAATCTCTTAACACAATGCCTGGACCATAGTAAATGTCCCTGCTTGATTTCCCTGCTTACAGTGATGAAATAATCTTTAGGAAGAAAAAAAAACTACAACTGTTGAAAAAACACTTTGCACATAACTTTCTTAGATTTTGTCAAGCTAATACACATTTTTCAAATGTTGCGTTTGTTCCTACTGAACAGAAATGAGATGTTCAATTTGCCCAGTTTGAATAGAAAATTTTATTAGTATGCATATACATCTTTATAGACCCAATCTTGGTGCATAATAGGTCTTCAATAGCTGGACCAGAAACTAAAGTGTTATGTGGCCCTATTTTTATGTGATATTTCTGGTACAAATAGTTCAGCATCTAAAGAAGAATACATCACCAGTGCCTCTTTTCCATTGTTTCTGAGCTTGTTTTATTTAAAAATAATTTCCACAATATTATGCTTTGTGAATCCATGATAGTATCATATTGACTTCAAAAATTTTGACTGTCTTCTAAATCAGGGGTTAGCAAGCAATGGTCCCTGGGCCAATTCTCACTCTCTGACTGTTCTTCATAATACAGTTTTATTGGAATAGTCACGTGCCTTCATTTAGATGATGCTGTAGATCATCTAGCCTAATGACTTCTCTTTTTCCAGTGAGAAAACAATGTTCAGACAAGTTAACACATTAACTTAAAGTTACAAAGCAAGTCAGTGACAAAACTTGACTTAGAATACAGGACTTAGAACCTTCAGTCCAGCTTTCTCTTCTTTATATTTCAATGAATCCCCATTTGAAAGTAAGTTCACTCTTTTCGTGAACTGAAATGACATCTATAATCTATGTTCCTTTTAAGAAGGTTGTTAATTTCGAACAGCAATTTTTAGTCATTTATGCAATTTTTGTCAAATAATACAACAAAATTGGAAAACACTGAATTATGTTCTTTATTGTTAAAGTAATCTCCCTCCAAAAAGAGGACCAATATCGGTACCAGTAGCCATCTAGTCAGTTGACTCCAACTTATGGCACCCCTGACTCATGGTGACCTCATGTCTGTCAGAGTAAAACTGTGCTCCATAGGGTTTTCAATGGCTGATTTTTCAGAAGTTGCTCCCCAAGTTTTTCTTCCAAAGCTCCTCTGGGTGGGCTCAAACTTCAAAGCTTTCAGTTAGCAGCCAAAAGTATTAAATGTTTGCACACCCAGACACTTCCCTCCCTCCCAAATAAAAAATGATGTGAAAGTACACATCTGTATACCTTACAGCAAAAGGTAAAAGGCAATGAAGAAGCAATATTTTATTTTGCAGAATTGTGGGAAATTTAAATTTGTAACACTGTTTACTTTATAAGACATTTATTTTCATATTTTGGACTCACTTTCTTCCTAAATTTTAATATAAAAATAAAATATTGTGAAGTTAAAATTGATGGAAAACAGGATTAATCAAACAGTGTTGTCAAGGAACCAAATACATTTAATAAAATGTCAAAACACACATCAGTAGAATAGGTGCATCCATTTCCAAAAATATTTTAAAGTACAGTGTATAAGAACATGGAGTCTGTTACACATTTGGATATTTGTACATGCTCTACCTTACAATCTTTCTTTCTTTGGACTGGATTCTGGTAATTAAGTTCTAGGAATAGACAGACGGCACTTCACCAACTCTGCCTTATATTTACCGGCCTCTGCGGAAAGGCCTTTCCCTTTACCCTAACCCCTTAAAAGTAAAATTTTAAGAGCTGTTAGAGAATAGGTTTGCTCAATTTAAGTATCCAGGTAATTTTCTCTGAGATTTGATACACAAGAGTATAACATATGAAAGAGAGCAACAACTACACTGACCATTGGTATACCTTTACAAGGCTATAGAAAATTAAACGTCTAGATTCTGTCCACACATTGGGCTCTCCTGGTATAACCATAAAAGAGTAGTGTGTATAAGGTGACCATTTCCCTATCACCACCATAAAATGATGTATTATGCTTTGTTGGTTAATGGCTAAAATTGATATGTCTTTCAATAATTTGCTTTGACAATGTTTACTGGGAATCAGAAAGGTACCCTATTGGTCATACAGTTTATCAGAAAACTACATATCCACAAATGAAAGGATTTAACAGTATTCATCAATTTAAAATTATTTTGTTTTCATAACTGTATTTATTACTGCATGTTTAAAAATATATGTATTGATAGAAATGAACATAGACAGATCATGTGAACACATAAACACGTAAGCACAGAAACCAGAATGCAAACACAGTAATACATAATGGGAAATATTAATTATAAAATGAAATAGATTGTCATTTTCCTGTAGTTGAGTTTCAATGGTAAATCAAATTACATTCAGAATTGGAGCTAATGAATATAAAATCAGAGGTCTACAAACTTCTTAATTGACCCTGATGGCTCTTCTCAACAAACAATAGGGTAGTCTTTTTCATCCATTCTGCTCTATAGATGTACTTACAATATACAGGTTATACTCATGTATAAAGGACCACCACTCATCTGTCAGTTTGTCATACTGTGGTGGCCTGCATGTTGCTATGATGCTGGAAGCTATGCCACCAATATTTCAAATACCAGCAGGATCACCCATGGTGGACGAGTTTCAGCAGCACTTCCAGACTAAGACAGACTAGGAAGAAGGACCTGGCGATCTACTTCTAAAAAATTTGGCCAGTGAAAACCTTATGAATAGTAGAAGAACATTGTCTGGTATAGTGCTGGAAAATGAGCCCCTCAAGTTGGAAGGCACTCAAAAGTTGACTGGGGAAGAGCTGCCTCCTCAAAGTAGAGTCGACCTTAATGATGTGGATGGAGTAAAGCTTTTGGGACCTGTATTTGCTAATGTGGCATGACTCAAAATGAGAAGAAACAGCTGCATACATCCATTGGACCAGGCAGTGTTTCGTTCTGCTTTGCATAGGATTGCTATGATTTGGAACTGACTCCACAGCATCTAACCACAACATAAAGGACTGTGGCATGTTCTTCACAGATGGCACCATCTCTTGTGAGAGGGAAGATAAAATGTTCTGGTTTTATATTCCTTACCAAGGAGCACCAGCACTTAATACGTTGGCCTTTTTTGGGTCTATGTTAAGCTTTCCACAACTCTGAGACTGATAAGAGGGTTATTTTTATAGTTCCCCTCTCTTATTTTACCCAAACCAGCAGCCCATATAGCATGAAGAAATTTTATGAAAGCTCTCCAAAAACTTCTGCAGGAGAACAGCCAAACACAATTCCATTCCTAAGGATGAACTATGACTAGTTTGGTAGGAATCATTTTTATTATCCTGTACGTCCTAGAGAAACATTAACACATATGTGAAGTGAAGAGAAACTTTCTGAATTCCAAAAGTTACCAAAATTAACCTTTCATTTTCTATTTAAAAAAATTATTTCCATATATTGGCTGAAGGCAAAATCCTACATACATTATATTTTACCTTAAGAGATAGTTAAAAATGCAATTCTAAGATAGACTTTTAATTAAAAAATAAAAAATGCAAAGAATCATCTCTCTTCGAAGGAAAAATTTGCGCTTGAATAGTTGAAATTATCACAAAAATTCACCCAAAGGCTTTAAATACCATTTAACAAGTGGACACATCTGTATTTCATAAAATGAACTTACATACATTATGAATATTTTATAGTGATAGGTAGAGTAGGAAGAAATAGTGCATTAATCTAGAATATTTTATTGTCTAAATGCCTCTAGGACTGGCTGCATAACATAGTAAGTACATATTATATACTCCAAGCTGTTTCAACTGTAATAGAATACCTCTACCACTGAACCATCAGTGCATAATAAATATTACAGACATTACTAATAATCAAAATTATCTGTACATTCTCTTCTCATTCCAGTAGGCTTTTTCTTAAGATTTTACTTTTCAAAAAATATTTTATGAGCAAAAGGCTCTGCAATCCAAGTGACTTACCTCTCTTCACATCTCTCACAATTTTAAACGTCAGAGTTGTAAACGCATCAAGTATTATTAATGGTTTTGCAATAAAAAGATGAGCTCACCATTGTATTGATAGACTATTTTATTCCCATTATGTCCAGAGTCTCATTTTATAAAAATCTTATGTTGTAGACTGGCTATTAATTTTTTTAAAGGAAGAAAAGAATACCAGGCAAATTCTGTGGATCTACTCTAGGAACAATGTGAAATATTACTGCTGGAATGAGAACGTGGAAAACCTTTTACAATAAGTCTTAAATCTTTCTTCCGATTGTGATTTCACATACTATGTTTTCAGGGTAATGCAATCTTCATTTTAAATCAGTAATGGGTCTCATCGTGGACAATCAGGCGTAATTGCCCAGTTCATTTACGAATGTTACAGGAGATGTAGAAATGCCAACTTGCACCAGCACTGGGGTGTGGAGGGAGACAAAATCAATTTTCTCACGACCGTCTAATTTCTTAGCTTTTTCCTCCTTGGGTTACAATGGATTCTAAATAGAAACACAGGCACTTGCTCTCTTTTCAGTAGCATGACATACTAAAAAGCAGTTAAATGTCTTTGGTCTGGCACTTGCTTTTAAGAAACAAAAACATTCCAGTAACCTGAAATGGCATGGTTAATGCTTTTTTTCCAAAATGATTGCGTTGTCTGTTATCTTTCTTTCTATCGCCCACTGTTGAATAAAGATGCAACTAGAGGACAAAAGATATAGGAGGAGGGCGAACTGAGCCTCAGAAAGGAAGCTGACTTGGGGCTCGGGGTGAAAATATCACGTATCCTATGATTTTTTCTGTGCCTTTCAAGAGAGTTTCATGTTCAATAGGCCAGCACGAACTCTTGCTCTCTCAGGATAATGCAGTATTATTCTTTATAGTGTCTATCAGACAATCAAAAATACAAAAACATTTCTGACTTACTTATTACAAGCACAAAGTACAAGCTGACAGAAAGAAAATGAGAGGTAAGAGAAGAGGTTCCAGGTTGGATTTTGAGTTGAAATAGTTGTACCCACGATGAATAAAACTCCCGGTATCAGAATTCAAATGTTGATATTATTTGACTTCGTGAGGCCCAACTATTTAAATTATTGGTACTTAATTACATATGTTACTGTTTTCTGGAATGTATATGGCCCGAGCCATTAGATATTTTAATTTTAACCAACACTAGATTTTAGTAACTTTTATATTCATGTTATTTTTCATAGACTAGCACTAAAAGAATTTCAAACATTTTGAGAAGGATCATTTGGTTGTTACCTTAATCTCTTGGATATGCAAAATTGGAGTTTCCTTCCAAAGCTACGGTGAATCCATTTTCTTCTGTCCGTATCCATCTGGTTTTGCTACCATGGCTTTGTCAATGGGTGACTATAATGGCTTCTAAAAACATATTCAGATTTACTTATTTGCTTTTCACTCATCCATTCTCTACATAGAAAGCAGAATGAGCTGTTACTTATTTAAAAAGAAAAAATTAAAAAATAGTTACCATGGAGTCATCTTCAACTCATGGCAACTCCATGTTTGTCAGAGTAGAACTGTACTCCATAATGTTTACAATGGCTGATTTTTTGGAAGTAGGCCTTTCTTCCAATGCACCTCTGAGTGGACTCAAATCTCCAGTCCTTTGGTTAGCAGTTGAGTGCTTTAATCATTTGTACCACGCCGGGACTCCACTTATAACATACACTTGTTTAAATCATGTCAATAGCTTCCAGCTACAATTTGAAATGTACTCCAAAAGGCTACATGGACCCCTGCTTAGGCTTTTCCCTGCTTTTATCTCCATCCTAACCTTGGACACCTTCTTTGCTCATTCCGTGTATGTCTTTAAGGTCTTATATTTTCTTTACTTTACCCAGAATTTCTTCCTCCCATCACCTTATGGATGTTTTCTTCCTTAACATAAATATCACCTTTTTCTTACCACCTATCTAAATCTGATTCTTCCTTGTTAAGATCTAGGGTATAACTTTACTATTTGTAGCACTTATATGATGTATAATCATGTAGACAGATGATTATGTATACACACACATGCAAATATGTACACATACACAAATATATAAACACACATTTCCGTAAGTGTCTATTTTCTGCCCTTGACACCCTCCCCCCACATACAAAGGGGAGGAGGATTCATGAAGATCAACACTTTGCATACACTAAAGACACAAAAATACTCATTAACAAGTATAAGCTCATTTGAAATATTTCTCTAGTAAATTATTGAACTTTGAGTCAAAAGAAAGTGAACCAAAAAAGCTAGAAAATTCCAGCTTTTGTTGTATTTTTCTTCTCCCATCTAAAATAAGATGGACAATAACAAAAATAATGAATACAACATTTTGCAAAAAAAATTGTTGATTTTTATAACCACTTTTCTCTTTGGAGTTTTGATATTTCAAGACTGACACATGAATTTTAATTTTTTCAATGGTTAGCCATTCAAATAATGAGCTTTGTCAAGTGAATAACTTAATGCTTCATGCTAAGACTTTACTGAAGTCTGTGGAGAATAAAATACCAGCTATAATCATTTTCTTCGAAGAGATTATGGTCTAGTTAGGGAGACTGATTATAACATATTGTGAAATGCTCAATTAGCAATAGAAAAGCTCTCACAAGTTTGCACTGTATACAATTAATAGCAAACATATGGGTAACTTCCAAGGACATACTTCAGAGAAATAGTTTGCACTATTTTAGCATGTACAAGTAAATTATTTTGAATAGGCAATTTCTCTCCTGAATTAAACAGATATGCTTAAATCATGCATTTGACTAAATCTGAAAAGATACGGACAGACATATTTCCCTAAACTATGGGCAAAATTTGATGTCAAATATATTTCTCTAGGGCTATGAAAAAAAAGTAAAAGTGAATTAAATTGAAAGTGCAAGGGATTTAAATACAGAATTTATAAACATGTTAGTGGTTATTTCAAGGTCAGCATCTGTTATATAGAGAAATACTTTCTCTCATGTATGATAGTCATCTTTATTTTTAGCCACTTTTTGTTCCGTAACTTCTGTATGTCTCATGAATCTTAGTTCACTGTTCTGAGTTCATTGACTGATTTCAAAATGAAAACAAACAATTTTACAGTCAGTTGGATAATTCCCTTCCATTTCTGTGTGCTTTGAGGAATCGAAAATAAAAATATTTATGTCTCATTTAAGTTTCCAATTTTCTTTTGAGTCCATTGTTGATTGAAAAGAAGTAAAATCTTGAAAGGGCTTTTAAAAAATCACTGAAAAAATATATTCAATATTTCTTTATCATGTCTGTGTGTGTGTGTATGTATGTGTGTGTGTGTACATGTTAGCATATGTGCATGCGTGCAGTCCCTCATAGGACATATATATATTTTTTTCTGTTTTGTTTCATTTTTGTTTTTCTCATTCTTAGCAAAGCTCCCCACAAAGAAGATGTAATTCGTTAATGTGAATAATCTCGTAGTTGTTAGAACAGCATCGTAACCACCAGGAAAATCTTTATGGTTCAATAGGAAGAGACTATGATTTGAGGAAAGAGATTTAGGGTAATAATGTCACAGTAAGAAAATAATTTCATCTCTCTGTGTCTTTACTAATTTAATTGCATGGGAAATGATATCTTCCATTTATGAACAAATGAGTTAAGTGCAATGAAAAGCAAATCTGATAAAAGGAATTCCTGTGGCTGTTATTTTTGTTATCATTATTATCATTTTTCTTTAGACACAAACTGAATAGGAGATTGAACTCAAAGGAAAAAGAAATGAACTAGTCTTCAGTCCCATATTCAGCTAGGTTGAAGTGAAAAATCATAATTAATGGATAGAAGCAGCTAACAGATACATGAGGAAATGCTTGCGATCACAAGCCATCAGAGGAAAGCAAATCAAAACTACAACGAGATACCATCTCACCCTAATATTACTGGCATGAATCAAAAAAGAAAAAACAGAAAATAAAAAAATGTTGTAGAGACTGTGGGGAGATTAGAACTCTTATGCACAGCTGGTGGGAATGCAAAACAGTACAACCATTTTGGAAAACAATATGGTCCTTCCTTAAAAACCTAGAAATAAAAATATCATATGATCCAGCAATCCCACTTCTAGGAATATATGCTAGAGATATAAGAGCCGTTACACAAATGGACATATGCACACCCATGTTCACTGCAGCATTGTTCACAACAGCAAAAAGATGGAAATAACCTAAGTGCCCAACAACACATGAGTGGATAAACAAACTATGGTACATACACCCAACGGAATACTATGCAATGATAAAGAACAATGATGAATCTCGAAGCATCTCACAACGTGGATGCATCTGGAAGGCATATGCTGAGTGAAACAAGTCAATCACAAAAAAACAAATATTGTAGGAGACCACTACTATAAAAACTCATGAAAAGGTTTACACACAAAAAGAAACAATCTTTGATGGTTACAAGGGAAGGGAGGAGTAGGGAGGGAGAAACACTAAATAGACAATAGATAAGTGGTAACTTTGGTGATGACAGTACACTATACTTGGGAAGCCAGCACAACTTGTCCAAGGTAAGGTCATGGAAGCTCCATAGACACATCTAAACTCCCTGAGGGACCAAATTGCTGGACTGAGGGCTGTGGAGACCATGGTCTTGGGGAACATCTAGCTCATTGGCACAACATAGTTTATAAAGAAAATGTTCTACATTCTACTTTGGTGAGTAGCATCTGGGGTCTTAAAAGCTTGTGAATGGCCATCTAAGATACTCAACTGGTCTCACCCGTTCTGGAGCAAGGGAGAAAAAAGAAAACCAAAGACACAAGGGAAAGATTAGTCCAGGAGACTAATGGATCACAACTACCACAGCTTCCACCAGACTCAGTCCAGCACAACTAGATGGTGTCCGGCTACCACCACCGACTGCTCTGACAGGGATCACAATAGAGGATCCCAGCCAGAGCTGGAGAAAAATGTAGAACAAAATTCTAACTCATCCAAAAAAAGAAGACCAGACTTACTGGTCAGACAGACACAGGAGAAATCCCGATAGTAAGGCCCCTGGACACCATTATAGGTCAGTAATGAAGCCAGGCTTGAGGTTCACCCTTCATCCAAAGATTAGACAAGCCCGTAAAGCAAAGCAAGACAAAACCCTGGGCACACCAGCCCAGGGGCAAGGATGAGAAGGCAGGAGAGGACAGGGAAGCTGGTAATGGGGAATCCAAAGTCAAGAAGGGGAGCATGTTAACATGTCATGGGGTTGGTAACAAATGTCACAAAACAATATGTGTATTAAATGTTTAATGAGAAACTAGTTTGCCCTGTAAACCTTCATTTAATGTATAATTTTTTAAAAATGTAATGGCTAGAAATTAGGAAGCCCATAACCCAAAAATAGTTTAAATTTTCTATAAAGATATTTCTATTTGATTTTTTTTTTCAATGAGAAATTCTTTACGACACATAGAATGTCAATTTAAAATCAAATAATCCAAGTTCTCACTTAATTATCTGGTTTATAGGTAGACTATCATTCAATAGTAGGCAGCTCATAATACTAGGAGACATGACAGCTGTAGTAATTCCCAATGTTGCTGTTTACTATCTGGATTTTCCCTATAAATAAGGAGGTTGGGGAAATAATTTCTAAATTGCTTTTAGTTCTAATTTCATGAGGTTACATTGTCACTACAATCTGAATGAAAAATATATCCTTTCTAATGCCTTGTAGAAATGATAGAACAAATGAGTAGTAAGGAACAATTCCTGTGAATTAATACACAAGGTATACAGGATGACTGCTAATTCAGGCTGCATAGAATACAATAGGGAAAGTTTTTAAAAATTGAGAAAAATGATTTTATTAGTATTTCATCTCAAGGGTTTTTTGTTCATATTCATTCTAAAAAAAAAAGTGAGAGAACGGAAAATTCTGAATAAAATATTGATAATGTTGGGTTGAAATTGTTAATCAGATCCATAAAATAATAAAGCAAATGTCTGGGGCGGGGGGGGGGGAATTCACATTAAGTAAAAAATAAAAAGCTGAGAAAATCTTTTTTTTTTTTTGCTGTTGACAAATACAACCTTTTCATATAACTAGAAGTGCAACTTTCTAAAACAGGCTTCTGCAGCTCCCATCAAAATCCATGTTAACACATATATAGGTATATAAGAATATGCAAAAATCACATATTTATTCAGGACAGCTCTAGAAGTAGGCAGACTTAGAGACTAGCACAAAGTCAATCTTAAGAAACCCAAGATAATGTCCATGCCTGCTAAGGGGTAAGATCATAGGAGAGATGATAGGGTTCTGGTGTAAATTACTACTATTTCTATCCCAGGCTACTTTAATAGTCTCCAACCTAGTCTTTGCCACACTAATCTTTCTAAAACATAAATTAGACTATATAACTTCCCAGTTTACAATAAGTCAGTATTTTTCTCTTGCCTTTAGGGATAAATCCAACTTCTGCACATGACTTACAAGTCTTTGCATATTATGGCTCTTGTTTACATCTCCAGCCTCGTCTTAGGCTATTGTCTTCAGTTAATATATTTCATCCACATGGTCCTTCTTTGAGTTCATAACACACACCAACCTAATTCAGCTGACAGGCTTTAGCACATGCTGTTCCCTCTGTCTGGAATGCTCTTTCAGCCATTCTTTACATTACTGACACTTTCCCATCCTCTGGACTTGTCTTAAATCTCATCTTCGCAGGCCTTTCTTGATGTATTCTATTTCTAACCGGGCCTATTAGATTTACTACATAATAGCCACCCTAATGATGGCTTAAAAGAATAGCCATTATTTTAACTCACAATTTTTTAAGTCAGCAATTTCGGCTGAGCTCAGCAAGGTGATTTTTCTAGTGTCAGCTGGGTAATTCATGCATCTGCAGTTAACTCTGAGTCACTGAGAGCTGGTTTTTCTAGGGTGACTCCAGCTAGGAAGACTGGTTTCTGGTTCACGTGGTTTCTCACATTCTAGAAAGCTAAGTCACCTTGCTTACACAGTGAACAGGCAAAATTCTGTGAGAGACAGGGCAATGCAAACCTCTTAAGGCCAACACTCAGAACAGGTACACTGTCACTTCCACTGCAGTCCATTGGTTGAAGCAAGATACAAGGACAGCCCAGCCCAGATTTAAGGGGAGAGGAAATTGACTACAGCACTTGGTGAGAAGAGCTGCAGTTGCATTACAAAGAGTGTTGGGAAAAAAAAAAGAGACAATTTTGGCCACTTTTGCAGATGACTACAGTAACTATTATTTATGAGACAGTATCCTATTTATTTTATTTATACTATGTATCAAATGTGCTTCATCTATTGGATGTTTTCTTGGGTATTGTCTGTTGCTCCCACTAGACTATTAACTCCATGAGAGCAGAGATTGTTTCTTCTTTTTTAACCCAATACTAGCTGAACTCTGGCATAATGTCTGGTGTATGGTAGGCACTTAATAAAAGTTTTAAAAGAAAACTAATAATTGAAAAAACCTTTAAGAATTAAACTGGGTGAGGATTATTTCCCTTACAGTTTTACAAACATGAAGGGTCTCATTAAGGTTCAAGTATCTGCTCACGTTCGCAGTAGATAGGAATAACGTTAAATTTTATAATAGCAGTGAAGAAGGTTATATCACAGAAACGAGACAGTAACCTTACATTACTGCAATGCATTGCCTTGTTAACAGAAAGGAGGTAATTTCCACTCTCTGTGTATTCAACATATTAGGCACTATGCTGGAAACTTCCTTCACAACCATCACTAGTTTGCAAAGCTAGTGAGAACAGAAGGTCATCTAAAAGGCTTGGCTTGAAGTCCCTAAGTTGGAAATTGGTACTTGGGTTATCTGACAGGAATCTGAGGAAGGCTGGCATACATAAGGCAGAAATGATTTATACAGGAAATTAATTCTAGTAAGGGATTTTCTTAGGAGTCCCTGGGTGGTGCAAATGGTTAGGTGTTCAACAACTAGGTAAAAGGTTGTTGGTTCAAATTCACCCAGGGGTGCCTCAGAAGACAGGCCTGGTGATCTGCTCCCAAAAAGGTCACAGCCTCGAAAAGCCTATGGAACAGTTCTACTGTGCACACATAGGGTCACCAAGAGTCGGAACTGACTGGACGACAACTAGCAACAACAACAACGTGGAATTTTCTAGGCCTCGAAAAATGCAAGCTTGCTACATAAAGTACATCTTTTCATAGGGGGAGCCCTGGTGGCACAGTGATTAGAGCTCAAAAGGTCGGCAGTTTGAATGCACCAGCTGCTCCTCGGAAACCCTATGGGGCAGTTCTACTCTGTCCTACAGGATCACTGTGAGTCAGAATCGACCTGACAGTAACAGGTTTGGTTTCGTTTTGGTTTTTTCATAAGGGAATTGCCTCAATACAGCTGCAGAATTTTAGCTCTCATCCCCAATACTAAAACACCCAAAATAGAATATTTTTAAAAAGCCGTTCTTATTTATTTACTGTCTCCAGTTGAGATTTCATGAATTTCAGTTTTAAGATGGTTCATCGTATTAGAAAATACTGAGAATACAAATTCTATGACACAGTCTTTGACTCAGACAAAATTATTTGATTTTAACATTGGCAATGCTAATATTCATATATAGCTTGAACATGAGGAAAATCATTTTGTTAAACTGATGATAGGAAAGTGTAGTAAGGCAAATGGAACTTGTTTTTATTAAAATGACACAGTCATTATAATATAATATTGCATTTGTGAATCACTGTTTTCAAAGATCTCAACACAGTTAAAGCTCTTTGATCAGTGAAATTCAGATAGAGTAAATAATCTGCATAAAGTCTGTCAGAGTTAGATACAAATAAAGCCAATATTAATAAATACATAAAATCCATAGAATTGATTGACACATGCTTAAGGAATTGTATGAGCCTTGAAAATGTACTAGATTTTTATCTAAATAGCCAATCTATAGTACAGAATAAGCAAGCCACATTATCTGCAACTGAAATGATAAAACGTAAATTCACATAAATTTCTCTTTTATAATGATGCAGTTATGCTCAATTTTTATTTGGCTCAGTTTTTTTTCTCAATTTCCTGTCTTCTATAGGTGCTCCATTCTTCAATGCCTTCATGCTCAAATTACATGTGTACAAGAAGAAAAACCAAAGGTACTAAAAAAATTAAAATAAAAATTTTTCAAAGGAGGTAAATTACTCTCATTTCTTATGATTCCTATAAATCTGTTTTCAAAATAAATATTTAAATATTTTATAATAAGAACAATACAATAAAAAACAACAACTTTCTGAGAGTACTTATTCTATTTGTAGCGTGAAGCCTTTGCTACCATTTATATATCTCTGCATCCTGCCAGCCTTGTCTACCTACAAATGGAAACACCTTTAAGATCAGACAGAGGGCATTTGGAACAGCCATTATGATCTGACTGTGCATCTCAGGCATAACAGATCTTGTAAAGTGGCCAGCCTCCTAGGAATTCACATCTTCCTTGTAGAAACTTTCTCTAAAGTGACTAATGAAAGGCTGCCTGTGTCCTTTTTACTCAGAATCTCCTTTCTGACTGTCTCCAGACAGATGATCTTGAAAGTGGAGATTGGACTTGAGTAGCCCCTCCTGTGTTACACAACTCCATGAATTTTTCCCTAACTCTTGGGGTGCCTCCTTGCACTCCGCCAGGACTCACTATACTAAGCTGACTTCCCATTTATGACTCCTCTTGGCAGTTGTCCAAGACCTTGGTCATGGCCATTAGGTTTGATCACTGGCATATGAAAAGCCTCATTAAAGGTGTAAGAGACTATGAAGCAGCTCATGTGTTCTTCAACACACAACTGAACTCAGTAATAGTGTTAGGGACTGGCAGATATCCAGGAAGCAATTGATATTTTTGCTTACAGATAATATACAGTGAAAGGTTTAAATTCCCATCATTATGGCACATACTGTTACAGAGTTTAGTGAACAAAAAAAAAGTAGAAAATCATGTCAAAGCTGTAGCTTGGGTATCAGGATAATTAAGAAACTGATAAGCAGTTCATGTTGCTCTTAAACAAAAAAAAACTAAACTCATTGCCATCGAGTCAATTCTGACTCATAGCAACCCTACTGAACAGAGTAGAACTGCCCCGTAGGGTTTCCAAAGAGCGCCTGGTGGATTTGAACTGCCGACTTTTTGGTTAGCAGCCACAGCTCTTAACCACTACACCACCAGGGTTTCCATGTTGCTTTTAGATCTACACAGTTCAGGCCTAAGCAATGGAGATAACAATGGAAAGATACTCTCTTCTTTTCCCCTGCTATACTTCTTCATGATCCTAAGGAGGCAGAGAGATGGTGACATTGGAGGTATTTTCATTCTTTGATTTACATCCTGATAAATCCCTTGGTATTTAGAGGGAAATGTAGTATATTTAATATTGTCAATGAACGTACTTCCCATTATATAATCCAGGAAAAGAAAAAAGTAGGTGCAACTAGCAATTTGAAAGATACTGCAGGCACATTTGAGTCACTGATGTGCAGCCAAATTTTATAAAACACTAACTTCATGTGTAAAAGAACTTTTTTTCCCCTCAAACTACGGCAAGATTTCTGATCTGGATATAAACTAAGGAAGCATTAAAAGTGCTGGGGCTCCCCCTAATGATCATCAAACCAAAACAAGTACTTTTTTGCTTTTACAGAATTTATTTTTCTACACCTTTGACAAATGATCTTTAACATGTGAACTGACTTATAGGTCTCCTTTGCTCAAAATACTCAAATTCCCTAGTGGTCTGGGTCCTGAGTGTCCCATGTTGATTGCAAGATGTCTAACACTCAACTCATCATGTTGTCATCTCTTTAAACCTGCTACTTTGTCTGCATTCTCCCTCCTGGTCGATTCTACTCAGTTACCAAAGCCAGCAACCCAGGAGCCATCTTAGCAGTATCCATCCCTTCAGGTAGAGTCTATCTCTTAAATATACCTCATTTGTTGACTAATCAGAAATATTGATATGTCTTTCTTAATTGGGACTCACTCACACAATTGATCTCTATCATCATGAAGTCCTATTTGCTACTTGTTCCTCCCTTTGCTCTGTCATCCCCACCCTCATTTCTATCCTCTTCACTATTGCCATGTTTATACTCGTTTATCTTCTCTTCACATCTCTTCATATCAGTTCTTACTTAAACACTTTCAATGTCATCCTTTTGCCTATGAATAAAAACATTTACTTGGCCAATCATAATCTGATCTAAAACGATCCTCCTGATCACCACTGAAATAAAGAGACTGAACCATCCAATAGCTACATCTGTCAGAATGATGGGAAATTACCTTCACTTCTCATTTTTTTTTCAAAAATATTCCAAATTTTCTTGCAGTTGTAAAGCAGTTGCAGTCATGGGTTTCACATACGTTTGTCTAATACTAGTAAATAAAATCTACTGGTTCAGAGGGAGACGAGACAATATATGCTTTTAAGTCATGATTAATATTTTTCCTCTGATTTAATTTCTTGTATAAAACTCCATTTTACTTGGATCTACAATCAACACCTATGGAAGCAGCAGTCAAGAAATGAAATGACATACTGCATTGGGCAAATTTGCTGCAAAAAAAATCTCTTTAAAGTGTTAAAAAGCAAAGATGCCACTTTGAACACTAAGCTGCACCTGACCCAAGCCATGGTATTTTCAAAGGCCTTATATGCGTGCCAAAGCTGGACAATGAATAAGGAAGACTGCAGAAGAATTGATGCTTTTGAATTATGGTGTTGGTGAAGAATATTGAATATACCATGGACTGCCAGAAGAACAAACAGATCTATCTCGGAAGAAGTATAACCAGAATGCTCCTTAGAAGGGAAGATAGTGATACTTTGTCTCACGTACTTTTGAACGTGTTATCAAGATGCTTGGTAAAGTAGAGGGTCAGGAAAAGAGAGGAAGACCCTCAATGAGATGGTTTGACACAGTGGCTGCAACAAGGAGCTTAAGCATAGTAACAATTGTGAGTATGTCGAAGAACTTGGCAGTGTTTCATTCTATTGTACTTAGGGTCACTATGAGTCAGAACCAACTCATTGGCACCTAACAACAACATAAAACTCCAAAACCAAACTCATTACCATCGAGTCAATTTCAACTCATGGTCACCCTTGTGTTACAGAGTAGAACTGCTCCATAGGGTTTTCTTGACTGTAGTTTTTATGGAAACAGATCTACAGGGATTTCTTTTGCGGCACCACTTGGTGTGTTTCAAATTGCCAACCTTTAGGTAAGTAGTCAACACAAACCATTTGTGTCACCTAAATCTTTCTTAATCCCCGTGCAGGGCTTGAATGACACCCTCCTTTTGTTAATTTCTGCACTTTATGACCCTTAGAATTATGTTAATTTGTACACTTCAATATGACATATAAGGAGCCCTGGTGGTACAATAGTTAAGTGCTCAGCTGCTAATTGAAAGGTCAGCAGTTCGAACCCACCAGCCACTTCATGGGAGAAAAGATCGGGCGATCTGCTCCCATAAAGATTATACCTACTGCTATTGAGTCAATTTCAATTCCTAGCGATCCTGTAAAGATTGCTGTTGTTGCTGTCAGGTGCCATTGAGTCAGTTGCAACTCATAGCAACCCTGTGTACTACAGAACGAAGCACTGCCCAATCCTGTGCCAACCTCATAATCGTTACCATGTTTGACTCCATTGTTGCAGCCACTGTGTCAATCCATCTCATTGAAGGTGTTCCTCTTTTTCATTGACCTTCTACTGACCTTAGGACTGATAACATGTCCTAAGATTACAGTCTAGGAAAACTAGGGGGCAGTTTTACTCTGTTACTTTGGGTCACTGTGAGTCAGAATGGACGCAACACAACAACAATAACATGACATCTAGAGAATATGTATTACATCTGCCAGACTTGCCCTTAAGGATCTGAAAGCTTGTTTGACTGTCCTAGACTCATTATTTGACAATCCATGGTAGTCATATTTAAACAAAACAATAACAGTTTTCCCATCACACAGAAGCTCTGGGTAGCCACTGGCAAAACTTCTGGATTGTGGTCTATGAAGTTCCAACCCACTTGGAGCAAAGGAGAATGAAGAACATCAATGACACAAGGAAAATATTAGCCCAAGAGACAAAAGGGCCACATAAACCAGACTCCATCAGCCTGAGACCAGAAGAACTAGATGGTGCCCGGCTACCATCAGTGACCGCCCTGACAGGGAACACAACAGAGAGTCCCTGACAGAGTGGGAGAAAATTGTGGAACAGAACTCAAATTCACATAAAAAGCCCAGACTTAACGGTCTGACTGAGACTGGAGGAACCCCTGAAGCCATGGACCCTGGATGCTCTGTTAACCCAGAACTAAAACCATTCCGTAGCCCACTCTTCAAACAAAGATCAGACTGGACTATAAAACATAAAATAATACTCATGAAGAGTGTGTTTCTTAGTTCAAGCAGATAGATGAGACCAAATAGGTGGAGCCTGTCTGGAGGCAGGATGAGAAGACAGAAAGGGGCAGGAACTGGTTGAATGCACATGGGAAACTCAGGGCAGAAAGGGGAAGTGTGCTGTCACATTATATGGATTGCAACTAATGTCACATAACAACATGTGTATAAAGTTTTGTATAAGAAATTAATTTTAGCTATAAACTTTGACCTAAAGCACAATCAAAAAAAAAACAAACAAACTTTTGGATTGTGGTCTATGAAGTATCATGTAACCTCAACATCTGAATGACATAGTATCATGCTTTTGCTTTGGGGAGATTTTATTTGCATTTCTCTTAGGTAGTAAAGCCTTGGGTTTTGTTTAGATATAGTTATTTAAAAAAAAAAAAAAACTTCGCCATTGAGTTGATTCTGACTCATGGTGACCCTATAGGACAGATTGAAACTGACCCAAAGGGTTTCCAAGAAGTGACTGGTGGATTCAAACTGCTGACCTTTTGGTCAGCAGCCAAGCTCTTAACGGCTGAGCCACCAGGGCTCCATTCAAAACTCTTAATATTAAATAATCAAAAGGAAAGCATATTTTCCTAAAAGATATATTCCTAAGCTCAAGCTATTATTTTGGCATTATTATTTTAAAATCTAGTAATATTATTCTGAATATTTACCTTTTAAACACACAGAGGACAATGTACATCACTGATAAACATTTCATGATTTTAGTAAAAATGTGTTTTTTCATTTAATATGTTCTGATTCTTTCTCTCTTGAAATAGAAAGCAAAAAGTAGTGTTGGGAAAACCTTAGAAGAATTATACACACTCTTAAAAAATAAGGCAAATAATTAGAGGTATACAACTGAAAATAAAAAGAATTTCTTGGAGAATCATGAGTTTGAACAAGGAAAATTTTTATAAGACAGAAAGTATTAAAATGTTAATATTAATGGACATTCCCAATGTCTTGCATTCTAAGATTAATTTTGACTTTGGCTATAATTTTCCCCCTTTTGCACCAATCATAGAGGATTATTCAATTCAGCTGTGCTTGGATTTGGAGGCAAGAAAACAAAAGGGGGAGAGTTAGAGAAGCATGGAACCAAAGTACATGGTTAAGGCGCGGCAAGGAGGGACTTCTGGATATTCTACAGGACAGAGTCTCTGCGTCGGCAGTTAAACAGAATTTTACGCAACTGTTTTTTAGAGAAACAAATGACTTGAGTTTTGACTAATAAGGATAAATTTTGTTTTCTATTTTATTTTTGTAGGTTTTTCTCTCCATTACATTAGAAAATATGTATTATATCTGCCACACTTGCCCTTCAGGGTGTAAAAGCCCCAAGGACCCTGTTTGACTGTCTCCCTCCATCTCTCTCCCTTCTCTTTCTCTGCCCCCTCTTTCTCTCTTCCATGTCTCCTCTCTCCAATTCCCTTCGTTTTTTCCCCACTTATCTTTTATCTTCTTTCTCCTACTTTTCCTCTTCCTCCTCCTTCTCCTCTCTTTCTCTCTCTCCTCCCTCCTTTGTTCCTTGTATATGCTGTAGATTTTATAGGAGAATTAGACTGATAATTTTACCTCTATTTATTTGGGCAAAATGTTGATCTCCTCAATTTATTCTCATAGAACGTAACACCCCATTTAGCCTTATAAGCTATGTGTACTTGAGAAGCTGTTTTTCCTCCTGTCAGGTGTCTCTTTTATTAAAAAGAGATATATGAAGAGAAAGTGATCATAGTTGTTGATCCTTTTGTCCAGTGACCCTCATACAGTATAAAATAGCAAAGAATATTCAGAAATTATTATAATAGAAACTCCAGGCAATCATGCTAAAAAAAAATTACGCCTATGTATTATTTAGCCAAAGCTTAAGTCGTAAATTGCTGCATCTGTGCTGTCGATTTATAGTTAATGAGAACATATAATAGAAAAACAAAATGTCAACCAGTATATAACTTAGAGAAAAAGAGTGCTCAAAAAAGAAAATGGTAATTTTAGCCTTTAGATTGTGTCTAATACTCTAATTAACATAATTTGATGTTAAAAAAAAACTATAACAATTATTAATAGGACGTATAAATTAAGAACTGCTGACTGTACAGACTTTAAAATAACTTGCAACTTTATTCTCTATAAAAATCACCGTGACTTTATATTTCCTTAGCTATTGTTCTCTTTATGTTGACAATGGATATTTAGAGTACATTTTTAATGTGCAATTATAAATAGTGGTGATTTTTAGAAGTAATTTAAACTTGAATATAGAACTTGCCTGGACTGTTCAGAATCTTAAAAAAAAAAAATTGATTTAACAGCGGAAACTTTATTTCAAATGGAAGAGGGAAACTTAAATGAATGGTTTTTACTTTTCTGAACTTAAAGAGGAAGGATATGCCCCAGTGCACCATTCTTTCTATTTAAAATGAGCGATTGCTTTATAATAGAGTCTGCACTCTCAGTTTGAAACAACCCTAGGATTTGAATTTTTTAGTATGATGAACATCTTAGAGTTCTGACCATTTTGGAGAATCCATCAGAGTGATTTTCTGTGAAGAAAGTAATTACGTATAAATAATTTAAACGGTCTCAGTTTGAGTTTGATGGTGTTCACGTATTTCAAACTGCATATGGAGTTCTAATTTCTGTTTGCTTATTTTCCCTTTCATATAATTATCAGGAATAAAATATTTATTATAAATATTTCAGATTTTATTCTATGACTTTACTATATATATAATTAAGAATTCTGTTGATTAGGACATATGTCTAATCAGAATACTAGTTACATATGCTTTTCAGTTAATTTTAAATTACTTAAATTTCTACTGGCACAATTAAATATAATTCGGTTTATAATTTCTAGAATAGCTATTTTTATGCTACACTTACGTTTCCCATTTTAGTATCTATAAGAAAAGGCTTCTATAGGGGAAAAACATTTGTGGTATATTATAGGGATATGGCAGCTGTACATACCAAATTAACTAGCAGAAAACAAAGTGAAAATGTCAAGGCAGAAGTATTGATAAGTAGAGAGTTCTGCAAAAAACTAAAGAGAGACAGCATTTTTTAATCATTTTATACTTGAGAAGCAGATTCTGGTACATTTTACTTGTCTATTAATATATGACAAACTATCCCAAACCTTTAAAAAAAAAAAAGTTGTCCTGGGGTCATTTCTGTTCATGGTGACCCCATGTGTGTCAGAGTAGAACTGTGCTCCATAGGGTGTTCAATGGGTGATTTTTTAGAAATAGATCACCAGGAGTCTCTGAATGGACTTGAACCTCCAACTTTTCCATTAGCAGCTGAGTGTGTTAACCATTAACCATACTATCCAGGGACACTATCCCAAATTTTGTTGTTTTGTTAGTTATCATCGAGTTGATTCCAACTCATGGCGATCCCATGTCTGCAGAGTAAAACTTCTCCATAGGGTTTTCAAGACGGTGACCTTTCAGAAGCAGATTGCCAGGCCTGTCTCAAGAGGTGCCTCTGGGTGGGTTCAAATCGTCAATGTTTCAGCTGGTAGTCAAGCACTTAACTGCTTGCACCATCCAGGGATTCCATATTCCAAACGTTAGTGGCTTAAAACATTATTTTATACCGTTCACGATTGTGTCAACCAGGGATGCCGGAAAGACTTGACTGGGCTGTCTGTCTTTTATCCATGTGCAAGGATTTGGTTCCAAAATGGCTTCCTCATCAACACATCTGGTGCCTTGGTGGGAATGACGAGAAGACTGGATTCAGAGGTGCCCATCTCACTCTCCATATAGCTCCAGGGAGTCTCTATATGGTTTCTCCAGCAGGGTAGTTTGACTTCTCACTTCGTGACTTAGAGCTCCTAAAACTAAGATTCTAACTGATAGGAAGCCTAAACTGTCCTTCTTCTTAAAGGCTAGAGCTGGAATAGACACAGCAATCTTATGCCATACTCAATGGAGTGAGATATGACAGGCCAGTTCATATAAAAGAATCAGGGTAAATAGACCCCATTTCTCAAGGGTGGGCTGTCAACAAATTTGTATCCACCTTTACTCTGCCATGGTTCAGATTACATTTTTCTTCTTTATCCAACCTCTTCACACTTATCCATTTTTTTAAAACACATCAACCTATAAACTCCTTCTGTAAAATAATATACTATCTTATTTAAATGTATCAAGCAATTGCACTACAGCCCTTCAAATAATATAATAATAAGGTTGAAAAAATGGCTATAACTCTAGCCTAGATATATCATTCTACAAATACCTATTTTGTTTTTTTATTAGGAGATACTCTACAGGGTACTTCCCCTAGTACCTTGAGCAGGGAACAAAGAACAACCTCCATTAAAAGCACTTCAATTCCTCAAAAACAAAACAAAACAAAAAAATCACAATTATTATAGCTCTCCCTGGAGCCAGTCTGTACTTTTCCACATCTGTTATCTCCGAGAAAATACTTTAAAACTGTCCATATGTTGTCCATATACATCATACATTTACACAGTATCCTGCAATCTGATAACTGAACATTTCTGATGAGTGTTCTTAGGAAGTAAAACGAAGGCTACTAACATTTAATAAGAACATCTTATTTAATAGATACTTATTATAGGATAACCCATTTAATTCTCTGAGAGGGATATCTATGAAATAGATATTTATTATCCCTATATTAAAGATAAACTAACTGAGATTTGAGAAGTAACAAAGTCACAAATATTCACATATGTCTGAGACATAATTTGAATTTAAGTCTCCCTGAATTAAAAAAAAAAAAAATTCTTGTAGTTATAACAACACAGATTTATATCTTAATCACATTATTGGATGACCTTCATGGATGACTCAGTGCTGCTCAACATTATTTTAATTCTGGGACCCAGAGTGACAGAGAAGTCTCTTTCCGGACGTGGCTGTTCTTGTAGAGAAGGAAAAGAGACACAGCAAAGTGTCAACTGCTGGCTCTGAGTCTGCCACACTGGCATCTGCTCACCTTTCACTGGCAAAGCACACCATACGCTCCAAGTCTGATAACAATCTGATAGAGAATTACAACCCTCTACCTTAGATGGTTGTTGTCAAGTGGTTCAGACTCATAGCGACCCTATGTAAAATGTAATGAAACACTGCCCGGACCTGTACCATCCTCACAATTGTTGCTGTTTGAGCCTATTGAGCAGTCACTGTGTCAATTTATCTCTTTGAGGGTCTTTCTCTCTTTCACTGACCCTCCATCTACCTCAGGAGGGGCAGTGAATACTTGCAATCAGTAAGGCCACCCACCACACTCATTTCCTGTTTACCACATTACATCAGTTTCTGATTTCCCTTTCACTTTTCCCTTGTCACAGTACAATCTAAGCACTCTATAAATATTGGGTGCCTGGCAGTAATGGCAAGAGAAGTGGCAGTGGTGTATAGTGGACATGTGGTTTCTAGTGCCAAGAGCAGCCATATCTGGAAGATAACACACAATATCATCTACTAAGACATGAGAGGAACTCCCTAATATACTTGGGTGGAAAAGATGGGCAAAAGCAAAGGTGCTAAAGTCCTATGAGGACAATGAAATCTGGGCAATTCCTATTAATGTGGCAAAATTTGTTTTAACTCACAAATTGGTAAGGCTTGGGAAAGCTCAGCTTGTATTAGCATTAAAGGACTTTAAAAAATTAATACTGTTCTCATGGGTGATGGCTGAACAACATGATAAACATAATGTTACTTAACTACACGTGAATATTGTTGAATTGTCAACTGTTTTGTTACATATATATTTGCCATGATAAAAAAAGAGTTAATATTGTTAACAATATCATATAAAGATCTATCTGCAGTCTATTAAGCTTTGGCAAGTTACTGTTTGAAACATTCATCCATGGGAAAATATCTGAAGAAATGAATATTAATTCATGTTTGCACGATTGCCCTAAATAAATAAATAAATAAAACAGTAAGGAATTCAATCTTCTGAAATTCAATTTTTATATTCAGGGTTGGTAAACATGTTTATGGCACAATAGGCAAACACCCGAAACTAACAAAAGAGCTATTTATAATTGTCTTCCAGTCTAAGCATTTAATTATTAGATCAGCATTGCCAAATTTTACCCTTCTCTTTAGATTTAGGGAGACAATACAGAACAAAGCAGGCACAGAAGTTTCTGCACGTGTAAGCACCTTATTCAGAGATATTGTTTTCCATAATCTACTGTTGTCGTTCAGGTAAATTCCATAGGACGTATTCCAAATTTCCCTGTTCAAATTCAAGATGCCTAATTGCAAAAGTGCCATAGAGCTGACATCAGATAGCATGATTTATCTGGAATCATATCCAAGGAATTACTGAGGCTCATACTCTAAAAACATCATGGTATAAAGCGACCTCATCTGAAGACAACGGTGCCCAGACATGTACATAAGAGGTCAAATTACTGCATGTTTCTAGACCCCATATGTTTAAGACCATTTCTTTGAATCACCCATGTAAACATCCTTGGCCTTTTCATAGCCCATCATCAGATAATAGAGTGCTGACTGTGATCAGAGACAGGCTTTGGTAATTATACAGATATAACAACAATAGCATTTTAATATACACGTGGCTTATAGAATGCTTTTTGTTTAACAATTTTTCCTAGTTATCTTTCAGTGTTAAAACTATGTAATGGTAATATTTTATGTTTGTTTGTTTTTAATTTTTCTTTATATCTGTTAACTCATGATTCTCAAAAGAACACTGTTATGGTTTTGGAGACAGGATCATTAAGTCCATTTGATAAATGTAAAGAGAGAAAGAAAAAAAAGTATAAATACTTCATTCCAGGTCACAGACAGGTTTATACAAAGCCATATAAAAAATATTTGGCCATTTTTCATCTTTGAGTCATCTACTTTGTTTGCAATATTTTTTCTGTCATATCGTATGTTGCGAGGAAAATCCTTACACAGATATTTTTGTTCATTTCTTTTATTATTTCCTTAAGCTAGGTTGCAAGTACTGTGATTTTTGAAGTCCAAAGCATGTACATTTTGATACACCTTGCTTGAAAGCCCTCCTGGAATGTACAGATTTATATTTCTTCCCACCCTTTCACCCATAATTGTTCACACAAGGCATTAATAATCTTTGGAATGACTGACAATCTGATAAAGAAAAAAAAAGATACAGCAGTATTTTAATTTGATGTTTTTATTCATTAGCAAGTTTCAATGTATATCTCGTGCGGTTTGGCCATTTGTACTTATTATCTTGTGAATTACCATGTTCTTTTCCTATTTTCTTACTGGAATGTCCATATCTTTCCTGCAAATATGTAATAACTATTTATATAAAGGTTGCTAACCCTTAGTTATCATATGTTTTAAACTATTTTACCCAATTTGTGGTTTTTGTTTTACAACTGTTTTTGAAATAAAATCTGTCAATATTTTGCTCTGTGGTTTCTGGCTTTGATGTCTATGTAGGTTTTGAAGGGTCTGCCTCCAGACTGTTCAGTCAAGGTGGGAGAGTCTGGTGATAATTAAGGGAAGTCATAAGGGAGAAGGGTGATCACAAACAGTTCCTGACACCAATGGGAAACACTCATGGCCTGAGGAGGGAGATAAAGGATTATGGGCAGGGAAAATACCTTAATTCATTTTTCACTTGATAATTTAGCAACTACAAATAGGCTATTAACATCATCTTCTCCCTGATCTTTCCTTTGTTTTCATTCCCAACAGTGGTTCCCTTAAAATGCTTTTATGTTTGTTTTTGTTTTTTTTTAAAGTTTTTCTTCATATCCATTAACTCATGTGATTCTGAAAAGAACACCATAATGGTTTTGGAGACAGGATCATTAAGCCGATTTGATGAAGGTAAAGAAAGAGAAAAAAAGTATAAATACTTCGTTCCAGGTGACAGTCAGGTTTATGCAGAGCCATAACTAGATTTAACTCTATATTACCCGGCCAAAGCTCTTTTCTATGACATCATGCTATCTCTCCTTTTCTGATTGCTTGATGAATAAATCGGCAAGCCTGTCTTGGAAGAAGTAAAGCCAGAGTGCTCCTTGGAAGCTAGGACGGCAAGACTTGGTCTCACGTGCTTTGGACGTGTTTTCAGGAAGAAATAGTCCTTAGAGAAGGACATTATACTTGGTAGAGGATCACTGAAAAAGAGGAAGAACCTAGACAAGATTGATTGACACAGTGGGTGCAACAATGAGATCAAACATATCAACAATTTTGAGAGTGGCACAGGGCTGGGCAGTGTTTCTTTCTGTTGTACATAGGGTCGCTATGAGTAGGAACCAACTCAATGGCACCTAACAACAGCAACAACAATAACATTACAAATAACACTATTATGATATTTCCAAGAGTAATTTCGAAGAACTAAGAGTTTGTAACATTAAGCAGACTTATGCTTTGATTCTGAAGTATTTCTTATTATCTACTTGGAATTTCCCTGAGAAAAAGATAGAGTTTGGGACACAAACTGTATTTCTTCCAAGATAGATTTGTTTATTCTTCTGGCAGTCAGTCCATGGTATATTCAATATTCTTCTCCATCACCATAATTCAAAGGCATCAATTCTTCGGTCTTCCTTATTCATTGTCCAGCTTTCACATGCATATGAGGTGATTGAAAACATCATGGCTTGGGTCAGGTGCACTTTAGTCCTTAAAGTGACATTTTCAGTTTTTAACACATTAAAGAGATCTTTTGCAGCAGATTTGCCCAATGCAATATGTCATTTGATTTCTTCACTTCTGCTTCCATGGGTGTTGACTGTGGATCCAAGAGAAATGAAATCCTTTACAACTTCAATTTTTTCTCCATTTATTATGATGTTGCTTATCGGTCCAGCTGTGAGGATTTTTGTTTTCTTTATCTTAAGGTGTGATCCATACTGAAGGCTGTGGTCTTTGATCTTCATCAGTAAGTGCTTCAAGTCCTCTTCACTTTCAGCAAGCAAGATTATGTCACTAGCATATCAGAGGTTGTTAATGAGTCTTCCTCCAATCCTGATGCTGTATTCTACTTCATATAATGCAGCTTCTCAGATTATTTGCTCAGCATACAGATTTAATAACTATGGTGAAAGGATACAACCCTGATGCACACCTGTCTTGACTTTAAATCACACAGCATCCCCTTGTTCTGTTTGAAGGACTGCTTCTTGGTCTAAGTACAGGTTTCTCAAGAGCACAATTAAGTGTTCTGGAATTCCCATTCTTCACAATGTTATCCTTAATTTCTTATGATCCACACAGTCGAATGCCTTTGCATAGTCAATAAAACACAGGTAAACATCTTTCTGGTATTCTTTCAGCCAAGATCCATCTGACATCAAGCAATGATATCCCTTGTTCCACATCCTCTTCTGAATCAGGCTTGAATTTCTGCCAGTTCCCTGTCAATGTACTGCTACAACCTCTTTTGGATGATCTACGTCAAAATTTTACTTGTGTGTGATATTAATGATATTGTTGGATAATTTCCACATTCTGTTGGATCACCTTCTTTTGGAATGAGCACAAATATGGATCTCTTCCAGTCAGTTGGCCAGGTAGCTGTCTTCCAAATTTCTTGGCATAGACGAATGAGCACTTTCACCTCACAAACAGGTAGTGGGTGTTATTGCCCATGCTTTATAAATGTAGGTACTGATGCTCAGAGAATTTAGGTGATTTACCCAAAGTCAAAATTATGTATATATCTTTATGATGTACTTAATTCATTCAGCAAATATTTATTGAGATCACTGTATGTGCCAAGCATTATTCTAGCCACAGATGACAGAGCTGCACATATAAAAAAAAGACAGATGTCACTTTGTGGGTCTTATAGCCTAGTGTTGATAAGGAGAAGGAGAGAAGTCAATACATATAAAAATATATGAATTATATAATATTTTAGAAAGTGGTATTAGAACAGGGTAAGGGTGTTGAGTGTACTGGTGGGGGCAAGTTGAAAGATACAGTGTCAGAATAGCCCTCATGGAATCCCAGAATTTGAGAAAGGATTTGAAGGAGAAAATGCTGTGATCCTTAAGGTTATGTGTCAACTTGGCTGGGCCATGATTCTCAGCAGTTTGACAGCTGTAATGTAGTTTGGCAGTTTTATGATGATGCAGTCACTTCCATGATGAGATTTGCTATAATGCAATCATCTCTATGATGGGATCTGCTGTGAGTAGCCAATCAGTTGAAAGAGAGTTTCCTTGGGGGTGTGGCCTGCAGCAAATATGTAAGTGTACTTTCTGGCAAGACTCATGGGCTTTTGCTGTCTCTGCATCCTACAGCTGGCTCCTGTTCGTCTAACCTCTGATTCTTGGGACATGAGCTATCAGTTTACCTGCCATCTTACTTGCTGATCTTGGGATCTGCTGACCTTAGCAGCCTGTGAGGAAGAGCCCTGCTGTCTGATCTGCTGGTCATGTGTTTGTCAGCCCCTGTGTCTACATGAGTCAGGAGAAGCCTCTATCTTGACCCATGGACTTGGGATGTCCAGATTCTACAATGTGTGAGCCATTTCCTTGATATAAATCTCTTTAGATAGATACTTATACCCTTTACTAGTTTTGCTTCTCTAGAGAACCCAGCCTAAGACAGATGGAGTATGTGCAGATATCTGGAGGTATCTGGAGGAAGAGCAGTCCAGGCAATAGAGCAGTCTGAGTATTGAAACTTAACCAGGGATTTGATGGAGTTGTTCAAGGACTACCAAGGATTCAGCATGCATAGAGAAAAGGCACATTAGAGAACACTAATGGAAATTGATGACAGAATGTTAATAGTAGCCACATTATTTAGGGCCTTGGTTACAGCAATCAACTACTAACTGAAAGATCAACAATATGAAATCACCAGCAGCTTTGTGGGAGAAAGACGTGGCAGTCTGCAACATAGAGATTTACAGCCTTAGAAACCCTATGGGGTCACTGTGAGTTGGAATCAACTCAATGGCAGTGGTTTTTTTTGGGTGGGTAGGATTTTAAAAATTATTATTATTATTTAATACCTAGGAATACATGCCCAAGTCAAAATAACAAAAAAGAAAAATTATCTGGCTCAATAGATTTTTTATTGTGGTAAAATATAGATAACAAAAAAATGGACTTTTTAACCATTTTTAAGTGTACAACTGAGTGACATTAATTACATTTACCATGTTGCTCAACCATCACCACCATCTATTTCTAAAAGCTTTTCATCACCACAAAGAGAAACTCTGTTCGTTAAAGCAAAAAGTCTCCATTCCCTTCTCCCCACTGTCTCCGGTAACCACTAATAAATGTTTGCCTCTATACATTGGCCTATTCTAGATATTTCTTTTCATTGGGATCATACAATAATAGTCTTTAGTGTCTGAAATGTATTTACTCAGCATTATGTTTTCTAGGGTCTTCCATGTCATAGCATGTATCAGGACTTCATTTTCTTTACGGCTGAATAACATTCCATTGTATGTAGATACCACATCTTGTTTATCGACCCATCTGTTGATGGATCATGAAACGTTGAGATGTCATACTCAGCTAGATCTAGGAGCCCAAATTATGTCATCAGTTTTACCTTTTTACTCTGTTTACCTCTCTGTGATAACATGATTCTCAGCTCACGCTGTTTGAATTGCTCCATAAAGCACAAAGATGACCACCAGCAACCCTGACTACCAGTTAATCAGCTTCAGTTAAGAATTTGCTCCCAGTGATATTATATAAACACATTTGAAGGACCTCAACTGGCTTCGCTTGCATCAATTGCCCATCCCTTGAATCACTCACTGTTGCCAGTAAGATGCAGTATTACAATTCGAAATGAAAATTCCTGCATCATGAGTGAGAGGTTGAAACTGATAACCCACCAGAACCACATGTAATGAATGGTTAGATGTACTTTCATTAAAAAAAAGTAGGGTGGGGGGAATGCTAGGCAGACCAAATGAATATCTATCTACCCCTACTTCAATTCCTAGTAAATGGAGTGAAATCACATGTGTATTGTGATTCCAAATTTTGTCTTCTTTCCATCTGCAAGGAAATTTCTAGGGTTATATTTGCTGAGCTGGTTGGCTGGCTAGGTATCATCTTTATACTATACCACTTCATAATCATATGTGTTCATGTCCTTTCTTAAGTCACATGCACAAATGAGGAGTATGTCTTCTCCTTATAGAGAGAATTCTTAGTTCACAGAGTATAAATATAAATAACACTATTCCCCTTCCTGACCTTTCAAACAAGTACTCAGAATTGCATTCTCTACAACTGTAATAGAAACCTGAGTGTCAAATTAAATCCTCAGTGACTAATATTCAACATTCTTAGAAAACTTCAAATCCACATCCTTGAATGAGTTGATTAAATCACTGCCTGTCCCTGATCACACTCAGCACTCTACTATATGAATTATGGGCCAAGGCTAATTGTTACAGGGATAATTTCTTAAACAGGTGGGGCTCTGGAAACCTGCAGTAACGTGGCCTTTGAAGTACATGCCTGGACTCTGTTGTCTTCAAATGAGATGGCTTTATAGCATGGTGTTTTTAGAGTTTGAGCATCAGTAATCTCTTAGATATGATCACAGATAAATATGTACTCTCTAAATTCAGCTCTATGGTATTTTCACAATTAAGCATTTTGTCTTTGAATAGGGAAGTTATGAATGACTCCTATAGAATTTACCTTATGACAGTAGTGGAGTGTAGAAAACAATTTGTCTTAATAAGCTGCTTCTATCTGTAGAAACTTAAATGCTTTGAACTTTGTTCTGTTTTGGTTCTATGTATCTAAAAGAAGGGTGCAATTTGTAATTGTGGTATAATAACTAAAAGTTCAGGCTAGATGGCAAGTATCAGCAATTATTTTGTTAATTTAGGGTGTTTGTTTATTGTGTGCTATAACCCACGTGGTCACCAAATCTTAAGACTACAAGTGAAATTCAAAAGATTGAATTCCTTACTATTTTACAGTCTCTAGGAGACCCTGGATTGTGCAAATGGCTAACATGCTCGGCTGCCAACTGAAAGGTCAGAGGTTCAAGTACACTCGCCAGAGGTACCTCGGAAGACAGGCCTGATGATCTACTTCAGCAAAAATCAGCCATTGAAAACCTTATGGAGCACAGTTCTCCTCTAACACACATGCGATTATCGTGAGTCAGAATCGACTCTACAGCAACTGGTTTGTTTGGTTATCTTCCTGAATGATGTAAAAAAAATCAGCAGGTATCCCTTAATTCTGAAACTCCAGCCTCTACAGTGCTACTTTATTAACAGTACAAAAATAAATGAAATTCTTTAAAATATTGATTTTACAAACTGGACCCCCACACAATTAACTTTTTCATAACAGACTCAAACTGATATAATTTGGCCTGAAGTACATGGAATCTTGAGACTTGACTGGATTTCCAAAAATATGCGTACATTTAAGTGATTATTTGGCATGCTAAGTCATTTTTGGTTATTAAGATTGTGAAGTAAAATATCTTGAGGTTGTTGTAGTTGTTAGGTGCCGTCGAGTCAGTTCCGACTCATAACGACCCTATGCACAACAGAACAAAACACTGCCCGGTCCTGCACCGTCCTCACAATTGTTGCTATATTGAACCCATTGTTGCAGCCGCTGTGTCAATCCATCTTGTTGAGGTTCCTCTTTTTCGCTGACCCTCTACTTTACCAAGCACGATGTCCTTCTCTAAGGACTGATCCTTCCTGATAACATGTCCCAACTACGTGAGACATAGTCTCACCATCCTTGCTTCTAAGGAGCATTCTGGTTGTACTTCTTCTAAGACAGATTTATTCATTCTTTTGGCAGGCCATGGTATATTCAATATTCTTCTCCAACATCACAGCTCAAAGGCATCAATTCTTCTTCAGTCTTCCTTATTCATTGTCCACCTTTCACATGCATATGAGGTGACTGAAAACACCATGGCTTGGGTCAGACTCACCTTAGTCCTCAAGGTAACATCTTTGCTTTTCAACACTTTAAAGAGTTCTTTTGCAACTGATTTGCTCAATGCAATGCGTCTTTTGATTTCTTGACTGCTGCTTCCATGGGTGTTGATTGTGGATCCAAGTAAAATGAAATCTTTGACAATCTCAATCTTTTCTCAGTTTATCATGATTTGCTCATTGGTCCAGTTGTGAGGATTTTTGTTTTCTTTATGTTGAGATGTAATCCATAGTGACTCTCGTATTTTACAGAGAGACAATTGTTAGTTTGCATTAAAAGAAAATCCAGTAAAATGACTCCTCCTTTGCAACAAATTTGGAATAATTTGCTTCTCTAAAACAGGGTTTCTAAATTTGGTACTATTGAAATTTTGGGCTGGATAATTCTTTGTTGTGGGAGACTGTCTTGTGTACTGTAGGATGTTTACTAGCATCCTTGAACTCAACCCACTAGATGCAAGCAGAACTTCTCCAACCCAGTCCTCACAACCAAAAATGACATTCCTCAATATTCCCTGGGGAAAAAAAAAAAAATCAACATTTTTGGAGCTAAAAGTGAATTTAAATGTTAGGTAGTCTAATAGTCCTTCCTTTTACAGATGACTAATTGCTCTTTGGTAAAGTGCTCAGCTGCTACACAAAACCCACCAGCAGCTCCTCAGCAGAAAAGACCTGGTGATCTGCTTTTGTAAACCCTATGGGGCAGCTCTACTCTGTCCCATAAGATCCCTATGAGTCATAATCAACTCGAGGGCACCTAACAACAACAATTAAAAAAATTTAAGTTTAAAAAATAGTCTTGACCACGGTCACCCAAACCTGATTTGAACCCAGGTCTTTCAACTCTCTCAAATGCCTTATAGTTATTCATTCATTACAGGGAAAAGAAACCCAATAGATGAGATTTAAATTCTGTATTTCCCATTTGTTGGTACAGTTAAAAAGTGGCATATCATAACCTGTTTCCATCAAGTTGATTTCCAACTCATAGTGATCCTGCAGGACAGAGCAGAACCGCCCTATAGGGTTTCCAACGCTGTAATCTTTATGGAAGCCAACTGCCACATCTTTCTCCCACGGAGTGGCTGGTGGGTTCTAACCACTGACCTTTGGTTAGCAGACGAGCTCCTAACCAGTGCACTATCAGAGCTCTTTAAAAAGTGACATAAGTTGTGTTCCGGCAAAATGGCACTCTAGGCAGAAGCACCACGCTGTCCCTCCACAGCAAAGATCTGAAAAACTAAGCTGAACAGAGAATACAACAATCCTGAAACCCTAAAACATCAAATGAAGAGATAAAGAACTCAGCCAAGCACCAAATGGAGTGAGAAAACGGACAGGGAACG
>NW_004443943.1:7368506-7370648 GCF_000243295.1 Trichechus manatus latirostris | reverse complement strand
GCCGGCTGCTTGGATTCCACACACCCAAGCGGGCGGCTCTCTGGGTGCCATTTGTTGGCTGTTGGTGTTGCTTTTTTCCACTTCTTTTGATTTCTTCCTTGCCTCTGGCCGTCTCGCCCTCCTTATGCTCAAGTGCCTCGCTCCGTGCACCATCTTTACTTCTTCCTGAGGGGCTGCAGAGCGCCGACAATTTGTGATATACGCTTTCCCACTCTCGACCCTTCTTCACCCATACTCGGCCCCCTCTGCTTCCCGCAGACACAGTCTCTTGTCTAGAAACACCAGCCCGTGTTAGCTGGCTCTCTGAGTGCCATTTGTTGGCTGCTAGTGTTACTTTTTTTTCTGCTTCTTTTGATTTCTCACTTGCCTCTCGCCACTTTCCCCTCCTTTCACTCAAGTGCCTGGCTCCGTGCGCCATCTTTCCTTCTTTCTGAGGGGATGCAGAGAGGCGGGAATTTCTGATATATGCTTTCCCACTCTCTACCCTTCATCACCCACACTTGGCCTCCTCTGCTTCCCGCAGACTCAGTCTCCTGTCAAGAAACACCAGCCCACACTGGCTGGCTCTCTGAGTGCCATTTGTTGGCTGCTGGTGTTGCTTTTTTTTTTTTTCCTGCGTCTTTTGATTTCTTGCTTGCATCTTGCCGCCTCCCCCTCCTGTCGCTCGAGTGCCTGGCTCCGTGTGCCATCTTTGCGTCTTCCTGAGGGGCTGCAGAGCTCCATTCGAGTTTGGAGCTGCTTCCCGGTCTGGGCTACTGCGCTGGTGGGATCCCGGGGCTTTTGTTTGTTTGTTTGTTTTGAATTGTTTGTTTGTTTTCTTTTCCTTTTCTTGAGGTGGGAGCCCTTTCTGGCCAAGTGGAGCTGCATGGCAAGGAACTCCCCTTCAGCTTCCACAGACGTGCAGAGGGATCGCTGAGGGCATTTCTTTTTTCATTGGTTTTTTTTTTTTTCTGTTTTTTTGTGGGGGCCTTTCTCATTTTTTTTTTAAATATGCTTTGTTTTCTCTTCCCTCTTTTTCCCTTTTTGTCTTTCTTCATTGCTCAGTTTCTCATCCCTCTATATCTTCCTTCTCTTTATGATCCCTAAATACCAGGAGTTGTATACCTCTACGACTTCTAGCGAGGCTGTATTGCAACATCTGAGAGCAACATCCCCAGACCTCGTAGCTACATCAGTGGGATCCCTGTGAACTTTGTGGTTCTTTAACCTTTCTGATTTTTATTTATTCATTCTTTTCTTTTCTTCCTCTTCCCCTTTGTGTTTCTCTTCATTTCATAGTCTCTCATCTCTCCATTCCAAAGGCAAGCTCCCCAAGCATTCTTTCTTGTTTGTTTGTATGTTTTTGGCTCCTGTTCCTCTCTCCTCTCTCCCATATCCATCTTAGCTCCACACATAACAATCTCACTGCTGCATCCTGCCTACCTGCACCGTGCACTTGACATCACACCACCAAGCAGCACGGGCAAGGCCTACTTGAACCTGCCCTTCAGTGATTACCGACCCGCCCTGGTGGCTGTGCTAAGTGCCACAAACAACCCATCCCAGTAATTCCTCTTCAGCTAGACCTGCCCTGCTGTACCATATCTGAATGACTGACCCTGCCAGTTGGAGAAGGAGGTGAAAAGTATTGAGTGCACAGACGAGCAAACAACAAAGGACACACAGTCTGCCTGCTCAGACATAGTCAAATTTTTCTTTTTAAAAAAAGGGATGAAACAAACAAATCTACAATCAATAAAAGATAAAAATAATTATTGAATGCCCAAAAACAGAAGACAATATCTAAACATTTACAAAAACAGGACAGGATGGTTCCAGTAGGCATCCAAAATAAAACACCAGATGACTCTCTTGTGGAAGAAAATGCACTAGAACTACCTCATAGGGAATTCAAATCTCTAATACTCAGACTTCTCCAAGAACTGAGGCAAAAAACTGACAAACATGAGTAAAACATAGACAAATTCATGGAAAATACAGACAAAAAACTGGAAAAATTCAGGAAGATGACTCAGGAACAAAATGCCAAAATAAATTCACAACTAGAAATTATACAAAGACAAGAATTAGAAATCCAAAAGATAAACAACAAGCTTTCAGAAATGGATGGTGTCATAGAAGGGTTGAGAAGCAGATTTGAAA
>NW_004443943.1:7334581-7362954 GCF_000243295.1 Trichechus manatus latirostris | reverse complement strand
TTTGTAGTAACTGTTAAATGAGAAACTATTTTGTTCTGTAAGCCTTCATCTTAAGTGAGAATAACAGCACAATTGGAACAGCATAGTCAATGTCACTCAACTGTGCATGTAGAAATTTTTGAAACGGTGTATCTTTGGCTATGTGCAGTTTCACCAAAAAAAAAAAGGTTGAGAAGTTAGAGGGTTAATATGTTGTGGGGTTGTTAACCAATGTCATAAAACAACATGTGTACCACTGTTTCATGAGAAACTATTTGTTCTTTAAGCCTTCACCTGAAGTACAATAAAATATTTTAAAAAAGTGACATAAGTTATCTAATTTGATAGATAATTTAGTAGTTACACATTGTTTATGTAAAGACCTTCATACATTTACTGTAAGTAAATTAAGAAAATTGATTAAAAAGAGCTAGCTTGAGGGTTTTTTTTTTTTTTTTTTTTGTTACTTTATATACAAAAGTCTAAAACTATGTATTTGAAAGGTTGGTTTTGGGTATACTAGAAACATAGAAATGAATAGGGTCTTAAAATTTACTTAATCTTTACTGCTCACTGTGAAATCCCCACAATTAATCCAAACTAAATATTGCTTAATAAAAGCTTACTGTTTTTATATAACTTATTGTTTGCAATGTTATTAATCAGCAAATAATAATTGGCTGAAATTATCATACTGATCATAATTCAAAACTTGATAATTTACTTTCACATTATTTAAATTTGTTTCTAAAGAGTTCTACTTTTTCAGTTTTAAAGCATCAGTGAAAATATAAAGAGCCAAGATTGAACTGCTTAAAAAAAGTGAACCTCAGCAAGTTTTACCTGACTGGAAGAAAAACAGTTTTGACAAATCTCACCGGGGAGCTTTGGAATAAGAAATTTGCAATGTATATTTTTCCTGTTCCCAAGAAATATAAAAAGTTTTATATTTTGTTCACATATCACTGGACTAGAACATGAAGTCATATTCCTTCTGTCTATACTTACCATCTGCTTTTTTGTGAAAGTGTTTTTGTTTTTTACATGAAGGAGTGGTTGAATGGATGAGGAAAGGGGTCCCAGAGTCAATTCTTTGGACATCATGACACAACAGGAAATTAACTCAGTAGCCACAGCTCTTAGTTCTGAGCACTAGTACCGGTCTGACAGATTTTTTCAAAAAGCATGGTTATATCAGATGGAGGAACAAAAAGGAAAACTGATCCAAAATAGTGGATGTCCCTTCAAAGCCTCTCAGGCAAATGCACCTGATTCCCAAACCAGTCTCCTTTACATGTGGATGCAAGAAGTTACCATTCAAATGACATATTTTGAGAAACATGGTGGATTTTTTGTTCTTGGTCCCTAAGTCCTTCCTATGGTATATCTGAAGCCTAAATACCACTATAAATTTTTTTCTTTGCTTTGGGCCTTGAGCATTTCACTTGGTTGTTTTGCTTTTGAAGTCCTATAAAACTCTGGCACTTTTTAATGCAATCATACATCAAGCCAAATTAATTAAAACTTATAGGACATCAGTTGCTCTCTGAGGAAAAGCGATCTCCAGTACTACAGGATATATGGTGTGCTGGAACCCAGAGAGCATCCTTGGAAAGTTAGAGTCCACAATACCAGAGGCTAACTTGGTGACTTCAGTCCAGCTCTGGAGAGACCATTTTGTATCGTATCTCTTGACTCGTTCAGATATTAATGATAATGAATAAAAAGAAAAGTTAAGTCCTATTGTAGCATGACATTGGTCACATGGGTCATAGCTGGACAGCCAGACGATATCTTCTGAGAACAGAAGAACCTTAACTGTATAACCAAAACAAAATTCCCAGGACACAAGGCCAACTAGAGACGTTTCCAAATAGGGACCAAAGCAAGCATGAGCTTCATGTTTGGGGCTGTTCTCTTTACTCTCCCAAGTCCCAAGGGTCATATGAAGAGCCCCAGGTGGATGCTGTATATGCAGTGGGTTTGCACCACAGCTGAGAAACTGAATTTAGGCAACCCAAATCTTTTACAAAGGTTTTCAAGTAAACCTGCATAAGCTTTGCTCTAAAAAGAGACCCTTATCTTTATTATACGGGATAGTAAGCAAACCTATCCTGTGCTCTGGAAGGAGACATTATCTCTTTTGTCCTATTAAATTATGCCATGCAAATATGATCATTCAAATAAATAAAACTGTAATAGGTTATACAAAATGGAAAAAAGAAAGTTGAGTGCAGGTACAATGTATGCTTTATTTCGGATGAATCGCTGGCTATGTATGTAAAATTGGACGTGATATATTAAAGTGTTGTATGAGATTCTGTGTGACCCTGGAACACCTGGTAACATATTTGCATTTTCCAGTGATTTTCTAGAGAAAATTTCTCATGGTGGAAATTTCAGGCAGATAGTAAGCTAACAAGGGAGCTATTAGCGAGAAGGGAGACAAATTTAGTTCCACAGATTAAGCTCATTATAGCCTCTTGCTCCTTCTTAGCAGAGAGGTAGTTAGCTCTGCTCATGTCTAAATAACCAAGTTTCCAAAGTAATTAGGCTCTCAATTCAGGCATGACATACAGTCCTAAAAGGCTGTATTTTTTGTAAATATTCTTACCTGTATTTCATAGAGAGCTTTATTTTAACCTTCACCTTCCTTCGATCTTCCAATATTGAGCATTTGTTTCAAGAAAGTCACAGAGGATGTATTTCTACTTTTATGACATTATTATAACAACTGATAAGAAAACTAACATGCCAACTACAAACTAAGAGGAATCAACCTTTGAACAGATTGATTTTTGCCTTTGGGCATCTGATAACGTGGAGGGCTGGAGGAGAGGAGGAAACAGACTTCTGGCAATCCTAAAATTATGTTTATGGCATTTTCCTTACTTGAGCTGATACAAGTTTACCATTAGCATTTGAGAGTACACAAAGCTTATCTGTTACATAAGGGGGTTTCTAACTAGTTTGCATTTCATAAAGCATATCAAGAATTTTTTAAAAATTATGACCCCCTCCATCCAAGATTATTGGCAATGATATTTACCGTAATTTAGAGAACGCTTAGAAATCCAAAGACTATTTTTCGGCAGTAGTTGACTTTTCTTGAATCTCCTTGAAAATCTTTGCAAAAGCAAGTGACTTGTTAATCAAATTACAGTTATCTTTAGTTGCTAGACATATCATTTTAGCATTTTAAAAAATACAAAATTTGAAAGAAGAAGTTTTAAAAATTGCTCTTTTCCTCAGTAGTATATTTGAATACACATTTTAGATGTGTTGATACTACCTGCATGTATCATATAAAGTCTGTACATTAAGCTCTAGGCCTTTGATCTAAACAAAAATATTGAAAATATTTAGGGGCATTTTCATTTCAACTTGGGTCATAATACAACTGATTCTCTTTAAGAGAAGAGATAGCAAATAATGGTTAAGAGTATGGGCCCTGAAACCACAATACCTTGATTTGAATCCCAGCTCTGCTATTTGCTGGTCATGCTATCTTGGAACCTCAGACATATTATTAACATCTCTGCCTCATTTCATTGTATGTAAAATGGGGATGATAATGAAATCTATCTCATAGGGTTGTGGTGAGGTTTAAACGAATCAACATGTGTACAGTATATCTATATGTTAAATGATTTGTTAGTGTCAAAAAAAACTAGTTGCCGTCAAGTTGATGCCAACTAATAGTGACCTCGTGTGTTTCAGAGTAGAACTGTGCTCCATAGGGCTTTAAATGGTGGGGATCTTTCCTCAGTAAATCACCAGGGCTTTCTTCCAAGGAGCCTCTGAGTACTTAACTGCTTGTATCACCCAGAGACTCCTTTGTGAGGTCTAGCTACCCTTATGAAGATTAGGGGGGGGGCATGCAGGCCCCGCATAATGTTAACCTGTCTATCTATTAACAATGATTCACAAGGTTGTTAGAGCATAAAATTCAGCAGCATGGTTGTAAATATTCTACCAAAATTTACCTTCATCTGAACTCCTAAATTGGCAAATAAAGCAAGGGAAGATAGTGTCATTCAAAATGTAAATCTAAAGGAAGGAACTCTCCAAACTTCTGAAGTAACAAAAAAATAATCATTTAATTTTAACAGGAAGGTTAGCTGTTGATAATAAAGGTAATGAAGATCAATAAATATTCTTAAAATGTTTAGGCACAATATCTGGAACTTGTAGTCTTCTAGTTTCAGACACCAATTCATACTTTTCTGAAAAGTGATGGAAAAAAAGTCAAACAAGTGACCTACATTCTGAGAGACTAAGAATAATTTTGTTTTGGTGGCTTTTCTTATATTTATTTATCTCATGAAAGGAGCGCTGCTGGAGCAGGAGTTAAAGAGTTCGGCTGGTGACCAAAACATCAGCGGTTTGAACCTAGCAGCCACTCCGAGGGAGAAAGATATGGCAGTCTGCTTCGTAAAGCTTTACAGTCTTGGAAACCCTTTGGGGCAGTTCTACTCTGTCCTCTAAGGCCTCTATGGGTCAGAATCGACTCAACGACAGTGAATTTGGGTTTTGTGAGTTGTTTTAGCTCATGAAACCACGAGGATTTCAATTTTTTGTGTGGTATAAAGGAGAACTAAATGTATTATTTTTACCATATTAACTCTGAGACATCTTTCCCTCAGAAACAGATCGTATTGGAAATCTTGAGAGTTCTCTTAACCTGGAGTTATTACCCTGGAAGGTTGGCCACCAGTTGTGGTAAATCAGGACCCTCTGGAAGGCATGATGAGTAGGGAAACAAAAGCCTTACAGGGGAGGAGATTTCCAGACTCAGGCCGAGCACTGAGACTTCTCTGGTTTAAGCAAATGATTGAGCCTTCGCCAAGCTTTGCCTTTTCTGTCATTATTAAGGGCATGGGCTTTGAAGCCTGACAGATTTGGTTGAATATTCTGACTCTGACACTAACGAGTGAGTAACCTAATACAGCCCACTTAATCTCTGAATGTCTACATGTTCATAAGCAGTTATTATTTTTATTATTAATAATAATAGTATCTCAATACTATTATCATTATTACAGTTGTTCTGTTTAGTCACTCAATAATTGATACTTGACTTTACCTTCTGGGTTCACAGGTCATCTCTTAGACTGCATCTCATATTTGGTGCTTTTCTCACAAGAACATTCTCCATGAAAAATAAAAATTAAGCAGAATAAGTGAAGTGTTGACAGTTTACATTTTGTCCTCGTCATCTATCGAATAATCACCAGAAGCAAGCAGTTATTTTTACTTGGTGGATACATTTAAGAATCTAGTTTGTGGTCTTGGAAAATGCACCCAAGAGCACGTCCTGTAGTGTTTTAGCATCACTGACACCAATTCTACAGTTGTATATCCCTCTACAGTGAATCATTTATGTGCGTCTCATTCCACATTTTGTACATATCCTAATTTATTTCTGAGTTCATTAGAGAACTCTGCACAACCATGATGCTTTCTGACAATTGTCCTAGTACTTCCCCAATGACAATTAGGAAAAAAACTAAAATTGTTACTAAATGTTAAAAGAATAAAATTATTTCTCTGGATATTCTCCTTCTTTTAAAACAACAATAGGAATCCATCTTTCACCAAATTATCTTTTCTAAGGCAATCCAACAATATCTATCAATCCTTTTTTCCGTTTTTCTAGAGTATGATAGACATTCAAGTTAATTTTAACTTTCAAAATGTTGATAGTTTGTGAAATTAGACTCAGGGGACAGCTTGCATAAGCCATATTAACCTGTCCCTCAAACTCAAACTTTCAGACTAAATATGCAATGGTTCTTCTATTTGAGAGATTCTACTGTTTTATTCCATAAACATCAAATGGCTTAGACAAAAAAAGGGGGGGTGGCGGAACCATGAAGGACTTGTACTTTTCAAATAGAATTTAGATTAGAATCCGAGATCAAATGTAGCAACAGCTAAGGAAAAAAATCTAATTTATGAAAACCATGAAGTAAGCACAAATATTTTCTTTTGAAAAATCAACATAGTAAAATCCAGTTTTTATTTTTGAGCATCTCTTTTCCTTATAGAAAAGAAGAAAAAATTAAATGGCTTTTTTTTCCATTTAATATCAGAATGAATTAGAGTAGAACATGTTAAAGTATGGGAAAAAATTACACAGAAAAAAATAGCATCAGAGGAGAAAATAACTCACAATACCTGGATCCCTGCCTGTTATAGTACAGGATTCTGGATTTACATTTTCTTTCATAATTTGCATAGCTTCAGCCCCACCCCAGAAAAGCAAATATGCAACAGAGGGTTTGAGATTTGCAGATTTCCATACTTATAACTGGAAATTTGTGAAGCTGAGGTATGATTTCATTTGAATGAATATTTTATACTAAAACTAAAATGCTTTTGATTATGCCATAGACTGCCATCAGAACATACAACAACACTGCTGAGATCTGCAAACCTCTGGGTATCAGTTAGCGGAATACTCACCATCAATTTTAACCTCCAGATTAAAAATCCGAAATAAAGGAGAAACAAAATCCAAGGCATGTGGAACTCTTCTGAGAAGAGAGGTCTGAGGACTTTGTTATCAGTGCCCTTGTTTACTTTGGATTATTCAACTGCTAGTAAAATAACTCACATTCCCTTTTGGTCATAAATTGGAATTAAGAATATGGATGGGGTGAGGTTATGGATGGGCAGCGACCATAAAAGACACTTACAGTGATTAAATAGTCATCTCTTCCAGTTGAAAAAATGGCTGCAGTTGAGAGTTAAAAGTGCTCATAGCACCTTTGCTCAAGTTGAGGTTCTGTCTCCTCCTTGGTAAATTACACACACACACACACACACACACACACACACATTGCAATTCTTCTTTCAATAAACACCTACTGAGTGCGAGTGTCTTTTGTAACTAGGCACAATCCTAGGTTCTGTAATGGGAGATGTGAATAAGTCAAGGTTATTGACATATAGAGGCTCACAGTTGAGTTACTTCCTACTTTATTCCATAAGTTAATTAACTGAAACAATAAGGTTCAAAAATCTTAATGTATTAAGTCAGATTTTTTAATCCAATTAAAAACCTCATTATACAGCATATTTACTAATAATTTGGATATTTTAATATTGTATTTTAATAAGAAGAAGACAAATAATAGCATCTACCACTTATTTAACATTTACTTGGGCAAGATAGTGTGTTAGGGACTTTACATACATTATTCACTTATTCTACAAACATTTATTAGTACTTAAAACTCTGTGTGGGTACTAGTATAGGCTGGAGTTCCCCATAAACTAACAAAAGAAAGCCTAGGCCCTACTCAGATAATCAGATAAGTGACCATTAACTGCAAGTTTCAAAACCAAGTAGTTCTGATGGAAGAAAGTTCTAACTACTCCTATCTCCTCTGCTTTTTTTTTTTTTTGTCATGCTGTGAAATGGTAAAGCACAAGAAAAAATGGTAATTCCCAGCAAGCCACACTAAGAATACTCTTTTTGTTTTTACTCTAGCTATAGCGATTTAGTTGTTAGAGCTAAAGCTCACAAAAATTAAAATTTTACCACAAGATCCCAGTTCCTTTCTACCCATTATTTGCTGGGGTGTGAAGGTTTTCCCTTTTACTTTGAAATAATTTCATACTAACTGAAAAAGTTTCAAGAAAGGGGGAAAAAAAAAGCCTACAATTCTTTTTCCATCAACTATTTCAGAATAAATTGAAGACTTGTTGCACCATTACTCCTGAACATGTCTGTTTATATTTCCTACAAAGAAGGACATTCTCTTCCACAAGGCCAATATAAGCATCAAAATCAGAAAATTATCAATGATATATTGCAATTATCTAAAATGCAGACCCACCAAAAATTTTTTGGAGATTTCTTCTCTTCATAGAATCTGACCAGCTCCAAAGAAAATTTAGAGAATAAAAAGAATTTTAGAAGTTAATGATAAAGCACAAATAAAACAATAAATTGAAGAATCAGAAGATTAATGTGAGCAAATTTCCCCCAAATAGAAAGACAAAAATAGACATGGAAATTGAGAGAGCAAAGATTAGAAAATTAGAGGACCAGCCCATGGAATATAACACTCAAAGTTCTTGCGGAAGAGGGCTGTATGGGAGAGTGATGGAACCCCTCCAATGAGAGCTAAGACATTTGGTTCTGCAAACGTTTCATCCAGTAGAAAGTAAAAAAAAAAAAAAAAAAATCTAATCAATAAATTTTAAAATGACCTTTTGACATAAAATGTAACTCAGGCTTATACAACACACTGTTACATAATCAGTGACTGTCTCCTATTATTTTCATGGCATGCATAGTAGAAATACAGAAATCATGGTGAAGAGATCAATGATCCAGACAACCTTTCTTTCGATTACGTTGTTGTTGTTGTTAGGTGCCGTCAGGTTGGTTCTGTGTGCAACAAAACAAAACACTGCTTAGTCCTGCACCATGCTCATAATTGTTACTATGCTTGAGCCCATTGTTGCAGCCACTGTATCAATCCATCTCATGAGGGTCTTCCTCTCTTTTGCTGACCCTCTACCAAGCATGATGTCTTTCTCCAGGGACTGGTCCCTCTTGACAACACGTCTAAAGTATATGACATGAAATCTCACTATCCTTGCTTCTAAGGAGCATTCTGGCTATATTTCTCCCAAGACAGATTTGTTTATTCTTCTAGCAGTCCATGGTATAGTCACTATTCTTCACCAACACCATAATTCAAAGGCATCAATTCTTCTTCAGTCTTCCTTATTCATTGTCCAGCTTTTGAATGCATATGAGGTGATTGAAAATACCATGGCGTGGGGGTCAGGCTCACCTTCGTCCTCAAAGTGGTATCTTTGGTTTTTAACACTTGAAAGAAGTCTTTGCAACAGATTTGCCCAGTGCAACACGTCGTTTGATTTCTTGACTGTCGCTTCTATGGGCATTGATCATGAATCTAAGTAAAATGAAATTCTAGACAACTTAAATATTTTCTTTGTTTATCATGATGTTGCTTATTGGCCCAGTTGTGAGGATTTTTGTTTTCTTTATGTAGAGGTGTAATCCATACTGAAGGCTGTAGTCTTTGATCTTCATCAGTAAGTGCTTCAAGTCTTCTTCACTTTCAGCAAACAAGGTTGTATCATCTGTGTATCTTTTGACTAAAGAGGATCGATATTTTCCTGAGAGTGTAGCATTTGTTCCTGTGGGAGCAGAGCAGCCCCTTGTGAATAAAAAAAAACAAAACCATTGCCATCAAGTGGATTGCGACTCATAGTGACCCTGTAGGACAGAGTAGAAATGCTCTATAGGGTATCCAAGGCTGTAATCCTTATGGAAGCCAACCACCACATGTTTCTTGCGCAGAGCAGGTGGTGGGTTCAAACCGTCAATCTTTCAGTTAGCAGCAGAACCCTTCTCCACTGTACCTCCAGGGCTGCTTTGCCTCTTGTGATACAACCCTAGAAGTACACAGGGAACAGGTAGATTCTCTCTCAAGACTGTTTCTCCTCCCCCTGTTTTTTTCTCTAATAAGCAAAGTAAAAGACACTTAAAATTAAACAAAACCCTCCCCTAACACCTTTCAGACCATAATGTATAAGCCATGATATCTAGAACTTGAATTACAATAGCCTCTTTGAGAAGAAACAATACTTAAGACTCTTTTATCCTATGTGACCCACACCTGGACAACATGTAACACACATTTCTTACCCTGGAATTGTTGGATATGCAGTTAATGCCCCAACAGCATTCTGGCACAGGCTGCTTTTGCTTTATCAGATGTGAGTCAGGTCCACAAGATCCCCCAACTTCAGGAGCACAAAATAAGCAAGCTTTCCAAAGATTTTCATTAAAGGCCTCCTTAATAATTTTGAAGTTAGAAGGTAGCACCCCTGGCTCTATCAGGTTTGGTCAGAGGACACTGGAAGAGATTTGTTGAGGAAGATAAAATCGGTATATTATATAAAATTCCTGCAAATATTAAGAGGCATTTTATACAAGTGGGAAACACTGAATTAGTGTTAAGTACAAAAAAATAAAATAAAACCATAAGTAAATAAAAATAGATCACTGTCAACACTACAGAAAACAAGATTTTGTGAAGGGAAGATAAAATAATTCTTGTATAGTGCATGGCTAAGCTATGAATGTGCTCATTTAGACATAATATGGTAAACATGAATATTAATCAAAATTATGATACATTATTTGGAAAGAAAATGAGAGCTTATAAGTGTGCACGTGTGTGATAGGAGCCGGAAGGTGAAAGAAAGCTAAATTTTCATCCTTCATTTTATCTATCGGGAATCTAACAGATAAACCTAGTAATTAAAAAACATCAAGGAATAGCAATATAAGCATGTTATTGGAGATATGAAGCGGTCTCAAATAATCCTCTAATATAGTTGAAAGTGGTTGCATCTGCACAACTGGAAATGGGCTGAGAAATGAACAGAATAAATTGCTGCTTTAGTGGCAAATCTAATACAACCATTTGATGCTTTAAACTATATGCATATAGAACTTTGGCTAAATTGAAAATAAATTGAAAAATACTATATTGCTTATTTTGAAACATAAATGCATTCATAAATTTCAAGTTTTTGTGAGTACATTTTACCTGTATTTTAGAGTAAGTCCTCTTATATGAGATATGTAAGCTTCAAATTCTAGTTGTAACCTTAAGAACATAAAATTAAAGATGTTTACTTTGCTGTAAGTGGAAAAAAATCTTTTAAAGCTACTGAAACTGAAGTAAAATGGAATGTTTACTCTAGAAAGTAGAACCTTTAATGGCTGTAATTTTGGCCAGAAAGAAAGAGATATTTTTTTTTACTGTGTTAAAATATACAGAACATAAATTTTGCCACCTTAGTCATTTTCAAGTGTACAGTTAAGTGGCATTAATCACACGCAAAATTTTGTGCAACCATTACCACTATTTGTCTCCAAAACTTTTTCATCTCCCCAAACAAAAACTCTTTACCCATTAAGCAATAATTCCTCATTCCTCCCTCCTTCCTGCCCATGGTAACCACTAATCTACTTTCCGTCTCTATGCATTTGTCTATTCCAGATATTTAATATAAATTGGAAAATTTATATATGGAAGTTGGAATTACATACACAGTAGGCCATTTATGAAATATTAAAAAGAATATGCCCCATAGGAAAAGATGGGATATCTGTTGTCCCTTCCTCATCAGAGCAGGATTATAGATGACAAGGAGTGATGTCCCACATAAAAGCTGTGTCCTGCAATTTTTGTTTGAAACTGTAACATTCATAGCAAAACTAAAAGTGGCAGTACCATTCATCATCTGGTGTGATGATTAAAAATATTTTGATTTGAATTCCTCATGGAAACTTCATTTGGGTATTTTAATTTCAATTTTAAGAGGTATTAATGATTCAAAAATACAATGTGTTGATGTGTTCAAGTGAGCATAGTATTAGATAATGCTATATGTATTAAGATGCCTGATTTACTTGGTTGTTGTCTTAGTTATCTACTAATGCTATAACAGAAATACCACAAGTGGATGGCTCTAACAAACAGAAATTTATTCTTTCACGGTTTAGGAGGCTAGAAGTCCAAATTCAGGGCACCAGCTTTAGGGGAACATTTTCTCTCTGTTGGTTCTGGGGGAAGGTCTTTGTCATCAATGTCCCCCTGGTCTAGGAGCTTCTCAGCGCAGGGATCCCAGGTCCAAAGGATGTGCTCTGCTCCTGGATCCTCTGGCCATATTACCATATGGTTCCATTTTGAGTGCTTGATATAACATTTAAGACGCTGATACAACACATACATATTCCCTATTGAATCCTTACAACAATATTATTAGGATAATTTTCCTCCCAATTTTACGGATAATGAAACTGAGACCAAGAGACATTATGTAACCTGGTCAAAGGCAAATAAATGTATGTTTGCATTCATATCTCATTTTTTCTCAGCCACTCAGAAGTACTGCATCCAGTTGGTTGTAATATAATGACTAATGCAGGGCATGGAGAAGCAGACATCACAAGTAGTTATGCATGTTCATTTCTTACACTATTGTAATTTAGGGTATATTAGAGTCTTCTCCCTTACCAAGGCCCCCCGTTTTTTTTTTTGTGTCACTCTTAGGGAAACATTACTTTGGGATTCCAGACACTATTGAAATGGAAATTGAAATATGTCAGGGTGGTATGAATCATTAGTTATCCAGCTGATAATAGGGTCAGTGAGGGATAAGGCACAATATAAGTTTCAGTAGAGAGGAATAAAATGTGAGTGGAAAGTTAGAAAACTCCAAAAGCAAAATCCATTTACTTCATACTTTTTCAAAATTTGGCCAAAAGATGGAGAACCATCACACCTATTCTCTTTTAATATTTGTAAAAACAAATCTGGAATCCCAGACAGAAAGATAAGGAGTTCAAATCACATTCATACCAAATATAATTGTTTAGAACTTTTGGTAGAAAGAGTTACAGAAACTCATCTGGATCCTAAGAAATTATGTGAGAAAAAGAAGTTAGCAATTCAGAGATGAGGTAGCTACCAGAGGCAGTTAACCAAACTGAGGCTACTAACCAAAAGTTTGGCAGTTTGATTCCACCCTGATCTTCTTCCAAAAGGTCACAGCCATTGAAAACTCTATGAAGCATAATTTTACACTGACACACACGGGGTTGCCAAGAGTCAGAATCAACTTGATGGCAACTGGTTTAGTTTGGTTTTTACCAGAGGTACTTAGTTTTATTCCACGGAAATTTCTAAAGAACACCAGCAGCTATATTGCTGCCAGAAATGTTTTCTCGTTTTCAAATAGCAGAAAAATGGAAGAAATAGATAGTAACAAGAAGAAAACAGAGACAGCTCCTACTGAGTTCAGTCCTTCTTCACTCTTCAGCCAATAAGCCCCTTCTTATCCACGTGAGTCAGTATGTAGAGATGAAATCCTTTTGCCATCTCAGATTGGAATGGAAACTTGACTTCATTCTGAGATGGAAACCTATCAAAAGGTTCTTACACCTCTTGGCATTAAGGATTAGTCACCTGGTACTTCCTACACTTCTTCCACAAAGAACCAAAGAAGCAGAGTTCTTATGGAGTGAGAAGCAGTAGGATACTATTCCTGGCCAAATATATATATATATATATATCAATAATAATAATGCTCATTAACAATAATAACTAACTTAGACAGAGTTTTTCTATTTTGGGCACTGTGCTACTTGCTTTACATAGTGTCTTAGTTATCTAGTGCTGCTATAACAGAAATACCACAAGTGGATGGTTTTAACAAAGAGAAATTTATTTCCTCACAGTAAAGTAGGCTAAAAGTCCAAATACAGGGCGTCAGCTCCAGGGGAAGGCTTTCTCTCTCTGTCAACTCTGACAGAGTACCTTCCTTCTCATCAATCTTCCCCTGGACTAGGAGCTTCTCTGCGCAGGAACCCCGGGTCCAAAGGACATGCTCTTTGCTCACGGCACTGCTTTGTTAATGGTATGAGGTACCCCCTCCTTCCGCTCGCCTCTCTCTTTTATATCCCAAAAGAAACCAGCTTAAGACACGATCCAATCCCGTAGATTGAGTCCTGCCTCGTTAACACACCTGCCGCCCATCACCCCTCATAAAGGCAAGATTTAGAACACACAGGAAAAGGACATGAGATGACAAAATGGTGGACAATCACACAATACCAGGAATCATGGCCCAGCCAAACTGATACACACATTTTGAGGGGGACACAATTCAACACATGACACATAGACTACCTTATTTAATACTTTCAACAGCCTCGTGAAATTTTATGTATGAGGAAGCTGAGAATAAGAGAAGTTATGTGACATGACTAAAAAAATCAAGGTGTTAAGCAGTGGAATCATGATTTGAAATTGGCACTCGAAGTCCAAAGTTTTCATTCTTAGTCACTAACTATGCGAATAGACTGAGTTTTATTGACAAGTGTCATTATGATAAAACTCATCCTGACTATGGCTGTTGTTTTTTAGATAGCATTTGTGGGGGGGAGAATCAGTCTCTCTCTCTTCTTAAGTGAGTATTTATAGGAAAAAAACTCTAGAAATGAATATATGTATATAACATCTAGAAATTACTATATATGTATACATATGTGTGTATATATATATGTTTGTGTTGTATAGCCTCTACAAATAAACAAAATAACTCTACCATAGCCTACATTTTAAAACAATTTAAAAATAACCTGTACTGAATTGTATCATTAGGAAATGGGGGGAAAAAAGACAAGAACAAGAAAAATAAAGAACCTTGAGGTGAAAATTTCCTTGAATACCTAGTTTCAAAAGTGCTATTTTCTGAATAGGATCATGAATGCTGAAAATTCTCCTTACACTTCACCTACTAAATGCATTTATTAGGCCAAGGTGGATGCTGACATGCTCATTAAGTGTTCTTGTAAAACACGCAACACAAGAAAACAGCCAAATAAAATGTTTCATTAAAAAGTGTCTCCATAAAGACAACCAAAAACACAGATTTGTTGCTTATTCAATGGTCTGACAGTGCAAGCTCAGGGCACAGGCCAGGTGGTAAGATGTTGATCATCATGGGCAAATTGGTAAACCGTTGTTATATTATAAAGGGAAAAACACAAAAGGCCTCAAGCCATCAGATGGTGATGAGGGCTGCGCGCTCACTGTGGCTGGCAGGGAAAAAGTGAAGTGCTATAGACCTCGATTCCCATACAAAGAAGTAAATGACAACTCTGGTGCAGTTGAAAGTGTGCTGGACTTCAAGGGGGAGGGACGTATCTCTTTGGGGCAGGTCCTTTGACTTGACTCGACCTTTGTTTATCTCTAAAATGATGGCATCAATATTCCTTATCCCTTTTGGGGTTGTAAATTCTTTTGGAGAATTTGGTAGAAAACACTGCACATAACTCACATATCTGTGATATTTTACATAAAATCTGGGCATACCAGGCCCTTAGCGCTGAGGACTCCTAAATTAAATGATCTCTGTGGTCTTTTCCAGTGTCATCACTCTTTCATTTTTTTCTTCCAAATACAAGAGAAGATATTTTGCACAGAATAACTAAGATTTGACTTGTTCCTTTTGACTATTTCCTGTGTTTAGATTTCAAAACTAAATAACTTAGTAATAAACATGTTATTTTGGCACCATGTATGCATTTGTGTGTGGTCATGAATGAGAATAACCATACGTTTTAGTCACTGTCTTTTCCAACTAAAATCCAGGTAATCATGGGTTTTACTTTACACACAACTCTAATAACCTTCTAGTTGTCAGTGGCTCTATTTGCTCTTTCAGGAGAGTTCAAAGGAGCAAAATCCTGACTGTAGGCTGGCTGCATGCTTGCTAGACGGCCCAAGGAAAACTCACTGTCACCTGCTGATGGGGAGAAAAAGAGAGACAATAGGTAATACTGCTCCCTGCTGACCTCAGGCAAAACTGACTCTCCTTCTCTACTCCTGGACTACTACAGATCTTACCATGCCTCTCTGGCCCATTTTCTGGTACTGCTTTTAATACATGGTAAGAGAGGCCTCTGCCATGTGCCCTCTGCTGTAAGGCCCCATCAGGCCATGTCTCTCCTCAAGGACAAAAATTCTACAGAGCCAAGCAGTTGAGTCTACCTGGAGCTTAAACCACCTTCCTAGACCATTCTCCAGGCATCCAAAACCCCTAGCACTCCTGCTCAACTGTACATGAGATGAAGATGTGTCATCCTTGCTACTAATGAGCATTCTGGCTGTACTTCTAAGACAGATTTGTTTGTTCTTCTGGGAGTCCATGTTATATTTATTATTCTCACCAACACCATAATTCAAATATGTCAATTCTTCTGTCTTCTTTATTCGTTGTCCAGCTTCCTCATGCATATGAGCTGACTGAAAAAATGGCTTGGGTCAGGCACACCTTAGTCTTCAAAGTGACATCTTTGCTTTTCAACACTTTAAAGAGGTCTTTTGCAGCAGATTTGCCCAAAGCAACAAGTTTTGATTTCCTGACGGCTGCTCCCATGGGCGTTGATTGTGGATCCAAGTAAAATGAAATCCTTGACATCAATCTTTTTATCCATTTACCATGATGTTGCTTATTGATCCAGTTGTGAGGATTTTTGTTTTCTTTAGGTTGAGATGTCTTTGATCTTCATCAGTAAGTGCTTCAAGTCTTCTTTGCTTTCAGCAAGGAAAGATTGTGTCATCTGCATATTGCAAGTTGTTAATAGGTCTTCCTCCAATCCTGATGCCGCATTCTTCTTCATATAGTCCAACTTCTTGGATTATTTGCTCAGCATACAGACTGAATAAGTATGGTGAAAGGATACAACCCTGACACACACCTTTCCTGACTTTAAACCACTCAGTACCCCTTGTTCCATTCGAATGACTGTCTCTTGGTCTATGCACAGGTTTCGCATGAGCACAATAAAGTGTTCTAGAATTCCCATTCTTCACAATGTTATCCATAATTTGTTAAGATCCACAGAGTCGAATGCCTTTGCATAGTCAATAAAACACAAGTAAACATCTTTCTGATATTCTCTGCTTTCAGCCAGGATCCATCTGACATCAACAATGATATCTCTCATTCCACATCCTCTTCTAAATCCAACTTGAATTTCTGGTGGTTCCCTGTCAATATACTGCTGCAACTCCTTTTGAATGATCTTCAGCAAAATTTTGTGTGTGATATTAATGATATTGTTCAATAATTTCTGCATTCTGATGGATCACTTTCTTTGGAATGGGTACAAATATGGATATCTACTAGTCGGTTGGCAAGGTGGCTGTCTTCCAAATTTCTTGGCATAGACAAGTGAGTACTTATAACATTGTATCTGTTTGTTGAAATATCTCAACTGGCATTGCGTCAATTCCTGGAGGCTTGTTTCTCCCCAATGCCTTTGGTGCAGGGTGCAGCTTGGACTTCTTCCTTTAGTACCATTAGTTCTTGATCATATGCTACCTCCTGAAATGGTTGAACGTTAACAAATTCCTTATGGTACAGCGGCTCTGTGTATTCCTTTCATCTTCTTTTGATGCTTCCTGCATCATTCAATATTTTGCCCATAGAATCCTTCAATATTACAACTTGAGGCTTGAATATTTTCTTCAGTTCTCCCAGCTTGAGAAATGCTGAGCATGTTCTTCCTTTTTGGTTTTCTAACTCCAGGTCTTTGCACATTTCATTATAATACTTTACTTTGTCTACTCAAGCTGCCATTTGAAAGCTTTTGTTCAACTCTTTTACTTCATTTCTTCCTTTCACTTTAGCTACTCTGTGTTCAAGTTTCAAAGTCTCTTATGATATCCATTTTGTCTTTTCTTTTTTTCTCCTATCTTTTTAATGACCTTTTTCTTTCTGCGCAAAGTCTTTGATGTCATCCCACAACTTGTCTAGTCTTCAGTCATTAGTGTTCAATGCATCAAATCTATTCTTGAGATGGTTTATAAATTCAGGTGGGTTATACTCAAGGACATACTTTGGCTTTTGTGGACTTTTTCTAATTTTCTTTAGTTTCAACTTGAACTTGCATATGAGCAATTGATGGTCTGTTCCACAGTCAGCCTCTAGCCTTGTTCTGACTGATGATATTGCACTTTTCCATCATCTCTGTCCACAGATGTAGCCAATTTGATTCCTGTGTATCCCATCCAGCGAGGTCCACGTGTATAGTCACTGCTTATGTCGTTGGAAAAAGGTATGTGCAATGAAAAAGTTGTTGGTCTTAGAAATTCTATCATGGAATCTCCATCATCATTTCTATCCCCAAGGCCATGTTTTCAACTACCGATCCTTCTTTATTTCCAGCTTTCATATTCCAATCTCCAGTAATTATCAATGCATCTTGATTTCATGTTTGATCAATTTCAGACTGCAGAAGTTGGTAATAACTACTGTTTCTTCATCTTTAGCATTAGTGACTGGTGCGTAAATTTGAATAATAGTGCTATCAACTGGTTCCTGGTAGGTTTATAGATATTATCCCCTATCACTGACAGCGTTGTACTTCAGGATAGATCTTGAACTGCTCTTTTGATGATGAACTTGACACCATTCCTCTTCAATCGGTCCTTCCTGACGTAGTAGTTCATATGATTGTCTGATTCAAAATGACCAATACCAATCCATTTCAGCTCACTAATGCATAGGATATCAATCTTTATGCATTCCATTTCATTTTTGACAACTTCCACTTTTCTTAGATTCATACTTTGTACATTCCACATTCCAATTATTAATGAATGTTTGCAGCTGTTTCTTCTCATTTTGCATCATGACACATCAGCAAATAAAGGTCCTGAAGCTTTACTCCATCCATATCATTAAGGTCAACTATACCTTGAGTAGGCATCTCTTCCCCAGTCTTATTTTGAGCCTTCCAGCCTAAGGGACTCATCTTCCAGCACTATACCAGACAATGTTCCTCTGTTCTACATAAGGTTTTCATTGGCCAATTTTTTTAGAAGTAGATTGCCAGGTCCTTCTTTCTAATCGGTTTTAGTCTGTAAGCTCCACTAAAACCTGTCCACCATTGGTGACCCTGCTGGTATATGAAATACCAGTGACTTATTTTCCAGCACCACAGCAACATGCAAGCCAACACAGTACAACAAACTGACAGATGAGTGGTGGAACGGGGTAAAAGTTTCCAACTACAGAGAAAGAATACAGATGTGAAATGCATTATTCTTTAAGTATAATACTTAACTTTTTCTTATTAAATGAGGATCTGTTTTTCTTTTTATGATATCCATCTTATTAAAACAAAGATTTTCAAGATTGAGAACATATTTATAACATTATTAGAGAAAGATAGGAATATTACAAAAATAACTCAGCTCTCGTGCTTTGTGGTCTGCTCTCCTTTACTTACCAAAACCATAAAGATTATATGGCAGACCACCAAAGAAATGATTTAGAATAAAGTGCTATGGGTGTATTAGTATAAAGTTGGTATAAATGAAAATACTAATATATATTTTTCATTATATTGACCAAAAAAAAAGAAAAAACTCTACATTTTCAGAATAATGACTCCCAGGTAGAAAAATTATTTTGAAAAAGTTCTTCTAAACAGGAAAACATGATGAGGTCATTGAAAAAAAATGACCATGACTTTTAGTTTTAGAGGACCAATAGTAAAGGAAGTAGATACAAGATGTAGACTTGTCTTCTAATCTCAGAAAGTACTTTTGAAAAAATAATTCCAAAAACTGGCAGCACGATACTCCCTCTGGGTTTTAAGGAGAATATTTTGATGTTGTGCCAAATTTTCCCAATGAAAATACGTAAATATCTACAGATTGAAATTGGTTGCATTGGGAGTGTTGAAGACAGTGTAGATTGAGGGGCAAGGGTGGGGGACCTTGGAAAGTACAAAAATGGAAGGTAGGTCACATATCCAAGATTCAACATAGGTGAAAGGTGGAGAGTTAAGAGACTCAGGTCAGCAAAGGCCAATATTGGCCTCAGAAAATGGTAATATTTATAAATGAAAAGAATTTGATAGTTGCCTTAAATATGACCATAAAGTGGGGAATAATCTTTATTCCATGCCATTGGAGAGGAAGAAATGAGATGAGAGGTACAGTGTTCAGGAAGTAAAATACTGGCTTAAGGAAAGATACTAAGGATTTTCTCCCTGATGAGATAGCTAGTCACATAAAGAACTTCCAAAAGCAAGGTCCGGATGATCACATGTCATGACTATTGCATAAAAGTTTTCTGTACCGTGGGAAGTTAAACTAAATAATTTTTACTGGTCATTTTTCAACATAATGATGCTATGCAATCAATGTTCGTTTCTCAATATATCTGAAACATCTCATACACACATAAAGAGAGAAAGAGAGAAATCTAATGAGATATAAGCTATATTTTCTTGAAGTTAGGGTGAAAGCCTTATGTCAGTTATCTATTCACACAACAATGCAAATCACAAAAATTTAGCGGCATACAACGGTAAATATTTAACTAGCTCACTTGTGAGGTTCGGCTGAGCTGGGGCTAAACTCCACTGATGTCAGTAAGGTTCATTTAGATGTCTGTAAGTCACCTGGCTATCAACTAATCTAGAATGGCTTCACCTTGCCTTATTGGGGCAACTTGGATCTCCACATATTCTTTGAAATTCTAAAATTTCAGAAAAAATTGTATACTGTACATAAGTCCTAAATTCATTTTCTAGCCTAGTCAGAATTCACGGAATGATTGATTTTTTATTTTCCTTTGCTGTGAAGGTATTTGTTGGCAATAATATCAATTTTTGTATTGAGTATAAGGGTCAGCAAAAAAGAAGAAGGCCCGCAATAAGATGGACTGACACAGTGGTTGCAACAACGGGCTCAAATATAGCAACGATTTTGAAAACGGTACAGGACCAGGCAGTGTTTCATTCTGTTGTATGTAGGGTCGCCATGAGTTGGAGGCAACTCAATGGCACCTAACAACAAAATAACAATAATAAATTTAAAAATATTTAGTTAGAAAAGCAAATTTTCATCTTTTTACATAGTAGTAGTATGGGTAATTCATTTTTCAATGGCCTTAGTATCTTCTCATTGATTCAACTCTTGTATCTAAGCATTACATTGCCTTTGTTATATCTTTACTGATGGTTACTTACGTATTATTAAACTTCTGAACATGAACTGCAACCTGGGGGTTCCTTCTATTAAAATAACAGAGTATTACATCTGTAATTTGTTAATTTTATTATTTATATCAACAAAAAGTCAAGCTGCATACTATTGGTCCTAATAAAGCAGCTTCAAGTTTTATCAGATTACGAAAATAATTTATCAATATGAAAACTAATAAATTCTTTTAAATAACTCTCTAATAAAAAATTTGTGTGCAAGCAAGCTGCTCTATATTTGGTTCAGTTCACTGGATAATGATAACTTGGCTATATCCACTGTCTCATAAGATTATTTCAAAAGGATTCCTGGTTAGTTTCACTGACATCAAATTATTACAAAGAATTCTTGGTCATAGAGCAAATACTATATCCAGAATCAAAAGCCTGCACATAATTTCATGATCAAATAATAAGTTTAGGTAATAAAAAGTTATTATTCACAGAGAAAAGTTTATCTTAGTAGCACAACATAAATTATTTCCTAGGGACTTATTTTCCACTAAAATACTCATTTGCTATTTATTTTTACAAATGCAGCATTAATCCATGGCTCTGATTTTCCCCCATTCACTTGCAATTCAATGAGATAAATTACTGATATAGAAGAGAAGAAAATGCACAAGATGTTGATGGCATGGTCTTCTTTTTTAGAGACTTGCAGAGGTTTAGGAGAACATGTGCAAACTCACCCTACCTCTATCCTGTAATCCTGGTGCATGTTGGGTACTTTCTTATAGGATCAGTACACATGCAGGAATTAAGATATTTAAGAATATGAGAGTTTGAGCAAGGGTGGGGGTGTTCAGTTTACAAAACCATGCCCATTGTGGAATGAATTATTAGGTTTTTAGAGATGTCATTTAATATTGCCTTTTCATATGAATTATGAAATAGAAGTAATATATTAAGATATAATTATCATTAACCTAGTAGGATATCAAGCCTTTCAAATCATAGGATGACCATGTGTTTCTATAGTGATTTCTCTTCTTTGGAATTAGGTTAGGTGGATTTTACCACTCAAATCATCTTCCAGATTTTACCACAAATTCTGCCCTCTTAGGAGAAAGCCCTAGGCATAAAAATTAAAGAATATATGCAATGTCTCTTTTGAAGTTCAGCTTGGAGTACTATGTTTTCTTATAATGTCTAGGTTTATAAGTATTTATGAAGATCCTGAATAACAAGTGCTCACAAGGATGACATAGGACCTCTTAAAGCAAATGGTTAAAGTTTCCACAGCAAGCATAATCTTTTATGAAAATGGTAACTTCATTCCCTGCCTCCATCCCCTGTACTGCCAGCAGAGACTAACACTGATGTTTGAAGATGGGAAATAGAACCAGTGACTGGGGACTTTGGGGGTTATTTTACCATTTACTAAATTTAGTAAAATCATTTCTAATCAGCTTGTCTTTGGTCCCGGTATTACTTGACTCTCATAATATTGAGGACCTAATGAAGCCAGTGAAATATTCTAAGTTTTACTGTACAGGTGTACCAGACTAAAGTAAAAGTGTTGCAGGCTGTGTTCCTTTCTGGAAGCCCTTTGGGGAAATCCATTTATTGCTCATTTGGGTTGTTGTCAGAATTTAGTTCCCTGAGGTTGTAGGACCAAGGTCCCTCTTTGTTTCTCTCAATAAACTGAGGTCCATTCCTAATTTATATAGGCCATCACATGACTTGGCACATGGCTCACTTTCTCCATTTCCAAAGGCAGCAACAGAGAGTCAAGTCTTTCTCACATCACATCTCTCTTACCAACACTCAACCTTCCCTTTCCACTTTTAAGAATGCATGTGGTTAGATTGGGCCCACCTGGATAATCCAGGATAATTTCCTATCTGAAATTCCATACCCTAATTCCATCTGTAACCTAATTTCTTTTTAAAATTTTTCTTTAGCCACTTTACATAACATAGTCACAGACTCCAGGAATTATGTGAGAACATCTTTGAAGGGCCATTATTCTGCCTACCACAGTCTGTTCCTTGGGTTTTCAGGATGGTTCTCTCACCATAGGTCTTATCTACCTGACTGTTGCTTGTGAAGAAGCTTCTGCTCTTGCTTTTTTCTTCTATACCTCTCTATTCTCTAAGGGTCTCTTCCTGAAAACTGGATAATTTATTAAATTAATAGGTGAGAATTCATATCATTTCTCCACTAAACTTGTCTCACAAGCAGGAAGTCATCTATAGGAAAAGCATCAATTATATTACTTCCCCCATTAAACTTGCCTCACAAGCAGGGAATCACTATAGGAAATGCATCAATTCAACATTATCACTTAAAAAGGGTGTATTGCATAAACAATTGAACCATCATGCAATAAATATCTCAAGCAAATGAGCCCATTAATTCCTACAACATAATCTGCTGCTTATGAACATAGGACAATGGTGTTCCTTAGTTGTGCTGGGCCTTGAATTTCTATGACAGGAATCATTCTCTGCACTTTATTTTGAAAATATAAGTATATAATATGATTTTATTACCTTGGAGTGAATTTTTTTTTTGTGTGTGTGCTCATAAGAGGAATAGATTAATTCCATCATACCATATTTTTTCTTTCTTTCTTTTTTTTTAGATGAGATTCATATTCTTTACTTTTTGTTGCTGTTAAATACGCATCCCAATGATTTTAGCACTTAATAATCAGGTTAAAAACAAACTTCCCAAATCCTTGCAAAGCAAGTATAGTATATATAGTTCCTTTAGTAAAGGAACAAAGAAAAAGTTAAGGAAAATAACTTGATGTATATATAGTTCCTTTAGTAAAGGAACAAAGAAAAAGTTAAGGAAAATAACTTGATGTATCCTGGGAGTCAACATGGTGTTATAGACAGAAGCACCACACCACCCCTCCACATCGAAGACCGGAAAAACTAAGTAAAACAGAGACAAGCATCAATCCTGAAACTCTAAGCATCAAATGAAGAGATAAAGAACTCAGCAAAGCACCGAATGGAATAAGAAACTGATGGAGAACAGACAGCTAGGAGAGATATGTGCAGAGGTCCTCTGTCAGCTAACGCAGCACAGATTCGCCATTTTGGACTCCTATCAGAGATAAGCAGACAGGGAGTATGGGAAAGCTACCTCTCCTGCTTCCTAGCTGTCTGAGGTAGCTTGGCCAGCTGGGAAGTGCAGGGTCTCCATGCCACTTAGATTCAACCTGCCCACATCAGAGATCAGCAGACAGGGAGTACGAGAAAGCAGCTTCACGGAGCTCTCAGCAGGAGATGGAGCACCTGGTAACCAGCAATATATGCTTTCCCACCCACCTCTTATCTCCCCCTGATTAGCCTCCTCTGCTTCCCGCTGATGACAGTCTCTTGGCCAGAAGGCACTGGCTTCTGCCCCCTGCTGCTTCGATTCACCCAGTCCACACTGGCCGGCTCCCTGAGTGCCATTTGTTTGTTGCTAGTGTTGCTTTTTTCTGCTTCTTTTGGTTTCTTCTATGCCTCTCAACACCTCCCCATCCTTTCTCTCAAACACCTGGATCTGTGTGCCATCTTTGCTTCTTCTTGAAAGGCTGTGAAATGCTGCTCGACTGGGGAACTGCTCCCTGGCCTGTGCTGCCACACTGGAGGGATCCCAGGGGATTTTTATTGTTTATTGTTTGTTTGTTTGTTTTTGATTTTGTTCTGTTTGTTTGTTTTCTTTTTCTTTACAAGGCTTGGGAGCTTCTTCTAGCCAGGCTGTACAGCATGGCTTGGGAGCCACTGCCTTGGTCTGTGCAGTGTTGCTGGTGGGATCCTTAGGGCATTTATTATTTCTTTTCTCTTTTTTCCTTTTTGTCTTTCTTCATTTCTCAGTTTCTTGTCTCTCTATACTTACTTTCTTTTTTCATCTTCTAAATACTTGGCGTTGTGTGACATCTCTATTCCTTCTAGCCAGGCTGTACTGTACAGCCTGGGAGCCACTTCACCATTCTTCACAGCCACACCGGTGGGATAATGAGGGGCTTTGCTTTTCTTTCTTTATTCCCCCCCAAATTTTATTTATTTATTTATTTTCTTTTTCCCTTTTTGTTTTTTTCTATTTCTTGATTTCTCAGCTCTTCACTCCAACAGCAAGTTCCCTTAGCACTCTTTTTTTGTTCCTTTTTGTTTTTGGCTACTGTTTCTCTCTCCTGTTTCCCATACCAATCTTAGCTTCACACATCACAAGTTCTTCCCTCCTTCCTCCCTACCTGCACTGTGTGCTGAATATCACATCCCCAAGCAGCACCAGCATAGCCTAATGGAACCTGCCCTGTACTGATTCCCAGCCCCCCCGGTGGGCCTAGTATGTGCCAGAAACAACCCATCCCAGCAACCCCACTTCAGCTAGACCTGCCCTGCTGCACCATAGCTGAGCTACTGGCCATGCCCATTGGACAAAGAGGTGAAAAGTATCATGTCCACAGATGAGTAAACCACAAAGAACGCAAAACTGCCTGCTCTGACATAACGAAATAAAACAAAAAAAGCAAGATGAAACAAAAAAATCTATAATCAATAAATGAAGAAAATGACTACTGAATGTCCTGAACACAGCAGACAATATCAAAACATATAAAAAAAAAAATAGGCCAGGATGGTTCTAGTAGGTGTCCAAAATAAAACACCAGATGAATTTCCAGTAGAAGAAAAGGCACTAGAACTACCTGATAGGGAATTCAAATTTCTAATATTTAGAATTATCCAAGAGTTGAAGCAAAAAAAAAAGACAAAATGAGGAAAAAATAGACAAATTTATGGAAAAGGCAAATTCATGGAAAATACAGACAAAAAAATGGAAGAATTCAGGAAAATAATACATGAACAAAATGCCAAAACAAATTCACAACTAGAAATCATACAAAAACAACAATTAGAAACCCAAAAGATAAACAAGATTTCAGAAATGGACAGTGTCATAGAAGAGCTGAGGAGCAAGTTTGAAACAATGGAAGACAGGATCAGCAAAATTGAAGACAAACACTTGGATACAACTCTGAGGAAAACTCAGAAAAAAGAATGAATAAAAATGAAGAACCCTGAGAATTATGTGGGATACAATTAAAAGCAAACATTTGCAAATGATAGGAGTTCCAGAACAGGAGGAGAAAATGGAAAACACAGAGAGAATCATTGAAGAATTGCTGACAGAAAACTTCCCTAAATATCATGAAAGATGAAAAGCTGACCATCCAAGAAGCTCAACAAACCCCATATAGGATAGACCCCAAAAGAAAATCACCAAGGCATATCATAATCACACTTACTAAAACGAAAGACAAAGAAAGAAAACTGAGAGCACCTCAGGAAAAACAATAAGTCACATACAGAGGAGAAACAATAAGACTAAGCTCTGATTATTCTGCAGAAACCATGTAGGCAAGAAGGCAATGGAATGACATACATAAAACCTTTAAAGAAAAAAGTTGCTACCCAAGAATAATATATTCTGCAAAACTCTCATTCAAATATGATGCTGAAATTAGGACATTTCCAGGTAAACAGAAATTAAGGGAATATGTAAAAAACAAACCAAACTTACAAGAATTATCAAAGGGAGTTCTTCAACAAAAACAACAGCAGACCTCAGACTGAATCTAGGAAGCAAAACTGTACCAGCCAGATACCAACCTAGGAAACAAACTCTCAAGGACTATGCAAAACCAAAAGAATTACAAAAGGGAACCAGAGAGGTTAATCTGTAAATGACAACAATGTCAGAACAATAAAAGAGGGAATAAACTGTGTAGGTATACAACTTTATAACGGAGAGGAAGGGAAGGTGATATCAACTAATAAAAAAGTAATTCAAACCTAGGAAGATAAGGGTAAATTTCAAGGTAACCACAAAGAAAGTTAACAAACCTATTATCAAAATAAAGAAGAAAATCATAGTCTCAGTAAAAACAAAACCTACAAAAAACAAAAGGAATGGAAAAAAAATCCACAAACAAAATGAATTCAGCACAGGAGAATAAAAGGAACAAAGAAAACGTCTGCACCACAAAAAAAAAAAAAAAATCACTACAAAACGACAGTGGTAAACTCACACCTATCAATAACTACACTCAATGTAAATGGCCTAAATGCATCCATAGAGACAGAGTGACAGAATGGATTAAAAAATAGGGTCCATCAATATGCTGTCTACAAGAGACACACCTTAGAAACAGACACAAATTTATTAAATAGCAAACGATGGAAAAAATATATCAAGCAAACAGCAATGAAAAAACTGCAGAAGTGGCAATACTAATCTCTGATAAAATAGACTTTAACACAAAATCCACAATAAAAGACAAAGAAGGGCACTATATCATGATTAAAGGGACAATCCATCATGAAGACATAACCATAATAAACATCTACACACCCAATGATAGGGCTCCAAAATACATAAAATAAACCCTAACAGCACTGAAACGAGAAATTGACAGTTCCACAGTAATAGTGGAAAACTTCAACACACCACTGTCAGTAAATGACTGAACATTTAGAAAGAAACTCAACAAAGATACAAAAGACTGAAAGGGCACAGTCAGCTAACTTGACCTCACAGGCATATATAGAACACTCCACTCAACGGCTGCAAAGTACACATTCTTTTCCAAGGCACATGGAATGTTCTCCGGAATACAACACATCTTAGGCCACAGAGCAACCCTCAACAAAATCCAAAACATTGAGATAATACAAAGTATCTTCTCAGACCACAATGCCATCAAGGTAGAACTTAACTACAGGATGAGCAAGGAAAAGAAATCAATTACATGGAAACTGAATAATAACCTGCTTACAAACCACTGGGTAATAGAAGAAATCAGAGATGGAATCAAAAAATTCTTAGAATCAAACGAGAATGAAAACACATAATACCAAAACTTTTGGGACACAGCAAAGGCAGTCCTCAGAGGATAATTTATAGCAATAGATGCACACATCAAAAAAGAAGAAAGGGACAAAATAAAAACATTAGCTACAAATCTTGAACAAATAGAGAACAGCAAAAAAAAAAAAAAGAGCCCACAGTCACCAGAAAAAAGGAAATAAGAAAGATCAGAGCAGAAATAAATGAAATAGAGAATAGAAAAACAATAGAAAGAATCAACAAAACCAAGAGTTGGTTCTTTGAAAGGATGAATAAAAATCAACAATCCACTGACCAAACTGACAAAAGAAAAACAGGAGAGGATGAAAATAAGAAATGAAATGGGGGACATTACAACAGACCCAACTGAAATTAAAAGTATATAACAGTGTATTATGAAAAGCTGTACTCCAAGAAATTTGAAAACCTAGAGGAAATGGACAAATTTCTAGAAGCACACTACCTACACAAACTAACACGAAATGATGTTGAAAGTCTGAATAGATCCATAACAAGAGAAGAGATTGAAAACGTAGTAAAAAAAAAAAAAAACTCCCACCAAAAAAAAGCCCTGGCCCAGATGGCTTCACTGGAGAATTCTACCAAACATCAGAGAAGAGATTACATCAGTACTACTCAAAATATTTTAGGACATAGAAAAGGAAGCAACACTTCATAATTCATTCTATGAAGCCAGCATAACCCTGACACCAAAACCAGGTAAAGACACCACAAAAAAATAAAATTACAGACTAATATCTCTCATGAATATAGATGCAACAATTCTCAACAAAATTCTAGCCAATAGAATTCTGTATCATATCAAAAAAATAATACACCACAATCAAGTAGGATTCATATCAGATATGCAAGAATGGTTCAACATTAGAAAATCAATCAACAT
>NW_004443943.1:7333376-7334391 GCF_000243295.1 Trichechus manatus latirostris | reverse complement strand
CAGAAAAGGCATCTGACAAAGTCCAACACTCATTCCTGATAAAAACTCTCAATTAAGTAGGTATAGAAGGGAAATTTCTCAACATAATAAAGGGCATCTATGCAAAACCAACGGCCAATATCATTCTTAATGGAGAGAGGCTTAAAACATTCCCTTTGAGAACAAGAACAAGACAAGGATGTCCTTTATTACCTCTCTTATTTAACATTGTGCTGGAAGTTCTAGCTAGAGCAATAAGGCAAGAACAAGAAATAAAGGGCATCCAAAGTGGTAATGAAGAAGTTAAACTGTCTTTATTGAAGATGATATTATACTATACATAGAAAACTAAAAAGACTCCATGAGAAAACTACTGGAACTAATAAAAGATTCAGCAGAGTAGCAGGATACAAGATAAACATAAAAAAATCAGTTGGACTCCTATACACTAATAAAGACAACAATGAAAAGGAAATCAGGAAAACAATACCATTTATAATCGCCCCTAGAAAATAAAACACTTAGGAATAAATCTGACCAGGGATGTAGAAGACATATACAAAGAAAACTACAAAACACTACTGCAAGAATCAAAAGAGGTCTATATAACTGGAAAAACGTACCGTGCTCACAGATAGGTAGACTCAACATTGTGAAAATAACAATTCTACCCAAAGCAATTTACAAATACAATGCAGTTCTGATCTAAATACCAACAGCATTATTTAAGAGATGGAAAAACCAATCATTAACTTTATATGGAAAGGGAAGAAGCCCCGGATAAGTGAAGCACTATTGAAGAAGAAGAGCAAAGTAGGAGGACTCGTACTACCTGACCTCAGATCCTACTATACAGCTACAGTAGTCGAAATAGCCTGGTACTGGTACAATGACAGATGTATTGACCAATGGAACAGAATTGAAAACCCATCCACCTATGGTCACCTGATCTTGGACAAGGGCCCAAAGTCCATCAAATGGGGAAAAGACAGTCTTTTTAACAAATGGTGCTGGCAAAACTGGATATCCATCTGCA
>NW_004443943.1:7306771-7333276 GCF_000243295.1 Trichechus manatus latirostris | reverse complement strand
AAGGGCCCAAAGTCCATCAAATGGGGAAAAGACAGTCTTTTTAACAAATGGTGCTGGCAAAACTGGATATCCATCTGCAAAAAAATGAAACAGAACCCATACCTCACACCATATACAAAAGCTAATTCAAAATGGATCAAAGACCTAAATATAAAGCCAAAAACTATAAAGTTCATAGAAGAAAAAATAAGATCAAAGCTAGAGGCCCTAATACATGGCAATAACAGGATACAAACCAAAACCAACTACACACAAACTCCAGAAGATAAGCTAGATAACTGGGATCTTCTAAAAATCACTTATGCTTATCAAAAGATTTCACCAAAACAGTAAAAAGAGAACCTACAGATTGGGAAAATATTTTTGGCTATTACAAATCAGACAACAGTCTAATCTCTAAAATGTACAAGAAAGTCCAACACCTCTACAACAAAAAGACAAATAATCCAATTAAAAAATTGGGAAAGGAAATGAACAGACGCTTCACCAAAGAAGACATTCAAGCAGCCAACCGACACATGAGGAAATGCTTATGATCACTAGCCATTAGAGAAATGCAAATCAAAACCACAATGAGATACCATCTCACCCCGGCATTACTGGCATGAATCACAAAAACAGGAAATAACAAATGTTGGAGAGGCTGTGGGGAGGTCGGAACTCTTATGCATTGCTGGTGGGAATGCAAAATGATACAACCATTTCTAAAAACGATATGGCACTTCTTTAGAAAGCTAGAAATAGAAATACCATATGATCCAGCAATCCCACTGCTAGGAACATATCCTAGAGAAATAAGAGTCATCACACGAATAGACATATGCACACCCACGTTCACTGCAGCATTGTTCACAATAGCAGAAAGATGGAAACAACCTATGTGCCCATCAACACATGAATGGAAAAACAAACTATGGTACATACACATAATGCAATGATAAAGAACTATGATGAATATTGGAAGCATCTCATCACATGAATGGATCTAGCGGGCATTACACTGAGTGAAGTCAATTACAAAAGGACAAATACTATATGAGACCTCTACTGTAAAAACTCATGAAAAGGTTTACACACAAAAAGAAAAAATCTTTGATGGTTATGAGGGAGGGGTGGGGTGGGGATGGAAAAACACTAAATAGACAATAGACAAATTGTAACTTTGGTGAAGGGTAAGACAGTACACAATACTGGGAAAGCTAGCACAACTTGTACAAGGCAAGGTCCTGGAAGCTCCATAGACACATTCAAACTCCCTGAGGGACCGAATTACTGGGCTGAGGGCTGTGGGGACCATGGTCTCAGGGAACATCTAGCTCAATTGGCATAACATAGTTTATAAAAAATATTCTACATTCTACTTTGGTAACGAGCATCTGGGGTCTTAAAAGCCCCTGAGCGGCCATCTAAGATACCCCATTGGTCTCACTCCTTCAGGAGCAAGGGAGAATGAAGAAAACTAAATATACAAGGGAGAGATTAGTCCAAAGGACTAATGGACCACATCTACCATGGCCTCCACCAGTCTGAGTCCAGTACAACTAGAAGGTGCTCAGCTACCACCACTGACTGCTCTGACAGGGATCACAATAGAGGGTCCCAGACAGAGCTGGAGAAAAATGTAGAACAAAATTCTAACTCAAAAAAGAAGACCAGACTTATTGGCTTGACAGAGTCTGGAGAAACCCCAAAAGTATGGCCCCCGTACACCCTTTTAGCTCAGTAATGAAGTCACTCCCAAGGTTCACTCTTCAGCCGAAGATTAGACAGCCCCATAAAACAAAACAAGACTAAAGGGACACAACAGCCCAGGGACAAGGACTAGAGGGCAGAAGGGACAGGAAAGCTGGTAATACAGAACCCAAGGTCGAGAAGGGAGAGTGTTGACATGTCGTGGGATTGTTAACCAATGTCATAAAGCAATATGTGTACTGTTTAATGAGAAACTAGTTTGTTGCATAAACCTTCATCTAAAGTACAATAAAAAAAAGAAGAAAGAAAATAACTTGACACGATTTACTTACAAAATACAGAGACTTAATAGATAAATTTTACCTGACTGTTTATCCAAAACATCTATAAACATTCTCTATACTTCAGAAATAAAGGAAAAAACTTTATATTGCCATTTAATACTTTCTTTTCCACTCTTTCTCCAACTCCATTCCCCTGCAATAAGTTGGTGCTTTCAATATTTTCTATCTTGAAATAGGAACGCATTTTTGAAAATAAAATGATAATAATGAAACCTTCGGTGCACTGCTAGTCAACCTTGGAACGCAAAATTAAATTGAATTCTTCTGCACATTGCCACTATAAAATTTACCATCAGAACTTTAAAAAATGTGCTGATGATGCACAATGGAAAATGAAATACAGTTCTGGGTGAAAATAAATTAACTGTCTGCAATGGGCAAGTACAGTCCCCAAGCAACAGCCTTGAGTCTATAAAAGACTGAATTCTCAAAACCAAGATATATATAAAATCAAGAGAAGAGGTCATATTCTCATATTTTCCCAGCTTGAGTATAATTTATACTCTTTTGTTATTCTTACATTTATTAGCCTATTGACAATTTTTATCCAATACCACTTAAATAAAATTTATAGTAGTTGGACGACCAACACAATGTAAGAACAAATATAGTTTGCAGAGGATAAGCCGATTATTAACATTTCCCTCCCCTATTTGTTTTTCATACTGATTTCAAGCAAGGATATAATATGTTATACACTTTAATTCAATGACCATTATTAAAAATATTTTAAAGCACACACAAAATGAAATCTAACCTGTGTACATTCAGGAATAAAGAATATTCATGAATTCAATTTTCCTTGCTACTCTTTGGTAAAAAGTAAAATATAGTAGCATTTGATGGGAAAAGTACACATAAGAGAAAAATGAAGGTATATTAAAAAGGTGATTGGAGAGAAGAAAGAAGAGTGGAAAACAGAGGAGAAGAAATCAATTCAGACTTTGCACCATACTTTTAATGTGTAGCAGCACCACGTAATCTTCAATGGTTGAGATTAAAGGCTAGTGATTATTTACTATTTGCAATTGCCTTGTGACTCCCAAGAAGGATTCTTTAAAATACTTGCATAGGCACTTAGATGTATTACACAGAGACCAAAAGAAAAAAAATATTACCTTTGATTATTCATCCATCTAACCAGGCGTCTGTATGTCTGTCCATCTATCTACTCTTCAAACTTCCACTTTCTTGAAATGTTTTCATAGTGGATACATACCCCATACCCACCTTTTTTTTTTTTTTTTTTACAAGAGTATGTTTCTCTGCCATTTGCTGAACATTTTGATGTATAGCAGTTAATGTGCTCAGAGATAGAGCAAGACTTAATGCCAGGTCTGCAAGACTAAACCACATGTTCATAGGAATTATGTTAGATTGCATCCCTTGAAAACAAAAGATAAAATCATCTGAGACCTTGAGCAAGTTACTTAATTTCTCCACGTCTCAGTTTTTTTTTTTTTTTTCCTGTTAGGTAGGGGTAGTTACTGTATCTATCTCATAGGGTTATTGTGAGATTCAACTAGTATTATACATGTGAAGTCCCTAGGACAGGTATGACATATATCAAATGCTCAATAACCATGAATGTAGCCATTATTTTTATTACCTTAATTCATATTTCAAAATTCAGTCAGTCACAGTCACTCCTCACAGTCACAGACATGGCAGCCTCAAGGGGATAAAGACTCAAGTGCTCTCATATGTGCAAATTATTACCAAGTCAAGGGTTCTGGTTTGTAGCAGCGAAGCTCTTGACCAAGTTTTGACAGTACCTCTACTTATTAATGCCCACTGAGCAAAGACTACCAGGAACACAGCTGTATAGCAAAGTTAGTTGTATTAGCTTCTTTCAGAAAGACATAAAGCAGGTCATCAGGACCATGAGCATCTCAAAAGGGGCAAGTTAAGCAAGGAAACTTAGAAGATTTGGGGGTGGGGTACAGTTAGTCACAGAGAAATTTTGTCAGGGCTTGATCAGATTTTTTAAACTAAGTGATTTGCTGGAATAGTCAATGTTATCTTTAGAATACATGATTGCATGTCAAATTACTGTTAGATTTGTTTGTCTGAAGTCTTATCAATAACATATGGGAATGGAAAAGAGTTTGTGCTCAAATAGTTTGTCTTGCTTGTCCTGGCTTGGTACAGTTTATCTGTTTTGTGACTCAAAGATTTTACAAGTCGTGGTTCATATTTAATTCTAAGTTCCCCCATCACAGCCTATCTTCCAACAGGGCCATTTTTCATATCATTGGCAATTAGCTTGGAGACTTCCAGTAGTTTTGGTGAGAAATAATTGTGGCTTGTAGATGGATGTTATAAGTGGAAATGGTGATAAATGGATGAACGTGAGGAATAATTATGAGACAGAAATATCAGATTTTGGTGGCTGATGGAATGCCAGAGGATAAAGAAAAGAGAAGCATCAAGAATGCCTGCTAAATGTCTGAGTCCACAAAATTTATAGCAATATACAAATACATACACAGAGCAAAATACATATCCACAACAGGTACAATGCTACTCAGTATTCAGCTAAAAGATTAATACTAAATCAAGTGGAAAATCAAAAAATAATATAAAGATGGCATACTCCATAAAACACTTTTTATATTATTAAGATGACTGCAATTTTAAACATGGAGATAATTTAAGGAAAACAATAATAATGAGTATGTTTTTTATCCATTCAGTTGAAAAATTGCATTTATTTTACTAGAACCTCAGATTTTCATAGAAATATTTTATTTTGACTTTGAAACAATGGTCTAGGAACAGATGTTTCATCAAACACTTAACAATTGCATTTAATTTGATCATTTGGGGGCATAGGTTTTAAGAATTGATTTATTTTACTCATGTAAAATTATTCCCCTTCACTAAGTAGTATCTCTGCTGCTATGTAATTCCTAACGCTTGTGCATTCACGCAAAAGAGAACACTTAAATAAAACTCAGCATCTGGCCCATGTTTCACAACATTCACATATGTACAGGGCAGTGGTAAATAATAGGTTCCTTGTAAGCATTAAGGAAGGCAATAGAAGAAAACGAAATGAAGGTTAAAATTAGAGCTCCATTAAAAGGTCCAGCTAAAATCTACAAAACCATTACACTATAGAGTTGGTTTATAAGCTAGTTGAAGAACCCTGGTGGCATAGAAAGCATGTAAGATCTGCCTTCTGAGGAAAAGCTTTGATTATGGTTGTACCTTCCTTACCTATCAAGTAATTAAAGAAACCAATGATGTAGAAGCTCATAAGACAAGCTAGAAAAGCAAAATAAAGTCAGACTCTGTTCCCAAACATTCTAGAAAAGCATACATTACAGGCTTCTGATCACTTATTCCAGTTTACCCAGTAAGAATCTTCAGCTTCAGTCAAGCTATTTACCTTTGGCCCCCGTCCTTACGAATAATTACCCTCTTCCTTTCAGATGTCAGCTTCTACTCATGATAAAGTTAAAAGGTCTTCCTAGGTTCTCTGTATTAGTCAGCGTTCTCTAGAGAAACAGAACCATATAGGAGAGAGAGGGGGGCAGGGAGGGAGAGAGAAACTTATTTTAAGGAATTGGCTCATGCGGTTGTGGGAGCTGGTAAATCCATAGATTAGACAGCTGGGTGGAAGCTTCAGTCTTGAGTCCTAAACTTATTGGACAGGAAAATTGGAAACTCCAGCAGGATATCTATGTTAAAATCTCGAGGCAGAATTCCTTCTTCCTTGGGAAACCTCAGCTTTTGCTCCTAAGATCTTCAACTGATTGGATGAAGCCAACCCACATTGTGGAGGATAATCTGCTTTACTTAAAATCACCTTATTGTAAATGTTAATCACATATAAATACCTTCATAGCAACATCCATACTAGTGTTTGAAAAAAAAAACACTGGGCACCATCATCTAGCCATGTTGACACATGAAATAAATCATCACATGCTCCCATGGTACCCGGTTACATGGACTGTCTATGTGCTTATCCCCAAACAAGCACTTGCCTCTTAGCATTACACATCCATACAAAAACCTGTACACAAACTTGTTTGAAATAGCCAAAAACTGGAAACAACACAAACGCCCTTTAATGGGTGAATGGCTAAACTGCAGTATATTCATAACATGGAACATTACTTAGCAATGAAAAGGGATAAACTGTTGATATACATGACATACAGAATGGATCTCAGGGTCATTATGCAAAGCGGAAAAAAATTAAAAGTCTGAGAAGATCGCATACTATACAATTCCACTGATATAACATTCCTGAAGTGATAAAATTATAGAAATAGAGAACAGATTAATGGTTGCCAGGGGTTGGGGAGGAGGGGTGAGTGAGATTTTAAAGGCATAGGACAAGGAAGATCTTTGATGGAATAGTTCTATATCTTAATGTGATGGTGGTCACATAGATTTACATACAATAGAACTACAAACACATACATACAAATGAGTGCCTGTAAAACTGGTGGAATTTGAATAAGATCTGTGAATTGTACCAATGACAATTTCATGGTTTTGATATTGTTCTATAGTTGTGTAAGATGTTACCACTATGGGAAACTAGATGTTACCACTATGGTGAAAAGTACATGTGATCTTTCTGTACTATTTTTACAACAACCAGTTAATCTGTACTTATTTCAAAATAAAAAGTTAAAAAAAAATTATAATGCAATTGACCTGGAAAGTAATTACTGTAGAAATGGACTTCTGGCTGAAGAGAAATACATATGAGGAGGAGATATTCTAGGAAGTTCCTTTGTTGTTGTTGTTGTTGTTAAGTGCCCTTGAGTCTGTTCGACTCATAGCTACCCTATGTACAACACAAGAAACACTGCCCAGTCCTGTGCCATCCTCAGGATCACTGTTATGCCTGAGCCCATTGTTGCAGCCTTTTCACTGACCCTCTACTTTACCAAGCATGATGTCCTTCTCCAGGGACTGATCCCTCCTGATAACATGTCCAAAGTATGTGAGACAAAGTCTCGCCATCCTTGCTTCTAAGGGGTATTCTGGTTGTACTTCTTCCAAGACAGATTTGTTCATTCTTTTGGCAGTCCATGGTATATTCAATATTCTTCACCAACACCATAATTCAAAGGCATCGATTTTTCTTTGGTCTTCCTTATTCATTGCCCAGCTTTTTCCCATGCATATCACAGGTTGTCATCTGCATATCACAGGTTGTTAATGAGTCTTCCTCCAATCCTGATGCCCTGTTGTTCTTCATATAGTCCAGCTTCTCGGATTATTTGCTCAGCATACAGGCTGAATAAATATGGCGAAAGGATATAACCCTGACTCACACCTTTTCTGATATTAAATCACGCTGTATCCCCTTGTTCTGTTCAAACTGCCTCTTGGTCTATGTACAGGTTCCACAAAAGCACAATTAAGTGTTCTGGAATTTCTATTCTACATTGGGCAAATCTGCTGCAAAAGACTTCTTTAAAGTGTTACAAGGTAAAAATGTTACTTTGAGGACTAAAGTGCACCTGACCCAAGCCATGGTATTTTCAATCGCCTCATATGCATGTGAAAGCTGGGCCATGAATAAGCAGATTGAAGAAGAATTGATACATTTGAATTACAGTGTTTGCAAAGAATATTGTAAATACCATGGACTTCCAGAAGAACAAACAACTATCTTCGAAGAAGTACAGCCAGAAAGCTCCTTAGAGCCAGGATAGCAAGTTTTTTGGACATGTTATCAGTAGGGACCAGTCCCTGGAGAAGGACATGAAAGAGGAACACCCTTAAAGAGATGGATTGACACAGTGGCTGCAACGACAGGCTCAAACACAGCAACAATTCTGAGGATGGTGCAGAACCGGGAAGCATTTTGTTCTGTTGTACACAGGGTGGCTATGAGTCAAAACAAACTCAACAGCACCTAAAATCAACAACAAATTTATAATGTCAGTGAGTTTCTGAATTAAAAAATCTTCTAATCTCCATAGCTTGGAACTTCTTTATTTATTCATTTGATAGATATTTATTGAGCACCAATTATGTGTTGTACATATGTTACTTATTGTTTAAGCTACATTCAGCAACATTTTTTGATTGGAAAAAAAAAAACAACTGAAGAAAAGGAAGCCATACAACATGCATGTGAAGAACTAGACTGACATGTAGGAAACAAAGCCTCAACGTATAGCTTACATAGACCAAATTTTCTGATTTTCCAAATATATAAAACTATTTTTACTATCTTATACATCTTTTTTTTACCATTTACCATCTCTATCCTAGCAGAGCCTAACTGGTTTCTGAGTAATGGGGAGGTTGCTCACCTCCCTGAGCGAAGGAGGTGGGGTGTTTTTGGAAACCCTGGTGGTGTAGCGGTTAAGTGCTACTGCTGCTAACCAAAAGGTTGGCAGTTCAAATCTACCAGGTGCTCCTTGGAAACTCTGTGGGGTAGTTCTACTCTGTCCTAAAGGGTCACTATGAGTCGGAATTGACTTGACGGCAACAGGTTTTTTTGCTTTTTTATTAACATAAAAATATTTTAACTAATAAAGTAATTCCTACAAAAAGTATCAAATAATGGTTATTTGGGGTGGGAGGTAGGGAGGGACAGATCATGGCTAAGTGCACAAAAGACTTCAAGTATATTTGGTCAATTTTATTCCTAAACTGGATGGTAGGTACATGAGTGTTGGTTTTATTATTCGTTTTCTATTTCATATGCCTTAAATATGCCATAAGAATTTAAAATAAACAAAGCTAAAAAGTATCTCTTAGGTAAAAATTTAGCTTGAATCCTTCAAGCTAAAAATATGTGCCAAGCTAGAAAAGTTCTGAAACGAAAGTCTTTTCAAATGTCAACAATAAGATTTGGAATTCGTGAAGGTACACACACGGAAACTTAGAGTTTATATATCCTAACCGACACAAGTTCATGTAAAGTGAGCTCAGGGTTTCTGGCCCAACAACATTTAGAGGAATAGATGAGTAAGAAAAAGGCTGGACCTTACATGATCCTTAAAATAGAATTATCTGCATCATTATGCTGAGCTCTTAAATGACAGCAAACAAAATCTCTAATGACGAAGACAATGATATGCTCTGGCTTTCTTCTGGACTGAGATAGAAACAGATTTGCCAACATATTACCAGGTTAAAAATTACACTCAAAGCCATCTTCCACAAAAAGATTTGTGTGGTGCTGCCTTCTGTGATGTTAGGGCTACAATCTTCGGGAATAAGTGAATCTTGTTATTTACACTCTATCTGGAGTCTCACAGCAAAGGTTGAATGATTCTTTACCAAGTCTTACAAACGAAGGTGATGTGTCACCTGTGTCCAGATACATTGCTTTCTGAAATTGTAGACATTTTTAAAGATTGGAACACCACATGTGTGTGGCCTATGAAAGAACTATGATTATTTAACTTCCAGATGGTAAGAGAATGGAGACAAAAACATAGCCCTATAACCGTACAAGATCGTATATATCATCATTATTAATCGTTTTTATTCATCTGTACAAAAGCATTACACTCAAAACAAGATGAAGAGATTTTCCCCTTACAGAGCAATACAAGAATTATTTCACTACTGAAGGCAGTTAATGTCAGAAAATATTTTATTACATACTAAAGATTAAATATGTGGATATGTATTTATCAGAATGAGATTCTCATTTGAGAATCTCATGATTAAAGTGAATTATGGATGGAGATTATTAAGTAAATCTATTATCATATTACAAATTGAAATTAAAACAAGAGTCAGACATTCCAAGTGTCTTTCCCCTAATTCATAATAAATTGGACTTTAAAAGATACATTACGTGTTTTTCAGACTGAACTTATTCCACAATAACTTTGCTGGGCAATTTCATTCTTTACATAGTTATCTGGACTCAGTATCATTATCAACTAAAACTATCAAAAACAAAATTGGAAATACCATGTATATATAATATCTCATGAAAAAAAATCAGTCTGATAAAGTCTTTTAATATTATGGATAGGTATATATACATACAATGCTTCAATCTGTATGTTTCTCAGTATTACCCTCCAATGACTAATTTATGCTTGGATTATTATTCTAGAGTTTTCATGTTTTAGTTTAGTTTCTTTTTTTAATGAATTTATTTTGCATTCTGAGGATTTCTTAGTGATTATTATTTTTTTAGCCATCTATTTTCATTCCATTGCTTTCTTTTTTAATTTCTGATTTCTTTCCATTTATGTAAAGAATTATCCCCTTTATTTCTGGACAGTTTGAATACAACTATTTTAAATTTATTTTACATTTTCACTATTATGTTCATTTTCTGGAGTGAATTAATTCCCAGAGTGCTATTGTATAAGTCCATTTCGTTTGTTTCCTCATGTGTTTGGAGTTTTTAGTTCTCAGGTTCTGTCTCGACCTTGGTGCTCAGCCTTCCCTTTCTAGAAGTTGTTTTGCAATTTTCTCCACCCTGTCCCCAGACGCCCACTGTGCAGACCAGGTCTTATGTGGATGGCTCAGAAAGCTTATCCCAATGTCATAGCAGCAGGCCTGACTTCATGGGCATGCCACCTGAGCAGTCACATAGGACTCCTTATTCAGACAGGCCCTGCACCTGGTTTAATAATCTGCTGTCACAGCTTTGAAATTCTTAATAATTTTATCTTTGAACTTCTGTTTTGTAAGTGAAAATTGGTGGTACAGTGGAGCATGCATGTGAGCAAAGGAGGTAGACGGAATATTGACATCCCCAATTCCTGCTGCCCTATTCCCATATAGCTTGCATGATGCCTCATGGACACAGAATTATGGCGGGGCCACAACGCAGGGGAGTTCAGCTAAATTCAAAGTGAGTACAAAATGTGTAAGCCAGGGCACTGACAGCCCTGAGCAGCCAAGCTCTCTATTCAAACTTGAACTTGCTTCACACACAGAAAGAAGGCAACCGAGTTCTCAGAAACACACACAACTAAGGAATCTTATCCTTTCTTACTTTGGTGTTACTTCCCTACATTAGCCAACCGCTTATGCTGAAAAAGAAGGGAAAGATAGGGCAACTCATAATTTCTTTTCCCTTTAGTCTTTCCTTACCTATCAGTAAACCAAAGGTAGAGAGTGTTGGTGAAAGGTGTGTATATTGATAAGTTAAATAAAAACAGTGTTGTCACTGTTAGTAAGAACAAAATGTATATGCATGTATGGATTATGAAATAGGAATTGTGATTCTGCATACAAGTTATATGCTTTTATATTTGCATTTTAAACTGGCATTGCACAATATAAAGATGACTGGTAAAATTCATACTAACAATTTAAATTTTTATTTTTCTTAGAGAGGCATTAAATAGCAAATAATAAAAACACTAGGCCAAGTTTAGAGAAAAAACCAATGAAAATAAAAAATCTTATACTTTAGTATATTTAATGGAAATTTTTCCTGTATTTTAAACTAGGGGCCCCACCTTTTCATTTTGCACTGGGTTCCACTAATTATATAGCCAACCCTGGATAGAAGGCAGAGGAAAAAGTCAATACTTGAGCCAGTGGAGACTTTAATCCAAGCTATTGCATCCAAGCTACACCAGCTCCTGTTTCAAAATATGAGCCTGAATCCCATTTCAGGAAGTGAGCCTAGTCAGGTCTCTGTGCAGAGTGGGGCACTTTTATTCTATAAGACCCTGCAGTAGCCTCCCTGATTTGTGAATATAGGCCTTAAAAATCGGAGACCACTGCTTATAGTTTATACAAAGCCCATACTTGAAAAGACAGCCCTTGTCTATTATAGAATAAAGAAAATTAGTGGCTTTAGGTGGTGCAAACAGTGAAGCACTCCACTATAAGCCAAAATGTTGGCAGTTTGAACCTACCCAGAGGCACCTCAGAAGACAGGCCTGGCAATCTGCTCCGGAAAGGTCACAGCCTTGAAAACCCTATGAAGCAGTTTAACTTTGCACACATGCGGTCGCCATGAGTCAGAATAGACTCCAGGGCAACTAACAACCACCACAACAGCATCTTTATAACTTTCAGTTTCTGGCTATGGAGAAATTTATCTTGCTGATGCTTATCTACCTTTCAATTTTATCTGTTTATATTTTATCTATAAGTATACTGTATTTAGAGCTTGATAAGAATGGTGGGCTGATGTTGCCACAAGAACACTAACAGCAAAAATAAAGAGCACAGTTTTAGATAAATTGATTTAATGAAACATAGATTAAGCATTAGATATTATGCCTTTAACATTTCTAATAAAATATAGAATAGGACTATTAAGAAAATAAAGGGGGAACACAGTGGTTTAGTTTCCAAGATATCTACTGCTTCAAAATGATTCACCCCAGCTCTCTTCCCTTTGGTGACTATAGAAAAGCTCACAACTATAATCAGCATTCACATGAACACAATCTTGCATGTCTGATAGTTACTAACAGTGAAAGGCTGTTTGCCTTCTTTGCCAGATTTTTTTAATTTGAATTTATGTTGCAGTCAATGATTATTAGGTTTAATCAAAAAACTTTTTTCTCCCTATTTAATTCTATCTCTACTGCACAAGAAGATAACGTTGTAAATATACAAAGTCTCTCCTTGGCAGTTCCACAACTAGAAACAAAGCAAGCAAAATGGGTGAATCGTCTAGAAGACTTCCTCCAAGATTATTTTACTTATCCCAAGCAAAAGCATTATTAGTACTTCATTTCAGCTGGGGTAGCTCAAAGAAACTTCATATTTTGAAAAGTGCAGTCTTCCATAAGTATGATTTATCTGTGAACCAATCACAGAGCCATACACAAAGAAAATTATACCTTTGTCTAAAATCTCTGTGATGTAGGAGGTAGGGATCTTAGGGAGTGAAGCATTGTGAGCAAATTTCCACTGTTCCATAGCTTCCAGCAAATTACCTCCGAAATACTCCCAAGCCTATATTTTTGTAGCCTAAATCTATGTTTAGAAATGGCATCTCTTCTGTCCTGACATCATTTGCATTGCCTGGAATGTTGAGTTTCTGATGTGGCCACTTTCCCAGTGTCAACTCAAACCAATTGGAAATGTTAGAGCATGTTAATTTTCCAGTCAAAAAATGTAACTGCCACATTACTTTCTACACAGTCGAGACAAGGAAAAACGTCCACTTCCATCAACACTACTTTGTCAGCTGTGCTTGAGTTCTGGCAGCTGCACCAAGTAGCTGGCTCCAAAGACTAACTCCACATCTTTCCAAAAGCATTATTGGTCTTCCCATCCTCCCTGACCAGTTTTAAGGCTGATAGAAGTAGATAGATAACTTTGTTCTCTGTAAATTTATATGTATGTAATGATTAACTTCTGACTTGCATATATACACATGAGAGTTATGTGCCTTAGTCAGAGGGCCAAGAGTACATTATCAGTTGGACCTCTTTAAGAACCTCATTGTAATAATGCCTGATTCCATCCATTTAACTTGAAATTTACTAGGTCAACAAGAGAATTGGTTATAAAAAATACAACCACACCTTGAACTGAAGTATAAACAGAAAACATGTAAACAATTTAGTTAAAATTAGCTTTTGAAATTCTTGATCTCTATGTTTGCATTCAAATCAGTATATGTCTTTGCAATTTATCATTTTAGGAGCATATAATTCACGTGGCATCTCATATCAGAATGGTCTTAGTTTTTATAATAAGCAGTCCTCTTTTCAAACACTGACACTGATTTTCACTAATGTAGTGATATTACAGAATATTACCTTTTTCAACCTTAGATTTCTCATCCATAAAATGGGGATCATAACTTATTTCACGTAATTGTTTTAAGGATTTAATGAAATGATAAGTCAGTGACATGGAAACTTCAGTGTGTATAAGAATAATCAGGCAGACATGTTTAAATGCATACATGGGCAGCAGCTCCAGAGATTCTAACTCAAGATGTCTTTGTGATGTGCAAAAATATGCATTTTAAGCAAGAATCACAGTGATTTTAATTTAAGCGGCTAGTGGTTACTTAAGAATCTTCAGTATATGTAAATCAAGCAGTACAATGTCATAGGTTAAGGATTCTGCTGATGCTAGCGACCAGATAATGAGTTGAAACTATAATGAGATACCGTGTTACCTAAAAATTATCCCTCACTAAAATCTATTGTTATAGTTGTTGAGTGTCCTCGAGTCGATTCAGACTCATAGTGACCCTATGTGACAGAGTAGAACTGCTCCATAGGGTTTTCTTGGCTGTAATCTTTACTGAAGCAGATTGCCAGGTCTTTCTCCTGAGGAGCCACTGGGTGGGTTTAAACTGCTAACCTTTTGGTAAGCAGCCAACCACTTAACCATTGTGCCACCAGGGCTCAACGCTACTCAACTCTCAACAAGAAGTAACTAGAGTGGACATGCTGGCCTGAGATCAGTTCTGTTTCCTGATCACTCATGCTGTCATTGTCCTTGTGCTGAGTCTCTGACCATGTTCTCAGATTATGAGTCTTATATTTAGTAGGTCTTTCTGGTATAAATGCAGATGCGTGAAGTGCAGAGATCCTATTCTCCTCACTAGCAATTTTTCAAACTTCTGTTTACTGCTCTGGTATTTATACTCCTACATACCCTGTTCAAGTCTATGTGGCACAGAAACTGAGGTCAGTGCCCTCTCCTGGCTGTCTCTCTTTAGGCTTCTTGGAAGGCCTGAGAATGGCCTCTGTCCTTTGCCCTTCTTCTCATCTCCATCATTCAAATGTTCTTTCAGCAACATCTCCGTGGAAAAAAGCGTCCTTTCTGAGGATTAAAGTAAATCTAACCTATCAGTCTGGAACATTGACCTTACATAAATGTACAAAGTATTGTGGTGCCCACCACAAATACTTTGTACATTTATACAATGGCCAGAAAATATAGTATTTAAGAAATAAATAAACTGCTTTTTAGACTGATTAGCATCTGTCATGGATTGAACTGTGTCTCCCAAAAATTTCTGTCAACTTGGCTAGGTCATGATTCCCTGCATTGTGTGATTGCCCACCATTTGGTCATCTGATGTGATTTTCCTATGTTGTAAATCCTATAGCTATGATGTTAATGAGATGGGATTATAGGCAGTGATGTTGATGAGACTCAAACTACAAAATTGGGTTGTGTTTTAAGCCAATCTCTTTTGAGATATAAAAGAGAGAAGTGAGCAGAGAGACAGGGGGACCTCACACCAGCAAGACACAAGAACCAGGAGAATAGTGTGTCCTTTGAACGTGGGGTCCCTGAACTGACGAGTTCTTCAACCAGGGAAGACTGATGACAAGGATCTTCCCCCAGAACCAACAGAGAGAGAAAGCCTTCCTCTGGAGTTGGCACCCTGAACTCCTAGACTGTGAAGGAATAAATTTCTCTTTGTTGAAGCCATCCATTTGCGGTGTTTCTGTTATAGCAGCACTAGATGACTAAGACTAGCCTATCCTTCTCTTCCGACGAACTGAAATAGTAGCTGGTGAATCTTGGAGATTGGTTTGATTTCAAATAACCACCTTAATAGGACTGTCATAAAATATAAATAAAATAGGATACTAGCAAATTTATCTAGTTGTCACCTGCAGACCCTTTTCTTCATGGCACTAAAAGCCCATGAGCAGAGACTCATTGCTTTGATCAGGCATGCCTTTAGGAAACCCTTATTAAAATGCATATAATTTATAGGGTTATCATATAACTAGTAGCCTCTTGAAAAACCCACTTTGGCAAATTGATGTTGCAGATTAGCAGAGTCATAACACAGGAAGGGAGCCCAGGATGTTTCCCAGGCATTGGCAGAATGCCTCGGGATGGCAGGGGCTTCATTGTCCTGTGGAAACCTATACCTGGGAAGAGAGACATATGCACCAAATAAAGGGAGATGAGGGTAGAAAGGAAAATTCAATTACTTCAAAATTTGGACCAGGTTTTCTCTGACCTTAAATCATCCAGAGAGGCAGATTTGATTATGTGCTATGCCCAGGGGCAGGGAAGAGGAATGAGTGCCACTCTATATCTTTACCCTTTGTGTAGAAGGTGTGAGAACAATATCCTCTGGCTGCCTCGAATCTTGAGTAATATGAGGAATTTAGATTATCTCATGGTGATTGTTAATTTTAAGCTCAAATTTTTTTATGTTTTGAATTTTTTATGGTGTCATGTGTTTTCAATAGTGGAATGCATGCTTACTAATTGCATTCAAATTTTTGGTTGATAATATGGATTTTGAGAAATATCATGTGGGCAGACATTTTCCACAAAACATTGGCAGTAGTCTGGTGCCCTGGTTATCAGGCTCCTTCTGTCCCAAAGATTCTTGGAGTGTGGTGTCTTCCATTTTATTACATTAAAAATCTCTGGCTTTCCAAATAAGACACACACACGCACACACACACAAAACCCAAACCCACCAGGACTCCCTGACTATCCCATACCTTAAAAAAACCCATTGCTATTGAGTCGATTCCAACTCAGTGACCCTATAGGACTGAGTAGAACTGCCCCATAGGGTTTCCAAGGAGCGCCTGGTGGATTCGAACTGCCGACCTTTTGGTTAGCAGCTGTAGCTCTTAACCACCACACCACTATCACATAGGAAACCATAAATATGCTTACAAGGATTATCTAGCTGGACAAAAGTGAAAAAAAAAAAAAAAAATTTGACCCAACCACACACTTACTGGATGCACTGCCTCATACCTAAGCCTTCTACCTTAGTGAATTTTCCCCAGAGAATGTTCCTTTCATTTTTCGCTGTTACACTAGCCCCCCACTGGAGGGCGGCATATAATTTCAGTGGGACAAGAAGCCTCCCTAGAAGCCTGGGAACCAAAAAACGTTTGTGGATACATTCTGTTCCAAGAAGCAAAAAAAGGTTAAAAAAAAATTATATGATTTCTGGGGTTTTTTTTCTTTTAATAATTTTATGTAGAACAGAAAAGAATGATTTGTCACAGAAATAAGCTAATTTGATCATTAAAATATTTTCTAAATTTATTTCCTTATATCACCTCAGTTCTCACTCTGCCTGATGTTTCATAAAATTGACTTTCTACCAAGCACCAAAAAAAAAAAAACAAAAACCCAAACCCATTGTCATTGAGTCGATTCTGACTCATAGCAACCCTATAGGACAGAGAAGAACTACTCCATAGGGTTTCCAAGGAACGGCTGGTGGATTTGAACTGCTGACCTTTTGGTTAGCAGCTGACCTCTTAACCACTGCGTCACCAGGGCTCCTAGCACAGAACTTTTTTTTTTTTTTAAGAACACACAGAAAATATTTTATTTTTCACAATTACAGGAGAAACATGCTAATCATATAAAATTAGGAAAATAGAGAAAAGGTTCACAAAAATCATCTGTAATCCTTCCCAAAGACATTTTTCAGTAATCTTGGCAATATTTCATTTAATAAATAAGGTATCTGCTGACTTAGAATCTGTTTTTTTCACCTAAATTCATGTCTGGTGTTTTATACTCACAAAGTGCTTTCTTGACCCCAAACCAAAAAGCCCAAAACTATTGGCCTCCAGTCAAATTCCGACTAGCACAGAACTTTTTAAATCAAGGGTAGGCAAACTATAGCTCACCAAATCTGGCCCACCATCTGTTTTTATAAATAAAGCTTTATTGAAATATTGCCATACCTGTAGGTTTGCATAGTGTCTATGGCTGCATTTCAGCTTCAATAGCAGAGTTGAATAGTGGTAACAGAGACTTTATAGTCCACAAAGCCTCAAGTATTTGCTCTCTGGCCCTTTACAGAAAAAGTTTGCTGACCTTTGGTTTAAATGTAATTCTTTCTTAAAAAATCAAAAAGCCTGTACATCTTTTAAATAAAACCGCAAAAACCTTTAGTAGTTGAACACAGTCATCTGCCTGACACATGAGCCATAGGAGCATCCATGGAAGGCATCATATTTTGAAATGGAAATTTAAAAATTAGGCAGAAAACCCAATTTCCTCTTCTTGGATATAATTTTAGTATGATAATTTGTTAAAAACTTGTGTCATGATATTGACAGACGATTGTCGCAAATTTCTCAAATGCACTTAAAATACAATTACCTATACTCCTTTTTAGGGACATAATAATGCCTATATTTATATAAAATCCATTATGTAGAGAACTGATGAGTAATTTGATATTTTAAATGCATATTGATATAAGCTGTTGGGCTTGACTGTAAGAGATTTGGGTGAATGTATTCATTGGAATAGTCCAAGATTTGAATCAGAGCTAATCACCCTTTGAGTAGAAGCTGTGAGAACAATGTCTTCTGGCTGACTCAAATCCTGAATAGTGGGAGGAATTTAGATTATTGTGAGACCCTGTCCCCCAAGAGAACTGACTTACGTCTAAACAGAACTGGGAAACAGGACATTTTTATGTGTAATCTGGACTACTGCGATATCGAAAGGATTGGATCTGGTAGCGAGGTACACCACTCTATGGTATTATGAATAATCAGGAAGTACCCCAGTTTGAAGCAAGACTACAGCAGATAGTAGCAGGTATAACGTATGGTATCTATGATAATGGGTGTTATTTAGCCCAAATTCTTGCCATGATTTATTTTAGTTCATGCCTTTCATTCTTTGGAATGTGGTTGTTCTTGAGTGATAAGAAGATTGAAAGCCTAACGTCTCCTCAACTAAATTTAAATAAATAAGCTGTTCAGCCTTCAACCAAAGTCTTTATTAAGTATCAGGAAGTAGGCCTCCACCTTCAATTGCAGAGGGAGAGCTTAGTAGAGTTAAAAATTCACAGGGGGAAAATTAGAAAACCTGGACTCAGTTCTTACTCTAGTTATTTCTTGTCTGATGTGGACAAATCTTTTTTCTGAACCTTTTCTGAATTTTGATATCTTAAAAGACAGTGTATGGGGTCATATAATAAAAGAGTATGAAACTGTTTTGTCTGTGGGAAAGTACCTTCACAATTTATAAGTTTTGTTCTATTATTGTCAAAACTGCTATTTTGATAGTGAATTTTTCCCAGAAAGCCCAGCGAATAATTCTGCTACCAGGTGCCTAATGTTTGCATGGACCTTAATAATTTTTTTTTTATATTTTACTTTTTAACATATTTTGTTTTTATGTAGAAATTTATCCATTTCCTTTTCACAGTGTTTATGTGTGATGGAAGAGGAGGAAGGAGTGACTTGATTGGTAATACATTACAAATGGCTCTTAGAAGGGAGCATATCTCCTTCACCCCTTTTGTAGTGTCCAGAGTCCACCACAAGGATCAAATATGCCTGTTTGTGATTTCCTTGAACTGCTGCCATAACTACCTTTAACATTTGCTAAATGGAAGATTTGCTTATGAATGATTAGTCTTTAAAGATGCCAAGTCAGAGAGGAAAGGCAATACATGACTTACGTGTCAAGCCAAGATGCTAAACAGAAACAGGACTGGAGAACAAAAGGAGTAAAAGGGAGATGGGATGGAAAATAGGAAAGCCTTACAATAAACTGGGTAAGGTACAAAGATAGGAAACGAAAGAAGTGTAGAAGACAGTTCAATCAGTATTGAGTCTGTCCCAAGATGTTTCTTTTATATAAAGGTCACTGTCATGGATTGAATTATGTCCCCCTGAAAACGTGTGCATCAGCTTGGCTGGGTCATGATTCCCAGTATTGTATAACTGTGTACCATTTTGTAATCTGATGTAATTTCCTTATGTGTTGTAAACTCCATCACTGTGACGTCATAAAATCAATTAGTGGCAGTTATATTGACGAGATATACCAGATTGGATAGTGTCTTAAGCCAATCTCTTTTGAGATAGAAAAGGGAGAAGCGAGCAGAGACACACGGGAACCTCATACCACCCAGAAAGCAGTTCCAGGAGCAGAACGTGTCCTTTGGACCTGAGGTTCCTGTGCAGAGAAGCTCCTAGACCAAGGGAAGATTGATGACACAGATCTTCCTCTAGAGCCAACAGAGAAAGTGTTCCCTAGGAGGTGATGCCCTGAATTTGGACTTGTAGTCTACTGGACTGTGAGAGAATAAACCTCTCTTTGTTAAAGCCATCGACTTGTGGTATTTCTGTTATAGCAGCACTAGATGCCTAAGACAACTACCTCATTTAGCTCAGATGGAAGCATACTCTTTAAAGATGTTGAACAGGACTAGAAAGACCATGCCTTAGAAACTCGTTTCGCAGACCAAATAGATCTCAAACCACCTTTCCTTGAAGGTCTGCTCAGGAAGAAAGTTGCCAACTCCCATCTTAAAACTCAGTCTTCTTAGCAGCCAATAGACTTTCTGATAAAACTTACTTCCTGAGAGAAGACTGCCTGCCCTAAGAACACCATTGGAATACTTTTGAAAGAGAGCTGTTCCTCATAATACAAATTCAATATGAAGATGTCTGATAACTATAATTTGGAAAAAAAAATGTGATCTTGTTTTGGGGAAAAAGCCAACAACTGTCTGTGAGCTATAAAAAATGACCAAATAAATCAGTTCTGACTATTTCAATAGCTATGCTTCTAATCTACCAAAGTAGCTTTTCTGAAAATTACTCACTAGTAAAAAATGGTACGGAAAAATATATATACACATATATATGACTAAGGATAAACATTTACGGATCTATAAATATTTTTCTTCCATGGAGGCCAAATTCTTCAGAGAGCAGCAGCTAAAAACATAAAAACTTTGATAGTAATGGTCATATAAACACATAAATAATAATGTTTATGAAGATAATAATCAAATTAATCCTTCCAAAAACTTTATATGGGTATATGGTAATAATTTTAGCTGATAAACAAAATTAAGTAAGCCTGTTTTTCTTACAAAAGCTTGTATTTCAAATCCTCTTATCTGGCAAATATAACTGCAGTTAAATAATGAAATTACTCAAAGTTAATGCTCACATAACCATATTCAAGCACCTAAAAGAAACAAAAAGTCTAACTTAAGGACTCTTAACAAACTGCTACTAAGCAACACAGTTTGTCATAGCAGAATCAGTCTTATATGCAGATCCAGTAACTTCAAATCCATTGGTCTTTTCTTAAAGCTCAACTATGAGCAAGAGTCGATAGCCAGAAAACCAAACTGCCTCATTTCCAAAAGTAAAAGTAGCTTTCTTTATGATATAGCTCTAAAAGGAAAAAGCCTAATTATGCACTAGTTATGAAAAACTAATCTGTTTATCCTCTGAAAGTATTTGCTTAAAACTGGTGCAGTTCTTGCATTTGTCTTTATAGATAAATAAATAAAACCCATTGCAGTCAAGTGAATTCCAACTCATAGTGACCCTACAGGACAAAGGAGAACTGCTCCAATGGGTTTCCAAAGAGTAGTTGGTGGATTTGAACTGCTGACCTTTTGGTTAGCAGCCGAATGTTTAACTACTGTGCCACCAGGTCTCCTTCAAATATTTCAATTTTGGGGATAATATATCTACATAGTTTTACTAACACTGGAAAGGATCAGAAGTTTCCAGATATAAACCACACATTTTCAAATTTTGACTTTTCAAAGAAGTAAATAGGAAATCAGTTTAGGAAATGTAATATTTGCTTAGGGGAATAGAAAAAAATCACATTATTTTATTAGTATTGTGAACAGACAAGGAAAACTACAGATAAGTAATTATTCAAAGAGTGTTGTTGTTAGGTGTCTTGAATTGGTTCTGGCTCATAACTGACACTATGTACAACAGAATAAATCACTGCCCTGTCCTGTGCCATCTTCACAATCATTGCTATGTTTAAGCCCATTGTTGTAGCCATTGGGTCAACCCATCTCACTGAGGGGCTTCTTATTTTTTGCTGACCCTCTACTTTACCAAGCATAATGTCCTTCTCCAGGGAGAAGATTATGATACTAATAAAAATGTTAAGCTGTGAATGATAGCATAAGCAGCATAGTTCAAACAATTAATTGGCTTTCTAATGACATTCTGAATTTCGTTTCTGTAATGCAGCTGGAACTCTAACATGCACACAATTACTCAAATTTCACATTAATATATTTATACCTATTAATTCAGATGCAGAGTTACTGGAACACGGGTGTCTTATTGCCCATCTAAAAAGAGATAATATATTAATGGCTTAGTCTCCCCAAAGAGTATTAGCAATATGAATATTTCATATTTCGAAGAACTCTAAATTTGAATATAAATTGACTTATAATGTGTTCTTTGGCTCTATACTTAGCAGCCCAAATGGCACCAGGTAATTTACACAGCTTTTGCAAAATCTACAAACCTAGACTTATTCAAATTGCTTTCAGATTGCTAGATTAAATACCATCCAAATGAATTATAACTGACAATAATATTTAGAAAAAAATCCACATGATTCCATTTGGATAATTAAATATGTTATTCTTTAAAAATTAATGGATTCATGATTTTAAAAAATAGGTAAAAATCTTGAACAGACTAGAAAAAATGGATTTTAAAAAATAGCCCTTAAATATATAAAAGATGTTCAATCATATTCATAATTAGAGAGATGCAAATTTTACTTACACAGACATATCATTTCTCATCTCCAAGACTGTTTAAAAATAAAAAGTATTACAATTGTTAATAAGGCTATGGGAAAGAGGCATTCTCATATATTTCTGGTAATAATGTAAATTAGAAAACCCTTATGAAGGGAAATTTGAGATAATCTTCAAACCTTAAACGAAAAATATCCCCTGAAGTCTGAACACCAAACAATAGTTTACCTTAACTAGTAAAGAATATCTTGAGCATTGTGCTCTTTTTTTTTTAACTATAATATTTTATTGTGCTTTTTGGTGAAAGTTTACATAGCAAATTAGGTTCCCATTTAACAATTTCCGTAAATATTGTTCAGTGACATTAGTTATATTTTTCACAATGAGTCAACATTCTCATTATTTCCATTCTGGTTGTTCCATTTCCGCATTGTGCTATTTTAAGGTGCTATCCATATGAGATCAAATTGGCAAGAGCAACCTGAAAGATTAGATAGGAAACTTAAGGGACAGTGCATTTACGTTAGTGGGGGAGGAACAACTCGGAAAAGGAGGGTGAGAACGGTTGCACAATTCGAAGAATGAAATCAATGTCACTGAACTACACGTGTAGAAATTGTTTCATTGGTGTATATTCTTCCGTGTATTTTCTCAACAACAACCACAATGAAAATAAGTAATAAAAACAATGTACATATAGACTTACCTTCTGGCTCATGTTTAGAAATTTATAATGAAGATATAACTCCAGTAATTAAAAAACTACATCAGCACTGTTGTTGTAGTATGGTTTGTAATTTCAAAGTGTTGTGCTGAAATGCCCAAATGTAGAAGAGTAGTTATAAAAGCTGTGGTACATGCACATAATGGGATACTGTCCAGTGTGAAATAATGAGGATGATCTTTATGAACTGACACTGAGTGATTTCTAGACTATGTTGTTAAGCGAAATAATGAAATTCCAAAGGAATATCTGTATTATGCTCTTTTTGTGTAAACAAGAGAATATGAACAAATAAATACTCACAGGAAGAATATGTTAGAAACCAATGAGATCGATTATCCACAGGGATGAGTGAGTGGAACTGGAGGGAAGAATGCAGAGTGGGAACAGTAGAGATGGAATGAGGGGTAAGAACGTGTGACACTTTTCAGAATATACCTTGTGCTACGATTCTATCTTTTGAAACCATATTTAATTATTCACATACTCAAAAAATAGGGTAAATAAAATTAAACAGAACAAGAGGGATTACCCAAGTAAATTTTGAACATAATATTTGGATTAATGTTCTCAGGTTAAAAACAAAAATAACTCTAAAAAATACTGAATCAGAGTTGGTAGATTTGTCTTTTTTTCTTCTTTTCTTTCTTTCTTATTGCAGTCTAAATGGACAAGAAATTCTAAAGCTACTTCCTGTGAATTCTAGCATTAAGCAAATAAAACAAAATAAAATAATCCACTCGCTTCACATTTATCCCTCCTTTCATTCATTCAGTACACATTTATTAACTATCTAACACATCTTAACTACCATGTACCATGTTAAACACAGATAATTAAAAGATAAATAAGGAATGACAAATGTATTAAATGAGCTCAAATTGTATTTGGGGAGATAGACATTCAAAAAAATCAATTTTAGGGTAGAGAATTTAATGCAAAAAGAAAAGTCTATTGGAGAAATTTATTTATATTTGTAAGCACCTCTGAGCAGTAGGTCAGAGGGATTTTCAGGAGGTAAACAAAAATGTGTCTTCTACCTTCTTAGGGGAGGATGTGGCTGAACAAGGGCCTTGCTCACTCATTAGTCTTGAAATCAGTTCAAAGGGACATTCACATGCCCTCTCAATCTATGTACACTGTAAATGGATCACTGCTGAAAGACTCACAATTAATGCAGCTGTCATGATTTCAAATAGAAAGATTCTTTTCATAGACATTCAGTTGTCTGGTGAAATTAGCATAGTGCATACAAAAAGAAGCATACAAATGATTTAATAATTTCTACCTAAGTATTTGTTAAGCATTTTATTAAATTCTCAGTGGGCATTGTTTGCTAATGATGGCCCTCCAAATAAAAGAACACTTTGTGAAACTACATGCAATTTATCTTTTGTTGGTTGTACATACCCAGAGAAGAGACCACTTATTGCTTCTTCTAGAAGCAACCACTTTCCGATTGGTTTAATTAAATTGCAGTATAATTTTACTTTGACTAGGATTCATGGCATGTAATCTGTTCCCTTTCAAATGAAATAAAAGATTCAATAATTGTATAATTAAACATAAAATCTTAGAAAGGAGGTAAGTAACAGACAAGGAAAGCACATTCACGTCACCAGACTTGAACTCATTTGTTAACTTGAACTGTCAGAAGAGCAGGTGAAGAAATTGGCGCTTTGCATGGCTGTCACAGATTTATTTTATGCAAAGAGTATTGGCTTTCTTCTGTACAAGGCAGGATGGAAGCAGAGAAAGAAGACTTATTTATGTTGCATGCCACAAACACCACGTAGTGTCGTGTCCCTTCAAGAGGAATTTTATCTAAATACAGGTATCACAAGTTTCAGAGAAACAAGAAGTTAGCGTTCATCACAAATTGGATGGTTACCTGCTATTATTTATTTCCATGAAAAAACTTAAATACAATGGTGTAGGACATTCCCTTCTGTATTCAAGTTTACATGGCTTTGGCTTAGGAGGTGTTACGGATTGAATTGTGTCCCCCCAAAATATGTGTCAACTTGGCTAGGCCATGATTCCCAGTATTGTGTGACTGTCCACCATTTTGTTATCTGATGTGTTGTAAATCCTACCTCTGTGATGTTAATGAGGCCGGATTATAGGCAGTTATGTTAATGAGGCAGGACTCAACCTACAAGATTAGGTTGTGTTTTAAATAAATCTGTTTTGAGATATAAAAGAGACAAGGGAACAGAGAGACGGGGGCCATCATATCACCAAGAAACGAGGGGCAGGAGAATAGTGCGTCCTTTGGACCCAGGATCCCTGTGCTGAGAAGCTCCTTGACCAGGGCAGATTGATGACAAGGACCTTCTCCCAGAACTGACAGAAAGAGAAAGGCTTCCCCTGGAGCTAGCACCCTGAATTCGGACTTCTAGCTTCCTAGACTGTGAGAGAATAAATTTCTCTTTGTTAAAGCCATCTACTTGTGATATTTCTGTTGTAGCAGCACTAGATAACTAAGAATTGTTAAAAATTAAATGGCTCAGGGAAAAGTTACCTATTTTTTCCATAAACAAGCTAGATATGTCTTTGGGAAAAAAAGATATCATGTCACCAGGATTGTTTTTCTGTGTCTTCTGATGAATATGAAATTCCTCCTCACCAGGGAAAACATTCTGCTCAACAATTTTAGATTCAGTGCTAGAAAGGAAGTCACCAACTGGATAACTGAAACTTCATCTCACAATCTATTCCTGATTTCTGCTACTATTTGCAAGACAGAAAGGATAAGGACTGTTTGAAAAAAATGTAGTGTGTGTACTTGTGCGTGTGTATGTGTTTTGAAAATGTAAAATATTTTCTGCTGTGGCTTGTGGTCAAAATGTTTGGATGTCACTCATTCAGATTTAGATTATAAGGATTGGAATAGATTTCCCTGGCAAAATGTGTTACCCAAAAAACTGGGAATAATAACCTAGCACCATCTTAGTAAAATAAAGATTATCTTAATTAACAGTGTTAGTTAGACTCATTAAATCTTCCACTTACATCTAGTGCTATCCTTTATCAATGATAAAATAAAGTAAAACGTACTTTAAATTGCCCAACTAGAATTTAATTTTTACTTTTTAGCTGTATAATGACTTTGAAGGAATTATTTTATATGGATATTTTAAAATACCTATCCAATTATTTTATACGGGTATTTAAATTAAAGGAATAGAACATTTTCTTGTTCTTGTTTTTGTTTTTTTTTTATATATTTTATTATACTTCAGGTGAAGGCTTACAGAACAAATAGTTTCTCATGAAACAGTAGTACACATGTTGTTTTATGACATTGGTTAACAACCCCACAA
>NW_004443943.1:7289813-7300134 GCF_000243295.1 Trichechus manatus latirostris | reverse complement strand
AAAGAGAAGGAAGATATAGAGAGACGAGAAACTGAGCAATGAAGAAAGACAAAAGGGAAAAAGAGGGAAAACAAAACAAAACAAATCAAAAAAAAAAAAAAAACAACGTAAAAAGAAATGCACTCAGGGATCCCTCTGCACGTCTGTGGAAGCCAAAGGGGAGTCTCCCTGGTACGCAGCTCTCACCTGGCCAGAAACGGCTCCCAACTCAAGAAAAGGAAAAGAAAACAAACAAACAATTCAAAATGAAGAAAAGCCCCAGGATCCCACCAGCGTGGTAGCCCAGACCGGGAAGCAGCTTCATACTTGAATGGAGCTCCGCAGCCCCTCAGAAAAAAGCAAAGATGGCGCACGGAGCCAGGCACTCGAGCGAAACGAGGGGGAGACAGCGAGAGGCAAGCAAGAAATCCAAAGAAGCAGAAAAGAAAAAAAAAAAGCAACACCAGCAGCCAACAAATGGCACTCAGAGAGTCAGCCAGTGCGGGCTGGTGTTTCTGGACAAGAGACTGTGTCCACGGGAAGCAGAGGAGGCTGAGTGTGGGTGAAGAATGGTGGAGAGTGGGAAAGCATATATCACAAATTGCCAGTGCTCTGGAGCCCCTCAGGAAGAAGCAAATATGGCACACGGAGCCAGGCACTTGAGTGAAAGGAGGGGGAGGTGGCGAGAGGCAAGTGAGAAATCAAAAGAAGCAGAAAAAAATAGCAACATTAGCAGCCAACAAATGGCACCCAGGGAACTGCCCGCTTGGGTGTGTGGAATCCAAGCAGCCGGCGCCTCCTGGTCAAGAGACCGTGGCCGTGGGAAGCAGAGGAACAAACGAACAAAAGCCCCGGGATCCCACCAGCACAGCAGCCCAGACCGGGAAGCAGCTGCATACTCGAATGGAGCCCCACAGCCCCTCAGGAGGAAGCAAAGATGGCGCTCGGAGCCAGGCACTGGAGCAAAAGGAGGAGGGGGTGGCGAGAGGCAAGCAAGAAATCAAAAGAAGCAGGAAAAAAAAAAAAGCAACACCAGCAGCCAACAAATGGCACCCAGAGAGCCACCAGCTTGGGTGTGTGGAATCCAAGCAGCCGGCGCCTCCCGGTCAAGACATTGTGGCCGCGGGAAGCAGAGGAACAAAAGAACAAAAGCCCTGGGATCCCACCAGCATGGCAGCCCAGACCGGGAAGCAGCTTCACACTCGAATGGAGCCCCGCAGCCCCTCAGGAAGAAGCAAAGATGGCGCTCGGAGACAGGCACCCGAGCAAAAGGAGGGGGAGGCGGCGAGAGGCAAGTGAGAAATCAAAAGAAGCAGGAAAAAAAAAAAGCAACATTAGCAGCCAACAAATGGCACCCAGAGAGCCGCCCGCTTGGGTGTGTGGAATCCAAGCAGCCGGCGCTTCCCGGTCAAGAGACTGTGGTCGCGGGAAGCAGAGTAGCCTGAGCCAGGGCGAAGAGGGGCGGAGGGTGGGAAAGTGCACACCGCAAATTACCGGCTGTTTTGTCTCCCACTGGACGCTCTGTGAAGCTGCTTTCTCGTACCCCCGTTTGCTGGTCTCCGATAGGAGTCCAAGATGGTGGATCCGCGCTGCGTTAGCTGGTAGGGGACCTCTGCATGAATCTCTCCTCGCTCTCCGTTCTGTTTCAGTATTCTCACTCCATTTGGTGCTTGGCTGAGTTCTTTATCTCTTCATTTGATGTTCTAGGGTTTCAGGTATGTTGCATTCTCTGTTTGGCTTAGTTTTTCGGATCTTTGCTGTGGAGGGACTGCGTGGTGCTTCTGCCTGGAACGCCATCTTGCCGGAACCTAGCAACATATTTTAATTCAATTTATGACAGGTAAGCCTTTCTGAAACTTGTACATTTCCGAGAGATCATATATTTTGACATTACACTAAATAAAAAATGTGTATTACCTTGGACTACCTCCAAATGCAGATGCCTACTGATATGATGAGTTCGTAGGGACCAGGAAATAGTCATAACCCCAAATTTAGTGAAAAACTTATCATAGCTTCTGTTGGAAGAATCTTCCACCTGCTGGGACAAAGAACCTCTGATCAAGCAGAGCCTAACTTTGTGAGGATGGGAAGTACAAATTCTCCAAGTAGGTTTCTGGAAGTGATGCTAGGCAGCTATGGTTAAATAGCCATTTGATGTAACATAATCAGAACCTCAGTCACAACTGGGGCCCAACAGTTCACCAAGAACTGCTTTGCATATGGTAAATAGTTTCCTACTGTCGTTGACATTCTGGCCTTGCTTTACAACTCTTTTGAGGCATGTCAAAAACTACACAAAGCACATTTATCCACCATGGATACCTGTAACAAGATACTTGTAGCACCTGTAGATATTCTAGACCTATGTCTTACATCCAGAACAGCTTATACTGTATCCTGGTCATACTACAAAACCTACTGTTTGTTCTCTAGGCCCCGCTGAAAGCTAGTATCTTTCTGCATCATTCAATAAATACTTTTCAGAAGTATGCCATACATATAGTCTCCAAAATCCAAAGAAACCAACCAAGTAGTATTTCTCTTTCATTGGGTAGAGATTCAAGGTACCACAACTTGACCTTTGTCTTTGAGGAAATGTCACAGTATGCTTGAGAACATTGGATTCCCAAACACTTCTTTGATGGGGCAGAACCTTAATCTTTGTAGTATTTTTCTCCCACTTAATGGGAGAAACTTGGTGCGTGTATATGTGTGTGTGTGCATGTGTTTTGAAAATGTAAAATATATTTGTATTTTATATGTGACCCATGTATCTTATATGTGACTTATTGATCACCAGAATCAATCAACTATATGTTATGAATATAATGAAGTAGCTTGATGTTCTTCAGACAGTCAAGAAAATAAAGATCTCTGAGGATCATACTGTGACAGAAATCATGAAAGTTAATATAGCCTAGGGTAAGACAGTGAATACACACTACTGTCTTTCTCACCATAAAGGGACTTGCTTTTAATCTTTCTTAAGAATAGGGATTGAAGAGAAAATGACAACTGGTTAGTAACTATATACCAAGTGCCATAGGCACAATCTGAGCAGCTACAGTAGTAAGTACAGATGAGGTTGAGTGGATTTGAGGCAATGCAGCAAAAGCATCTTATACAGAGGACAAAACTGATTTCCAATAAAACAGATGTGCATTTTCAGTTTGATGCTTGTTTCACATTCTTTCAAAACCCTTAAAGTCAAGTCAAATACTGCATGTTTTACTCATGTAGAAAATTAATGATAGAGCGATGGCAAAGATATATGTGATAGATACATATGTGAATATATATACACAATATTATATATATATGGCATAGTAACTGGCATAGAGTAGATGCACAATAACGGAGTCAAGAGGAGAAATTTATTTTCACATTTAAGTGGATTTTTTCAGCCATTGCAAATAAGTGAATTGAGATATTTAATTTCTAACTATTATAGGTTATCTTTCTCTTATTTGCAAATAGGCTTTTTCTTTTCTTAAGATACTTAAGGTACTCATATACAAACAATACATGCTGAGCTGACACATTCAGCTAGAATGAAGTAGAGTAAGATATAGAGAATCTATTTGTTCTCTTTTATTATCACTACTAGTCATAAAAATCCATGACTCTCCAGCTTCTGTCATGTCTCCTCTGAATCTATTTCACATCAAGTGGAATTCAACCAAGGACCAGCTTTCTGACTCAGCATGAAATTCTTAGCCTGCCTTGCACACTGCTTCTAATTATCTCCACCTTTACTACTCAGTTAGCCAAGCTTAATTTCCCTTGAAACCAAAGTCATGCAGTCAGAGCTACTCAGTGAAATGTCATCTTACCTTTGCATCTTTTTCCTTTTGGTTAAAACTATGGATTGAAAATGAAAAATTTAAACATCTTTCTTCATATTTTGCTTTAACTGCTGTATGTATAAATTAATTAAAACAAATATTCCTAGTTGTACATGTTTGCCATCTCTCCTTCCCTATGATAAATCCAGTAATGATGTATTAGTTTGAACCTGACCAATCCTCCTGCCAAGAATAACTTTAAAATCTAAATTTCAAACAAACAAGCAAAACAAAAACATCTGAAGCTGTCAAAGTACAACCAAGGAAGCAGAAAGGTCCAAAATGCTGTACGGAATAGAAATCACTAAGACAAATCTCATATTGTTTACTGATTTTCTACACATAGATTTGCTAGTTAAACAGAACAAGTCAAATGATCAGGCAGAAAGAGATGAGAGATTTCAGCAGCTTTTTTTTTTTTTTTTGGTGCTAGGGAGATAAAGATTTTAGTTCATTGGAGAAGGCAGTCACAACTCAAAGGGTCAAGAACCAGAGAAAAGGATGATGAAACAAGTATTCTCTTTGCAGTATTTGATTGGAACAAAGACATACAAAGTGTAGTGGTAATGGAATATTCACACCCACACACACCAATACACATACATATGTGTGTATGCATATGTACATCTATATATCCCATTACCACTGAGTAAATTCTGAATCATGGCAACCCATGTGTGTCATAGTAGAACGGCTCAGTAGGGTTTTCAGTGGTTATAATCTTACAGAAAAGGAACCCTGATGGTATAGTGGTTAAGCACTCAGCTGTCAACCAAAAGGTCAACTGTTCAAACCTACCAGCTGCTTCACAAGAGAAGGATATGGCAACTTGCTCTTCCTTAAAGATTACAGCCTTGGAAACCCTATGAGGCCTCTCTACTCTGTCCTGTAAGATTTCTATGAGTTGGAATTGACTCAACAGCACACAACAACAGAAATCTTATGGAAGTAGATTGCCTGGTCTTTCTTCTGTGGTGCTGCTGGGTGGATTCAAACTACCAACCTTTGTGTTAGTAGTTGAGTGTAAGCCGTTTGTGTGTGTGTTTTTCATTTCTTGAAATTTTTAAGACGCTGGGAGGTTATTTGCCAAAGCCACACGGCCATTTCTTGAAACGTCTGAGATTCAAATCTGGCTGACTTGAAGGCCACCGTACTTCCCATTGCAAAATTTGACTCCACATTTATTATGTAGTATCAGGGATTTTTTTTTTTTTTGTCTGAGATTTATTTTACAGCAACTGTTATTTTTGCAGATAGACAATTTTCACAGGAGGGGGAAGAAAAAGAATAAGCATGGCAGAGTGATGAAAATTTTCAGAATCTACCTTCTCTAATAGCTAAAAATTAGCAAATAATATTGAAATTAGCCAAAAATTTATCATCAGCAAATGACAAGGAAAAGAAAACTTCTAATGACAAAAAAAAAAAAAAATTCAAAAATTGGAAGCTGAGGAATAAAAGATCCTGGATCAGAAAAGAGCAAGGCCCTGAGCGATGCTCGTAGGAGTCTTATGCACGTAGTCACAAAGCCCTGATCATTCTCACAAATACCCATTGAGACTAGAGGAGACACACTATGTGGATGCCCTTCTAGCATCCTCCTTTCTCTGTTCTGACTGGGATATAATGCATAATGATTTGGGGGAAAGGTGGGAAAAATTATGAGGGTGCGGGTGAATATCCAGGGCGAACTCTCTTTGAGTAAGACACCAGGGCTGCTGCACACCACAGGGGATCTACCCATGAGAACGGGTTTTCCACATTGCACATTATTTAGAGCACAGCAAAATAATATTACAAGTCTTCAGATCATTTGCATTGACCTTATGTTTATCAGAAACCCAAATTCCTGGCCATCTCATCTTCTATGACTGCTCCTCATAGAGAAGATCTTTCTTCCTGGTCTTAAACTCAAAATGTGGGTTTAGACCCATTAGGGACTATAGCACAGCTATACAGGAAGGAGAAAGTAGTTGGTCGGGAGCATCCAGATAACTACTAGACATGGTAGAAGAATACAAGTACCAAATCAGAAATCATAGCAACTTGAACTTTTCAGAACTTTGGATTACTTTATATACTTCTCAGATACGTAAGCCAAACCAAAGTTCCCCTGAAAAGAATGAATCTCATTAAAAATTAAAAAGAAGAATAGAACAGAGAGAAAATGACTTTTAAAGCACTTCTTAAAATTTCCCAGTTCTCTTGGTTTCAGAATATACACTTAGTCTCTTGATACTAGATTATCCTTTATTTCCTAAACTTTTAAAATAAGGTGACCTCAGTCTTGCAGGTGGTAAAAATGGAAATTATTGAATAAACATTAGTGTCACAGATGAGAAATGCTCTTTTAAAGTTAAAAATTGTTCTGCTTTATATGCCTTTTCTAAAGCGCATGCATTTCAAGTCCCTGTTTGCCCTTTCTTCTATTTTAATATAATTGAGTAAAAGTGATGCTCTCTGGAAAACGTTCTTTGTGGAAGAAGTTAGATAGCATATACTCGCTAAAGAGAAGAAAATTCTTGCTAAAATCCTTTATCCAGCATTGAGCTATTCTTTGCACTTTGGTACCTCCCATTTGCTTTGCACTGCAGAATGGTGAACACTAAATGCTTTCTACTAACTCCACAGGGATTCTTTTCTTTTTTCTTTCAAGGGAAGGGTGAATTTATTTTAACATTGTTTCTATATTCTTCAGAGAAGATTTTTCTCCTTAGATTTTTCTGATGCCAACTCTACACTATGGTTACTAAGTTATTATCTCTAGCCCTGTCCTCTTCCCTGAATTTCAGACTTTTATACCCAACCGCTTACACATCTTCATTTGGACATGGAATTTACATCTCAAATCAACATGTCCACGACACACTCCCTGGTATTCTCTCCCTACTAATGATCGTCAATCCAGGGTTCCCCCATTTCAGTTAAAGTCACCAACTTTCATTTAGTTCTCAGGTCTCAAACCTAGAAGTTACCTTAATATCCTCTCTTTCTCTTATAACACACATTTAATTGTCAGCAAGTCATTCTGGCTTTACCTTCGAAATAGATCCCAAATCTGATCATATTCACTACTTTTACTTCTGTTGTCACCAACTGAATCTCAATCACCATCATCTGAAACCTAGACTTCTTAACTGGTATCATGGTTTTCACTTTTGCTCCTCTGTAGTCTATCTTCCAGGAGTCCCTGGGTAGCACAAATGGTTAAGTGCTGGGCTACTAACCAAAGGAGCCATAGTGGCGAAGTGGTTAAGAGCTCAGGCTGCTAACCAAACAATTGGCAGTTCAAATCCACCAGCCGCTCCTTGGAAACCATACATCGCAGTTCTACTAAGTCTATAGGGTCTATATGGTTTCCAAGGAGCTGCTGGTAGATTCGAATGGCTGACCATTTGGTTAGCAGCCGTAGCCCTTAACCACTGCACCAGGGCAGTTCTACTCTGTCCTGTAGGGTCGCTATGAGTTGGAATCAACTCGAAGGCAACGGGGTTTTAATCTTCACAGAAAAAGACTGCCATATCTTTCTCCCACGGAGTGGCTGGTGGGTTCGAACCACTGGCCTTTCAGTTAGCAGCTAAGCACTTAACCACTGTGCCCCCAGGGCTCCTTACTGTATCAGTAGTGGTTCATTAATTGTAACAAATGCACCACGATAATTTATGATGTTAATAATAAAGGAAACTTGGTATAGAGTGTATGGGAACTCTCTGTACTATTTTAACAATTTTTCTTTTAATTTAAAACTGTCCTAAAATTAAACAAGTTTATTTAAAAAACAAAAAGCATCTAAGAATATCTTTATGTCACCTTCCTTTCTGATAGGTATTTTCACTGGATTTAGAACTCTGGGTTGACATTTCTTTTATTTCATCACTTTCTTCTGACTTCAATAGTTTCTTATGAGAAATATTCAGTCAATTAAATTGTTTTTCTCCTATACTTAATGCATCACTTTTCTCTGGCTGCTTCCGAGATTTTTCTTTATCTTCAGTTTCAGCAGTTTGGTTGTGGTGCTATCTACATATAAAATGTACGTATATTTCTGCATAACAAATATAACATTCTTCTTAAATAGTACTTGAATCCAAGCCTACTGTTAAACATGGACTGGAACTGATTGATTCATGAAATGAAACGATTAGCTTTACAATATGCTAGGCACTTGACCAGGTCCTGTGGTTATAAAGATAGGTAAGAGAGGCCCATGTCCTTCTTCGTAAACCTGTTAGTCTAGCACTTAAATCAAATAGGAAACAGAATATTTTAGCAATTCTTTCCCTATTATGTCACATATTCATCAAAAAACGTGTAACTATTTTAAATCAGTCACTGTTTTTTTTGTTTCTTATCACACAGATTCAGAAAAGCCATTAACTAACTCTGCCATAAATAGCTTTGCATTCTAACAAACAACAAAAGGGTTTATTGAAAGGCCTCAACAGAAATATTTGTTTAAAAAACATGAAATTAATAGCTTTATAATATATAAGAAGGGATTATTGTTTATCTCCTAGAAATGTTGTCATGGTACATCTGAATTAACTAAATATCTACTAATCGATTATTTTTACATAAATAGATTCTGTTCTTTTGCAAAAATTATGTAAAGTTTTTGCAGTAGATGGCAATTATAATGCGTGATTTGGTTTCTGATCTTTCGCACCAAGCTGGTGAAGAAAAAATGAATTAAAATTGGAGAGGAGAATAAATAAGTTAGAACACTATAGTGGGATCCAAGAGCCCTGTATGTGCAGTGATTAAGCTTGGCTGCCAATCAAAAGTCGGCAGCTCGAATCCACCAGCTGCTTCATGGAAACCCTATTGGGCACTTCTACTCTGTCCTACAGGGTTTCTATGAGTTGGAATCGACTCAATGGCAACAGATTTATGTTGTTTTTTTTTTTTTTTGGTTATTGGGATCCAGGTGACCTCGTTCTTGGTAGTTCAACTCTTGCCTTTGAGAATAAATTTACTCACTCTCCACTCTCTCATTTAAAAAGGAAAGGGTTGAACTGGATCTCCTTAAGTTCTTTCAGCTATAATATTCTAGACAGAAATTTTATAGTTTATATACAGCTCCATATAATTAACTACTAGTAACAATAAATAATAGTAAGAGAAAAACCATCAGTATAGTTAACCATTTCTTCTATAGTATATCTAGATTAGTAAAGCAGCTCAGATTCATCAGTATGTCAATATCAATGGCTGGTTAAGCAAGCCACTGATTGGCTTTTAAAAACTACCCTTACCTCTGACTTAAGGAGCCCTGGCACAATGGATCTGAGAGAGAAAGACCTGGCAATTTTCTCCAATAAAGATTATAGCCTAAAGACCCTAAAGGGCAGTTCTTTCTGTCACAAGAGATCACTATGAGTTGGAATTGGTTCAATGGCACCTAACAACACCTCTTAGTTGAGTAGCGTCACCCAAATCACTCTACAGTGTCCAAGACATAAGAAAGTAAGCAACTAAATGATTTTATTCACATGACAATGGCTAATAATAATATACAGAAAGACAATCAGATCAAAAAAGTTACTGATTATACCTACAAACACATCAGATAAAATCCCAGAAATTATTTATTTTCTATTGACATTTCCATAATTGAAAATTTCAATATGGTATCCTAGTTTAGCAATCAAATGCTACATAAAACAAAACAATTCCTTCATGTAAGATAAGTGGTCCAGTAGTGATTTTTAAGCTAATCAGGCAGTCAAATCTGTAAACATAATTCCTAGTTAGTCTTATTAATCATTCTGTCTATAACTTCCTTTGAGCTCATTTCTTTTGCTTGTTTGTTAATTAAATAACAACATTTATAAATATTATACTAACTCAGACTTCCTAGATTTGATTGGTGTGAAAAAGATTCCAAAGTGTCCTCATTTTCTTTATAAAAATCACAAAGACTCCAAATAACGAACTTAAACTAAACACCACAATTACAGAGTGGACAGCTGCCATATAATTACTTATGGGGAAAATGCTATAATGGAGTTTAGAAATTTCTTCTTAACATCCTTATGTAAAAATTATGAAAAATATACATGTTAAAATAGGTACCAAGGTCACCTTACTATTTTTGTACAATACTTCATCAGATATATGTATTGCAATTCTATTCTTGCAGTATGTGGCTGATGTTTGCACTTTCTTAATGGTAACTTTTGATGACCCAAACTTCTTAATTTTAGTGAATTCCAAACTATGAATCTTTTCCTTTATGGTTATTGTTTTATTTTTCCTGTTTAAGGAAAACTCATTTTTCCCAAAGCCTGCAATGTTATACTCTTATGTCATTTTCTAGAAGCTTTATTGTTTTATAATCCATTTCAAATGGTTTTTATATATGGTATAAAGTAGGAGTCAAGATTATAGTTTTCTCACAAAATAATAAATGCTGGAGAGGTTGTGGAGAGACTGGAATACTTATACTCTGTTGGTGGGAATGTAAAATGGTACAACCACTTTGGAAATAGATT
>NW_004443943.1:7255333-7289713 GCF_000243295.1 Trichechus manatus latirostris | reverse complement strand
ATAAATGCTGGAGAGGTTGTGGAGAGACTGGAATACTTATACTCTGTTGGTGGGAATGTAAAATGGTACAACCACTTTGGAAATAGATTTGGCACTTCCTTAAAAAGCTAGAAATAGAAGTACCATACAATCCAGCAATCCCACTCCTTGGAATATATCCTAGAGAAATAAGAGATGTTACATGAATAGATACATGCACACCCATGTCCACTGCAGCACTGTTCGTGACAGCAAAAAGATGGAAACAACCTAGGTGTCTATCATTGGAAGAATGGATAAACAAATGATGGTATATCCACACAATGGAATACTACACAATGATAATGAACAACTTATAGCATGGAAGAATCTGGAGGGCATTATGCTAAGAGAATTTAGTCAGTCACAGAGGGACAAATATTGTATAAGACCACTATTATAAGAACTCAAGAAAAGGTTTAAAAACAAAAGAAAACATTCTTTGATGGTTATGAGAGTGGGTAGGGAAGGTGAGGGTTACTCACTAACTAGATAGCAGACAAGAATTATCTCAGGTGAAGGGAAGGACAGCACACACTACAGGGGAAGTCAGCACAACTGGACTAAACCAAAGCTAAGAATTTTCCTGAACACAATCAAACATTTTGAGGGACAGAGTAGCAGGGGTAAGGGTCTGGGGACCATGCTTTTAGGGGATATCTAGGTCAATTGGCATAACAAAGCTTATTAAGAAAATGTTCTGCATCCTACTTTGGTGAGTGGCGTCTGGGGTCTTAAAAACTTGCAAGCGGCCATCTAAGATGCATCAATTGGTTCCAACCACCTGGAGTAAAGGAGAATGAAGAACAACAAAGACACAAGGAAAGTATTAGCCCAAGAGACAGAAAGGGCCGCATAAACCAGACTTCATCAGCCTGAGACCAGAAGAACTAGATGGTGCCCGCCTACCACCAATGACCGCTCTGACAGGGAACACAACAGAGTCCCTGATGGAGCATGAGAAAGGTGGGGTGCCGAACTCAAATTCTAGTAAAAAGACCAGACTTAATGGTCTGACTGAGACTGCAGGAACCCCAGAAACATGGCGGACTCTCTATCAGCCCAGAACTAAAACAATTTCTGAGGCCAACTCTTCAGACAGGGATTGGACTGGACTGTGGGACATAAAATGATACTCATGAAGAGTGTGCTTCTTAGCTCAAGTAGATACATGAGACTAAATGGGCAGCTTCTGTCTGGAGGTGAGATGAGAAGTCAGAGAGGGTTTGGAGCTGGTTGAATGAACATGGGAAATCAGGGGTGGAAAGGAGGAGTGTGCTGTCACAGTATAGGGAGAGCAATTAGGGTCACATAACAATGTATGTATAAATTTTTGTATAAGAGACTAACTTGAAATGTAAACTTTCACTTAAACTACAACAATAAACAAATAAAAAAAGACTATAGTTTTTATATGGTTGGCCATCAGAAATATTTAATTTAAAAAAGAATCCTTTTTTCCATCTATTTCTACTTTTTGATATAAGTGAAAGGACCATACACGTGTGATTTGGTTTCTGAACTCTATTTCTAAACTTAATGTCTGATAGTGTTTTTAAGTCCTCCAAATTTGTTCTCTCCCTTCTAGATTGTCATGGTTATTTTTGAGTCTTTGAATTGTCATATATATTTTAGAATAAGATTGATGATTTCCACAAAAAGAAAAAAAAAAAAAACCTATTTTTGTTGGGTTTGCATCGAATCTACAGATGAAATAGAGGAGAATTTATACCTTAAAACATTGAAAATGATACATTCCTCTATTTCAGATTTCTTTAGATTTCTCAGTGAAAGTCTTGCACAGCTTTCATAGGTAATTCCCCTGTGTAACACATCTAAAAAAATGCAAATGGTATCACTTTAGATTTCTATTACTAATTGTTTGTTGGTCATATGCAAAATGTTATTGCAATATAATTTATAACACAAAAGATACATCCATTTTAAGTGTAGAGTTATGGATTTGACAAATGTATACATTTACGTAGCTACCACAAAATCAAAATACAGAACATCCGCATTACCCTAAAATATTTTCTTGAGCTCCTTTTCCTTTAACCCTTAATATTACCTCAGTTTCAGGCAACTACTAATCTGCCTTCTGTCCCTATAGGCTAGATTTGACCTTCCTAGAATTTGATGTAAATAGAATCATACAGTCTATGTCTGGTTTCTTTTGTACAATATCATGTTTTTGTTTCATTTTGTTCAGTTTGTTGGTGTTGTTGCTGTTTTGTTCCGGTTCTAACATTATCTTACAAAATCTTTCAAACATGTAGAAAAGTTGAAAGATATTCATAGTAAGCACATCTAGACTCTGCAAGTAACACTTTAATATACTTTTTCATATATCTAGCCATTTATCCATCACTATCCATCCATCAATCCTTTTCTGATGCATCTGTGAGTAAACTGCAAATATCAACACACTTTTTCCCGAATACTTTAGCATGCATATTGTGAACTAGAGTGCAGTATTTGTCTATTGGTTGTTTGTTTTCCCTTTGAGTTAATGTTGTTGTCAGCATTAATATTTAATTAATATTTACCTACAATTGAGTGCATAAATTATAATCTCATGATTCAATAAATTCTGACAAAAGCATACACTTAGGTTATCCAAACTCATTTCAAAATAGAGATCATTCTCATCACACCAGGAATTTTCTTTATTTCCCTTTCCCAGTATATCCCTGCCACCTACTTCCAGAAAATCATTAGGCTATTTTTTTCTACACCATAATAGTTTAGCCTATTCTAGAGCTTCATATAGACAAAATCATGCAGCACGTATTCTCTTTATGAAAGATGAGTAAAATATATTTCTCGTTTATACATATTATAATTGGACCTGTAATAGAAAATCCTTTTTTTTTCTTTTTAATTCGATAGTGAAATATCGTTGGGCTGTTGAACAAAATTTTTTCAATTCCCTACTCATGAAGTTGGGGATGTGGAGCAGGAGAAACTTCTAGCATTTGTGCTTTATCTAGGAGTCCTAATTCTAGCTTATTGCCTGACTTGTGTGTGGCCCCGAGACAATGTTTCCTCTTCCTTACTAGATTTCAAAACCAATAAATTTTATATGGGGACTGATTTTATCAGAATTTAATCTAATTTACTTGGATTTGAATTCCTAATACATTTATACCATTTCATGAAGATGCGTGTGACTGTGTGTGTGTATGTGTTTGTATTGTTTTTGCTTTAACTTAGATGTGTACTTAAAAAGTGAAGTTGTTGAGTTTTACCCCTCATTTCAATTTAGAAGTGGAAACCTTGTTTACACTAATTTCTAGGCCTTCACATTGTTAAAAGATCATCATATCAATTTCTAATATTCAAGTAACAGGTTTTTTTGGGCTATCTACAGTTGTCCCAAATAGAAATGTGGAGACATTCTAAAGGAATTAACTTATAAACTTATTATCTCTATTGAGTCAGATTCGACTTGATGACAACAGGTTTGGGTTTGGTTATTATCATTTTTGCCCAGATTTGTTAAAACAATATTTGTTCTCCCTTTAGAAAATAGTGACCAAAATCAGAAAACATAAAATTAGGAACAAGCATATTGTGATGAGGGAGAAGTAAGTACATGTTGATTCAGATTAGGGAATCCTACTTCAAAGAAGAGAAGATATTTTTATGGTACATATTAATGGTAACCTGGAGGTAGGAAGAAGATACTTTGAGAATTTGACACAAAAATATGGAGGAGGAAGATGATTGTGAAAGTAATTTACCAAGAAAATTGTCACAAAAGATAAAAATAAATGACATGTTAATTTTGTCTAAGCTGGTTATGATAGGATACGATAAATACGAATAAGACAATTTAATGATTAAAAATGGAATGTCTATTATGTTGTGAAATGTATGTATATGTATATATAATTATACATTATAATTTTATATCTATAAAAAGCCTTTCAAACTGTGGGTGCAAATCATGATATATGAGTATTTAGAAATGTTTTAAGTTTTCAGCCAAATTTTTCTGGTCAGTTAGATAAAGAGGAAAAATTTACATAGTTGATTGACAGAATCAAGATTATAAAACCATATTATATTTATATATGCTTCTGGACATAACTGTGAGATGAACTAATGTTACAGTAGGAGCCCAGGCAAGTTGAAAAAAAATAAATAAAACATTCTGGGCAAAGACTGAACTGCACAAGCACCACTCCAGGTTGTCCAGGTTATAGTGACCCTTCCCCACGTTAACAAGGTTATACTGTATTGAGATAAATAATAGGCATGTCAGGAGCCCTGATGGGCAATTGTTAAGCGCTGAGCTGCTAACCGAAAGGTCAGTGGTTAAAACCCACCCAGTGGCTCTTTGAAATAAAACACCTGGAGAAATTCTGAAACGATTTCAGTCCTATGGGGCAGTTCTAAAAGGAGCCTTGGTGGCACAGTGCTTAAGCTCTCAGCTTCTAACTGAAAGGTCAGTGGTTTGAACCCACCAGCTGCTCCACAGGAGAAAGATGTGACAGTTTGCTTCAGTAAAGATTACAGCCTTGGCAACCCTATGAGGCAGTTCTGCTGTGTCCTATAGGGTCACTAGGAGTCGGAATCAACTCAAGGGCACATAACAACAACAGGTAAATAAACTGAGAAAACAGTAAATAGTAGCTGTTTTTCTTGTGATCTAGCTAGATCTATCCTGATGGAAAGTCGGGGTAGGAATTTGGGGAGGGGGGATGGGGATATGTGAAGTGGACCAAGGATGAGATCTCAACGGATGGACGCAGTTGTAAAAAAAAAGAAATCACACTGAGCCTGTGTACATGAGACTTGCTTGGGTGCAATGTAGATGTATTATTCCTTCCACGAATTTGAACACCAAAAAAAAAAAAAAAAAAGGAAGTTGCCATTGAGTCAATTCCGACTCATAGCGACCATATAGCCATTTCAAATTAACCAAGTAGTTTTGTGGATCTTTGTGCCCTGCTTATCTGCCTGTTAGTGCTGTTACAAGGAAGGAAACCTGGCCTGAGAATAGAAATCACTCTCCTGTGTGAATTGCCTGGGAATTATAGCAAGTGTTGCAATATGTTGCTTCAGGTGCTCTCTCAGATCTTTCATTTAGTCAGAGGGTCAAGCCCCCCTTAAGGAGGGAATGGGGAAAGAATGAGAAGTCATTATAGTAAAAAGAAGTGGAAAACAAATCTAGCTTGAGTTTAGGGAAATTGGAGAATTATATTCAGACAATCAGGCCCTCTAAAGCCCTCTTTAGAAAATTGGTGGTAATATCTAAGCAACACTATACTAAAAGAAATTTCTAAAGCGTTTATAGAATCCTGCACCTTTCAATTGGGAGCTTTGATTTTAGGCCTTTGTCCATTGACAGGATGTGCTGATTTCATTCCCATTGTCCATGAGGTGCTTTTACTTTTTTTAAGAACATTTATATGTGACTCAAAAGAACCCTGTGGTTTGCATAGTTGGCAAAGTTACTATCTCATGTTTTACTCTAGGACCCAAAGCAAGCCCAAAACAATAGTAAAAGGAAAGAGAAGCTATCTAGCTCTTCGCTCCCAAGCCCTGTTCTTTCCACAGTGTCCATAACTGAAGTACTAGACAATTTCAAAAATGAAAAAACAAAATTTTTTTTAATGGTTGTTCTCTGTTATCTCTTGATAAAGATACAGTGTGGAGAAAAAGAAGGCTTAAAAAAAAAAAAAAAACTTGTTTCTGCATTTGAAGTTTTCATTTTGTCTAAAGGAGTCAGTTAAAGTGTATTTCTTCATTCTGAGTAACTTGAATCTTTGCATTAACATAATTGTGATTTAATGGGATCACAACTTTAAGGGATAAAACAATATTTTAATGAATTTGTCTTATAAATACAGGCATTTAAATAATAAATATTTTATGTAACTTCCTTTCTCATAGAGAATTTTTTTTTTTAGAAATTCTGATTGATTTGAAATTTGAACTTACTGAAATGAAAAGCTTTTTTTGTAAAGAAAGGGCTAGATGGTAAATACTTTAGGCTTTATGGGCCAAAAGTTCTCTAGCACAATTACTCAATGGCCTTGTGCGTGAAAGAAACCACAGACAACATGTAAACAAATGAGCATGGCTGTGTTCCAATAAAACTTTATTTACTAAAACAGGCAACCTACCAGATTCGGTCTATGAATAGTAGTCTGATGACCCCTTCTAAAAGGGTATGTGAAAAGTATTTTTTCTCATTATAAGAACTTTAAATTTACTTAAAATCATTAAAAAAACAGAGAAAATACACCTAAAGATATTATTTAAATGGATCTTTCACCATAGTTTTTCTGTACATTTATATGAGACAAAGAATTATATTGATTATATATGTTTTTGTATCCTGTTTTTCATATTCATCATTATCATGCTTTTTTTCCATATCATAGGTTATAATAGGTTTTAAAACCTCACTTTAGAGGCAACAATATTAAAATTTAATGGCTACAATCTAATTTTTGTAACCATCACCTATTGCTGAAATTGTATTTTGTTTGCCCAAGTTTCTACCATAATGCAATTGTTACATGTTTTATATAAAATGTTATCACTCTGATTTTTTTTTAGGGTACATTTTTAAGAGCGAAAACATTACTTTTTAGAAAGTATATGACAATTCTTATTCCTACAGTTGTGGTCATTGTGTAACAAGAACTTTTCTATCCTTTTGTTTATTTTTTTTTTCTAAATTAAGAGAGAGGGAGAAAGAGAGAAAACTTTAAACATGACTTCCAATTTCTGAACGGAGTTAAATACCTATAATATATTTTCTTCAATTGCTTGCATGGAACAGAGAATGTTTTTCTTCAAATGACAAAGGCTTATAGTAATTACAACACTTGTTACTCACTGACAGAAAGCAGAACAAATGTTTCTGAAGTTTTCCCATCACAGTAAACTATAAATTACAGGATTTTTAGAGGGCATCAAAAAGTAATAGATTATGTGACTGGTTGCCAGGAATCTTAGCAGGTATCCAAGTAATACCACACTGCTTGAGGATTCCAGTGCTAAGTAAAGCTATGTAACACCAATCATACTTTACAGCATAGCAAACTATTGGACACTGCCTTCCCATTGTTAAAAGAATTCAAGGTAATTTCTTGACTACATTTTTTGTGTGGGGGGCAAAATTTAGTGATTAAATACAGATGTATCAGCAAAAGTAAGAAATAACTCTACATAAGATAGCACATATATATGAATACGTAATTCCTATAAATTTAAAACTCCCAGTAGCAATCCTAATAAATTCAGACTAGAAAAGTACCTGGCTCTGGAATAGATCTTGAGTAATATAGTCATATAATAGTCTGACCTACACATAAACCCAATGTGACTTCCATAAATATGAGGTTATGAGACTAATCAAAGTCATTTTTATGAATAGAAACCTACAACTATTGGACTTGGATCGCACATTTTTAACTTCAGAAACATTTTACCAATAGAATTGTTGAAACTTCTTATCCGAGGTGATAACTCCAGTTTTCAGCATTTGAAGAAAGCAATCTATGCCTACATGAAATAGACTATTCTATGTATCCTATACCAAAAACCATACCAAACCCATTGCTGTCCAGTCAATTCCAACTCATAGCAACCCTAGAATCTAAGTTATTTTTATTGTTCCAATTTTTTATTTTGAAAATTTTCAAACAAACAAAAAATCTGAACACATAGTACCACAAATATATGTGTGCTTATCACCTAGATTAATTATTATTTGCTTTATTTATCTAAGTAGCTATAAAGTTTATTTATATTTTTGGCTGAGTGAGTCATTGAAATAAATTGCAGATTCTATTAACACTTTATGCCAAATAATTCAACTTCTACACATAAAACTAGGATATCCTCCTATATAATCTCAATATCACTATTGTTTCCAAGAAAATTAAAAATAACTGCTTAATATATAATACGTACTATATTTTCAAAATCTTAAATTGCCCCTCAAATTTAGCTGCTATATAGAAGCAACATTATCTCTTAATATCTTTTAATCTAGACTCCTCCCCCTACATTTACATCTCAGAAGTAAAGATTAGTGAATTTGAAGACATTACAATAAAAACCAGTCAAAATTAAAAGTATACTGTGGAAAAAAAAGAAAAAAAGCAATGGTGAGCTGCAGGAAAACTTCATGTGCCCAATAAATGTGTACTTGCAGTCCATGAAGGAAAGCAGAGGAAGAGGGTGAGAGAAAAAAAAATTTTTTTGAAAAAATAGTGGCCAAAAATTTTCCAAATTTTATGAAAAATATAACTTAGATCCAAGAAGCTTCTCAAACTGAAAGCATAAGAAACAAAGAAGAAAAGTGAAGCCAAAGAAAATAATTCTGTAAGGGTTTGTTTTGTGAACAAAGGCACTGAAGGACTTTCTTGTGGACTGTATTTTTAAGGATGTTTGTATAGAAAATAGTCTTTAAAAAGAGAGAGAGAGAGAGAGATCTCTGGAGCAAAAGGCAGGCATGCCAATACCTATTATAAAAGATGCAGGATTCCATATAGTGCAACCAACTGCATAAGCATGGATCACATGGCTCTCTCCATGTCATAATTTGGAAATTGGGGCTTGGGACACAAATACAAATGGATATTCCATGGAAAAGATGAACCTCTGTCTTTATTTCATACAATAAATAGGAAGTCACTCAAAAATAGATCATAGACTTAAACATAAAACCTAAACTTATAAAACTTCAAGAAAATAATTCCAGTGATGTTGGTTAGGCAAAAATTTACTAGGACCATGGCGGGGGGCATATATTTATATAAATTGGACTTCATCAAAGTTAAAACCTCCTCTCTACAGCGAGTTGCCATTGCCATGGAAACCAAAGCATTAGGCCAACAGAGATTGTGGCTCCAAGATTGTGACCCCTTTTCTCTCCTCCAGACCCTTGCCTGAGACTTAAAGGATCAGCTGCTTCCTCAACAAATGTGTCCCCTTGTCTGTAGGAAAGAATTTTACTAGGAGTCAGCTTGGCAGCAAGATGCGGCTGTTGCCTCTGGCAGATTGCCCACCCTTCACCTCAACGGCTTGCCCCATGTGCTTTCCCAGCTAAGACCTGCAGCCTTCAGTCAACGGTTTCTCGCAGATCGCCAGCAACCTGCACATCTGCTATGGTATGGCCACCACCAACAAGCTCATGCTGTCCAGCAACTTGACAACCACAGTCATCAGCATCTTTGTGGAGGCGGTAGACACTTATAGGAGGACATCCAGTACCAGCAGTTGCCTGTGATTGAGGTCCTCGTCTTGCCTCTATCACTTCGTTGAGCCCATCGCTGACCATGTCCACAGCGTGGAGACGAGGCCACCCTCTGCCTTTGCCTGCCTTATGAAGCACCACCCATGACACTATTGGATGCCCACACTTGGACCAAGTCCTGCAGGCACAACATTTGGCCCCACAACGGCTTTTGGGAGCAGCTCATCCTCTATAAGTTCCAGCTGTTTGGCAAGAACACAGTGCACACAGTCAACTCCCAGATGGATGTGATCCCTGATGTCTGTGGGAGATCCGTTTCAAGATTCTCCTGTGAATGTTCAGACTAGCCTGGCACCCGGGTCAGAGGTGCAGATCTGCCGTTGATCCTCCACCAACATCAGCACATGAACATTCTACTTTGTTGATACAGAAAACCACTTGTGGCCTTTTAAAGGTCAAGAGAAAAGGAGGGTTGCTGCAGATTTTAACCTTGTAAACAGGGACAGATTACCCAAGAAGCAATCCCCATTTGTGTTTACTTACTAATCAGTAGTGCACTACAGATTAGTAAGTAAACACAATTAAGGGAAGTGGTTAAGTGTGTGGCTGCTAACCAAAAGGTCGGCCGTTTGAATCCACCGGCCGCTCCTTGGAAACCCTATGGGGCATTTCTACATTGTCCTATAGGGTTGCTATGAGTCGAAAATTGACTCCACGACAATAGGTTTGTTTTTTTTGTTTTGTTTTGTTTTGTTTTTTTGTATTTCTTGCTTACTGTAAACTGGTGCATACCATGCTTACTGGTTAATCAGCCCCTGCTTCTAAATCGTATCTTTAAAGTCACTAAATGTAAAATGGTGAAATAAGTTTCTTACCCTGTGAGTTGAAGATTATGGCTGCTGTGGCCTGGCCAGAGAGGAGGGGGAGGCAGCTGGTGCCCATCTCAGATGGACCTGCCAGCTGCCACCAACACATGTGGCAGGTCTGGAATCCTGCAGCCCTCCCCCAGGCCCACTAACCCCCTGAGCAAGTCAGCCAGAATCCTACCTGGTTCTTTCAGAACCCAAAGCCAGAGCCTTAGGCATCATGGCACCTCCTACATTTCTCACAGTTAGTGCCAACCTACTGGATAGGTGGCCTTCAAGTGGTGCTTCTGGAGCCCTGGGAGCCTCAGGCCACTCCTGCTTCCACCTTCAACCACAGCAGCTCATTTCTGGTTTTCTAGATTGAATTTATACATAAAATTGTTTTCAAAGAAAATATTCCACTATTTAAAACCTAATATATATATATACACACACACACTTTTTTTTGAGTGCTGTCCTAGACGGCAAGGTCTCAAGGTGCCCTGGACAGCCCCCACCAGCGTCTGGTGAAAATTCTCTCCTCCAGGATGCCTCTGAGAAAGAGCAGGTCTGACTTTGGGCCTCAGAGGTTCCTCTCATGGACCAAGGCTCAGGAAGCTGAGTTTGCAGACTGGAGCCCAGCTCTGCCACCTCTGTCACTTCCTCTCCATGTGACCTGGGGCCACTCAGAGGCTCAGTTTTCTCACCTGTCAAAGAAATTACAGCCCTTCTCTAACGGGGTGATTGTGAGGATTAACTACAAAAACACAACTGATACAGAGCCATGGGTCCAGAGTCCAGGGGAGGCCATATTTCCTTTCCCTTCAAACTTACCCCCACACTCACTTCTACAAAGGAAGTGCCCAGGGGCATAATTTGAGGGGAAAAAAAAAGAAGAAACTCACTCTAGACTGATACTCTCATTTTACAGACAGAAAAACAGGTTACAGAGCACAAAGGCTAATGTGGCAAAGCCCCATGGAGTCAACTTTCTGGCAGAAACCCAGATGGAAATTTCTTTTAACCCTTTGGTGACCCAATTATATTCTGCTTTGAATTTTTTGTTGATACTATGTGTTTTTATTAACGGAAGCATGCTGAATCATTGAGTGTGTCTGAAGTTTTGGTAGGTAGTATGGATTTTTTTTCTTGTCCCCTCCCACAAGCCAACCCTAAGTGTTTAGTAGTACATATAAAGTACCATTATTATACCTCAGAGTCCTCACTGGGGTCTATTGGTACATATGTGTAACAAATAAAAATCTTCAAAATTTCTATTTTTCCTAACAAAAATCCAGACACCTCATACAATAGCATGTAAAAATAGTAATTTGGGGCACATGCCCACGTCTTCTGTTTCCAACAGTCTAAAGGCCCCTGTCTTCAGGCAGCACACACTGTCATTGGTACAGCAGCTTCCCAATAAACCCCAGAGGTCAAAAACTTCATGGTTGCTGTATGTACTACCGGACCCAAAAGGATTTTAAAGCATATTTTTAAATAAATGTATTTGGATATATATTTTTCATTTTTTAAATTTCTAAACTAGCATACCATAAAATTAACTCGTTTTAGCTATACAGTTGTGAATTTTAACACATGGATAGATTCATGTAACCACCACCACAATCAGGATGCAGAGCAATTCCATCACCCCCCAAAAATCCCTCATGCTTCCTCTTGTAGTCAAACCTTTGCCCCATACCAACCTCTGGCAAACACTGATGTGTTCTTTGTCCCTGTTAATAGATTTGTCTTCTCTGGAGTGTCATGTTGATGTAATCCAAATGATGTGGTCTCTGGAAACTGGCTTCTTTCACTCAGCATAATGTCTTAGAGATTCGTTCATGTTGTTGCTTTTTATGACTGAGTAGTATCCCCTTATATGGATGTACCACAGTTTCTTGTGTTTTAACATTCACCCCTTGAAGCATATTTGAATTGTTTCCAGCTTTTGACAATTATACAGCTGCTATAAACAACGACAACCAAAAAAAAAAAAAAAAAACCCAAATTAGAACTTTTAGCTCTTTGGAAAACACCATTTAGAAAATGAAAATCATGCTATTGTTGGGAGAAAATATTTGCAAGATATATATCTGGTAGAAGACATGAATCCGGAATAATTATATATTATCATGTATGTTTATTATTGAATTATAATAAAGAACAATTACAAGTCAATTAAAAAAAAAAAACAGTTTAAAAAATAGGCAAAAGTTTTCAAACATGTTTCATGAGGGAAGATATTCGAATGACCAAACAGCACATAAGATGCTAAATATCACTTTAATCAGGGAAATGCAAATTAAAGCCATGATGAGATAACACTGTAGAATTGTTAAAATTGAAAAGACTCACAATGTCAATTGCTGGCAAGGATGCAGACAACTGGGAATCTTAAACACTACTGGTGAGAATATATAATGGTACAACCACTTTGGAAAATATTTTGGCAGTTTCTTACAAAGTTAAACATGCAGTTCCATACCCATTACCCCATTGTTGTCTAGTCAATTCTGGCTCATAGTGACCCTATCAGACAGAATAGAACTGCCCTATAGGGTTTCCAAGGCTATAATCTTTACAGATTACAGATTTCTTCAAAAAGAACATTTCAAGATCTATCCTGAAGTACAATGCTTTCAGTGATAGGATAATATCCATATACCTACAAACCAAAAAATAAACAAACCCATTGCCATCGAGTCGATTCTGACTCATAGTGACTCTATAGGACAGAGTAGAACTGCCCCATAGGGTTTCCAAGGAGCAGACAGTGGATTTGAACTGCCAGCCTTTTGGTTAGCAGTCATAGATCTTAACCACTACACCACCAGGGTTTATACACCTACAAGGAAGACCAGTTAATACAACTATTATTCAAATTTACACATCAACCACTAAGGCTAAACTTGAGGAAACTGAAGATTTTTACCAACTTCTGCAGTCTGAAATTGATTGAACATGAAATCAAGATGCATTGATAATTACTGGCGATTGGAATGTGAAAGCTGGAAACAAAGCAGAAGGATTGGTATTTAGAAAATATTGCCTTGGTGATAGAAACGATACTGGAGATCGCATGATAGAATTTTGCAAGACCAATGACTTCTTCATTGCAAATATCTTTTTTTCAATAACATAAACGATGACTATAAACTTGGACTTTGCCAGATGGAATACACAGGAATCAAATCAACTACATTTATGGAAAAAGATGATGGAAAAGCTCAATATCATCAGTCAGAACAAGGCCAGAGCCAACTTCAGAACAGACCATCAATTGCTCATAAGCAAATTCAAGATGAAGCTGAAGAAAATTAGAGCAAGTCCACGAGAGACAAATATGGCCTTGAATATATGCCACCTGAATTCAGAGACCATCTCAAGAATAGATTTGATACGTTGAACACTAATGACTGAAGACCAGAGGAGTTGTGGAATGACATCAAAGACATTATACATGAAGAAAGCAAGAGGTCATTAAAAAGACAGGAAAGAGAGAAAAAAGCAAAATGGATGTCAGAAGAGACTCTGAAACTTGTTCTTGAACATCAAGTAGATAAAGCAAATGGAAGAAATGATGAAGTAGAAGAGCTAAACAGAAGATTTCAAAGGGCAGCTCAAGAAGACAAAGTAAAGTATTATAATGAAATGTGCAAAGACCTAGAGTTAGAAAACCAAAAGAGAAGAACACACTCGGCATTTCTCAAACTAAAAGAACTGAAGAAAAACTTCAAGCCTCAAGATGTAATACTGAAGAATTTTATGGGAAAATATTGAAGGACATAAGAAGCATCAAAAGAAGATGGAAGGGATACACAGAGTCACTGTACCAAAAAGAATTGGTTGACATTCAACCATTTCAGGAGGTAGCATATGATCAAGATCTATGGTACTGAAGGAAGAAGTCCAAGATGCACTCATGGCATTGGAAAAACAAGGCTCCAGGAATTAATGGAATACCAATTAAGATGTTCCAACAAATGGGATGCAGTGCTTTAGAGGCTCATTCATCTATGTCAAGAAATTTGGAAGACAGCTTCCTGGCCAACCAAATGAAAGAGATACATATTTGTGTCCATTCCAAAGAAAGGTGATGCAATAGAATGTGGAAATTATCAAACGATGTCATTAATATCACACGCAGGTAGATCATTCAAAAGCGGTTGCAGCAGTACATCAACAGGGAACTGCCAGAAGTTCAAGCTGGATTCTAGAAAAGGATACAGAACAAGGGATATCATTACTGATGTCAGATGGATCTTGACTGAAAGCAGAGAATACCAGAAAGATGTTTACCTGTGTTTTATTGACTATGCAAATACATTTGACTGTGTGGATCATAACAAATTATGGATAACATTGCAAAGAATAAGAATTCTGGAACACTTAATTGTGTTCATGACCAAGAAGCAGTCATTTCGAAAAGAACAAGAGGATATTTCATGTTTTAAAGTCAGGAAGGGTATGCGTCAGGGTTGTATCCTTTCAACAAACTTATCTAATTTGTATGCTGAGCAAATAATACTTGTAGCTGGATTATATGAAGAAGAACTGGGCATCAGGATTGGAGGAAGATGCATTAACAACCTGCAATATGCAAATGACACAACCTGGCTTGTTGAAAATGAAGAGGACTTGAAGCACTTACTGATGAAGATCAAAGACTATAGCTTTCAGTATGGATTGCACCTCAACCTAAAGAAAATAAAGATCCTCACAACTGAACCAATAAGCACCATCACGGTAAACAGAGAAATGATTGAAGTTGTAAAGGATTTCATTTTACTTGGATCCACAATCAATGCCCATGGAAGCAGAAGTCAAGAAATCAGAGGACGTATTGCATTGGGCAAATCTGCTGCAAAACACCTCTTTAAAGTGTTGAAAAGCAAGGATGTCACTTTGAGGACTAAGGGGTGCCTGACCCAAGTCATGATATTTTTAATTGCCTCATATGCACATGAAATCTGGACAGTGAATAAGGAAGATCAGAGAAGAATCGATGCCTTTGAATTACGGTGTTGGCAAAGAATACTGAATATACCATGGACTGCCAAAAGAAGAAACAGATCTGTCTTGGAAGAAGTACAACCAGAATGCTCCTTAGAAGCAAGGATGGTGAGACTTCGTCTTAGGTACTTTGGACGTGTTATCAGGAGGGATCAGTCCCTCGAGAAGGACATCATGCTTGGTAAAGTGGAGGGTTAGAGAAGCAGAGGAAGATGGATTGACACAGCAGCTGCAACAATGGGCTCAAGCACAGCAAAGAGAGTGATGATGGTGCAGGACAGGGCAGCATTCCGTTCAGTTGTACATAGGGTCCCTAGAAGTCAAAACAGACTCATTGGCACCTAACAACAACAACAATCTTTACAGAAGCTGACTGCCACATCTTTTTCCTTTGGAGCTGCTGATGGGTTTGAACCTCTCTGACCTTTTGGTTAGCAGCCAAGTGCTTAACCACTGCACCACCAGGGTTCCTTATAGTTACCATATTGCCCAGCAATTCTACTCTGATATATTTACCTAGGAGAAATGAAAACTTATGTATTCATAAAGACTTGTATGAAAAATTATTATAGTTGCTTTATTCTTAGTAGTCAAAATCTGGAAACAACCTAATGTCCATCAATGAGTGAATGAATAAAAATAATCTGTCATATCCATACAGTAGAATATTACTCAGCAATGAAAAGAATTAACAATTGACACATGCATTAGTATTAAATAGTAAAAAGAAGTCAAGGACAAAAGGAAGCATACTCTATAATTCCATTTATATGAAATGCTAGAAATTTAAAAAATAATCTACAGTGACAGAAAGGAGTTCAAATGTGGTTTGGGGTCTGGAGCTGGGAGTAGAGAGTGACAAGGGACAAACAAAAATTTTTCAGGCAACGGAGGTGATTGTAGAGGTGATTGTGAAGGTGATTACATCGGTAAATGCATTTAACAAATCCTACCGAATTTTCGAATTACAATGGAAAATCATTTTCAATATAGTTGATAAAATATATAGTAATGTATATTAATATATAAAAATATAAAAATGAAGTAAAATAGTTTACTTACCATATATTTCAACAGGCTTTTAAATGCTAGTAAAATGAAGAGCTTGATTCAGTTGATAGGGAGGTGAAGAACAACAGGATAGAAGTATTAAGATAGGGGAGAGCATTTAGCTTTAGTCGTGGAACCAGGGCAACCTCTGTGAGAGAACTGTGGAAGAAATTGTCTCACATTTTAAGGGAGAAAAGAGAAGGAAGTCTCCATTGTTTTGCAGTAGATAATACATATTATCTGGTCATAAATCTTGGCATTTATTTTTATAACCCATATTTAATTTTCTCGTTTACTGTGTTTATTAACAAGACTTGCTGCTCATAATTCAAAATCTTTAAAAGTAGGTTCAAAGCTTTATGCTTGCACATTCCCCAGAGTAAGGCTTTAATGCACTGAAGTGCATTAATGAATAGCTATTAGGTAACTTTGTAACCTTATAATAAATTTCAAAGAGCATGGTTTATTTATTTTCTTTTTAACCTACCCACTTATCTTAATATTTAAGCAATAGTTACCAATTTATCCAGGTCTACATAACAAACTTGATATTGCTATATCTCCTTTCCTCAATATGTCTTTCAAATGCTGTTACTTGACCTAAAAAGTAAAAATTAATCTTTCAAGCTAAGTAGGACACATTTAAGGCGATCAGATTAAAGTTTAAAAGTTGGTAATAATTTATATTTGTTCAAATATCTCTTTGGTTATTAAAGCATATAATGAGGCAGGATTTCTTTATTATTGAAAAATGATATCATCTGTTTACATGTGTAAGAGTTTGTGTTACTTGCTACTGCATCTAGATAAATTAGAAGATTGTACTATTATTATCACTAATGATATAATTTCTCTAATGTTAATGATGTGTGTCACCTCCTAAAATAAAAGAGACGATTAGTTTCTATTTTATGATGGCAAATACATTCGATTTTTTTCTCTCTCTCTCTTTCCCTCTCTTGGCCCCTTTTCCTATTTTGCCACTCATATTTTACATCTATCCAATAGAAATAAAAAACTCAGTGCTGTGAATTTTGGAATTCATTAAATGTTAAAATCAACTTAATATCTCCCCTCTCCCCACCAATATCTTAAATGTTCCTTCCTTTTGTCTTCAAATGTTAAGAAGGCAACTAACTAGTGCTTTACGCATGTTTGTTGTTGTTAGGTGCTGTTGGGCAGATTCCAACTCATAGTGACCCCATGTGACAGACTAAAACTGCCACATAGGGTTTTCTAGGGTGTAATCTTTATGATAGAATATAATCAAGAACAAATGGTAATGAAGGAAGAAGTCCAAGCTGCACTGAAGGCATTGGCGAACAACAAGGCTCTAGGAATTGATGGAATACCAACTGAGATGTTTCAACAAATGGATGCAGTGCTGGAAATGTGCACTTGTCTATGCCAAGAAATTTGGAAGACAGCTACCTGGTCAACCAACTGGAAGAGATCCAAATTTGGGCCCATTCCAAAGAAACATGGTCCAACAGAATGCAGAAATTATCAAACAATATCATTAATATAACACACATGTAAGATAATTAAAAAACCATTGCAGCAGTACATTGACAGGGAACTGCCAGAAATTCAGACAGGATTCAGAAGAGGACATGGAATGAGGGGTATCATTGCTGATGTCAGATGAATCATGGATGAAAGCAGAAAATAACAGAAAGATGTTTACCTGTGTTTTATTGACTATGCAAAGGCATTCAACTGTGTGGATCATAACAAATTATGGATCACATGGCAAAGGATGGATATTCCACAACACTTAATTGTGCTTATGAGGAACCTCTACATAGACCAAGGGGCAGTCCTTTGAACAGAACAAGGGGGTACTGCATGGTTTAAAATCAGGAAAAGTGTGAATCAGAGTTGTATCCTTTCACCATACTTATTCAACCTGTATGCTGAGCAAATAGTCCAAGCAGCTGGACTATATAAAGAAGAATGCAGCATCAGGATTGGAGGAAGATTCATTAACCTGTGCTACGCAGATGACACAACTTTGCTTGCTGAATATGAAAAGGACTTAAAGCACTTACTGATGAAGATCAAAGACTACAGCCTTCAATACTTAAACATAAAGAAAACAAAAATCCTCACAACTGGACCAACAAGAAGCATCATGATAAATGGAGAAAAGATTGAAGTCATCAAGGATTCCATTTTACTTGATCCATAATCAACGCTCATGGAAGCAGCAGTGAAGAAATCAAATAACATACTACATTGGGCAAATCTGCTGCAAAAGACCTCTTTAAAATGTCACTTTGAGGACTTATGTGGGCCTGACCCAAGCCATGATTTTTTCATTCACCTCATATGCATGTGAAATCTGTACTATGAATAAAGAAGGCCAAAGAAGAATTGATACCTTTAAATTATGGTGTTGGTGAAGAGTATTGAATATACCATGGACTGCCAGAAGAATGAACAAGTCTGTCTTGGAAGAAATACAACCAGAGTGCTCCTTGGAAGTGAAGATAGCTAGATTTTGTCTCACATACTTTGGACATGTTATCAGGATGGACCAGTCCCTGAAGAAGAACAACATGCTTTGTAAGGTAGGGGGTCAACGAAACAGAGGAAGATCTTCGACAAGGTGGATTGACACAGTGGCTGCAACAATGGGCTTAAGCATAGCAACAATTATGAGTATGGCATAGGACTGGGCAGTGTTTTGTTCTGTTATACACAGGGTCACTATGAGTCAGAAATGACTGGATGGCACCTAACAACAACAACAACAATCTTTATGGGAGCAAATCACCAGGACTTTTCTCTTGAGGAGCTGCTGGGTGGGCTTGAAGTGCTGACTCTTCGGTTAGCAGCCACATGCTTAACCAGGCCTCATTTTTACCCATGCTAGAAACTGAAAATCCTTTTGAACTCTCTCATATATTCAGTTAACCCTCCATAATTAAAGCCACATCCTATTGATACTCTATAACATTACTCTCAAATCTCTCTGGTGTGCTCCAGGCCCATGAATACTAACCCTCATCATATTATTGCTTGCATTATTACAACAGCTCTGCAACCATTCTCTTTCCCCTGAAATCAATCTTCCTTTTAGAAAGTGTTCTAAAATACAAATCTCTTCATGTAGGCTTTGCCAACAATAGGTTGATCCTCAATATAACATTTAATACCTCACAACATGGCCCCTTTTAGCTTTGGAAGACTCATTTCCCTCATACCCTGCCCTCTATCAACCCCATTGTTTAAACATTCAGATTCCATAATGATTTTCTATATACTGCATGCACTTTCTTGCCTCCATACTTTTTTTTGTGCTTAAACGTTGTTTGTTCACTTTTCTACTCATCTTTAAAGATTGTGCTAAAATCTGATGAGGTGGTGTCCTCCTTCACGGACCATGAGGAATTAGTCTTTGTGTTCTTTTTGTACTTTATGCTCATATTTATTATATAAATTCCTATGTTTCTCACTTATTACTCTATAAATGAATGCAAGCTAACCTATATTTTGAGGGGTTAAGGACTGGAAGTTAACGACTGAGATTTTCCACTTTATGATGACTTTGTACTACTTTCACTCCAAAAGCATAACACTTAACTTTCAAATGCTAATGTCACCTATCACTTTCTATGCTTTGAGATCAGAATTCAATGTGTAGTGTGAAGGCTCAGGTATTAACATCACAGTAGAAAAGTCAGAGTGTTTGAAGGAGAGGAATGGAGAATGACTAAAGGCAGGCACTTAATCAAATAAGCTTGATTATTTAAGAAGTGTACACTATGCTAAGCATTTTAATGTATTATATCAATTATTAAATATAGAAAGAACAGTGCTGAAAGAGGAAGTGAGAGCTATCCTATTTCAAACTCAAAATTGCCAGTCCAGGTCTTCTATTCAGTTGTCTCATGTGTTCTTGCGCTTTCATTTTAGGTCAGACATAGGATGTAAGAATGCAAAATGAGCATGCAAACCACTGAAAGAAATTTCATGTAAATATGACTGCATATAAATACAATGCTATGTGAAGTTTATCGTAATAAAGGGTAATATAATTGTGACATGCAGGAGGACAAAAGACAAATTATCCATGTCCATGTTGGAAATGCTCATAAATAGGGTAGAATGTGAACTAGGATTCAGAGGAACAGTATTATTTTTCCTTAGAATAGACATTCTGGTGAGAAGGTAGAAGAGCTGCAAGACTACACGGGATTCATGTAACTACTTAGTATGACAGAATTTTCTATATTTATACCTAGTAAATATGTTTTTATTACATTTGTTAGAGACAATAGCTTTGCCAAGTCTATGGAACTCATTAAAAAAGATAATAGATCTCCCAGCATATGGCATAATGAATCTGTGCCGTGACCACAAGTTGTGAGTTCAGGTTTTATCATGCAAATCATAATCTAACATGAATAAATTAACATAATTTAACTTGAATTTATATTCCAGCTTTTGCGTATCTAGACTGTTTTCTCTCATTTTGTCCATAATCTCATTTACAGGAATAACATCTTTTCAACTGTCCTATTATATGTTATTTAAACATTAGCTTGGCCACCTGAAAGCATACTTCCTTTAAGGACTCACCGCTATGCATCCCAAGAAGGTTCTCTATCTCTAACTACCCAAAATTTGAATGCACTAAGTGCTAACATATGCATTTTTGCCCTTTACTTCCCCTATAGGTAGTCATCTCCCTATCTCACCCACCTCCAATGTCCTTCAATTGCTTAGGCCAACTTATATAGTTTGTTGGCTTCCTTCCACCCCCCATATTTTGTTTTGTGTTTGGGCATTTCGTTTAGTCTTATGTCTATGCCCTCTACACCAACTGTATATATTTTCTGTCTAGAAATTCTGCTGGTTTTTTTTCACCCTTGGTGGCACAGTGGTTAAGAGCTCGGCTGCTAATCAAAAGGTCGGCAGTTCAAATCCACCAGCCTCTCTTGGAAACCCTATGGGGCAGTTCTACTCGGTTTTATAGGGCCGCTATGAGTTGGAATCAACTCGACGGCGACGGGTTTTTATGACTAATGCACCTTTTGTGAAGATCACAACAGAAGAAGGATAGAACGAAGATGCAGGGGAGTGTGAGAGTGTATGTTTTTAAAATCTGGTTGGTTTTGTTGCCTTATGAAAAATCCAGATTGGATATTTCACCTACTCACAAAGAAGTTCCAGGGATTGCTTATTTTAGGAAACAGCACCCCATTCAGTTATTTTATAGATATTTGGATAAATTCGTTGCCGCTGAGTCAATTCCGACTCATAGCGACCCTATAGGACAGAGTAGAATTGCTCCACAGGGTTTCCAAGGAGCACCTGGTGGATTCGAACTACCAACCTTTGGCTTAGCAACTGAACCCTTAACCACTAAGCCACCAGGGTTTCCAGATTTTTGGATAATAACTTCTTTTTTCTTTTGCTAAGTGCCACACCCATTGTTCTTTATCACTTAGCTGATATATTCACCTGAGCATTTCTAATCTTTTCCCAAGTCCCCAAACGAATTTGGGTCAGACTAGGATCATTCTCTCTCTTAAAAAAAAAAGTCTAAAAGTGCTTCCTGTTCTTTAAATTCGGTAAGATTAGCACATTTAGAAATAGCCTAATGAAGTTCAGTCTAAAGAAGATTAACGACATTTTCCTTTTTGAATTTAAAAAGCTCACATTTTATTTATCTTGCAATTAATCAATACAAGCATAAATGGCAAGTATACATGGAAACCCACTGTTCAATGGCTTGTTATAAAAATCTCAAAATCCGATTGACATTTTGTGCTATTTTCTCTTCTTACTTATAGCACATTATAACCTTTTGCTTTTTCAGCATTTTTTTTAAGACTTTGCTTATATTACTGGAGAATCTAGTATACTTCATCTATCAGTTCTTAAACTGTCATGCAGTCATGAAAAAACTAAAATCAAATTTTTTTCAATAGCATATTAGAATGACTTTGGGATGGAATTTCATATCATGTTGCTTAACAAATTACCATCAAGTCAATTCTGACTCATAGCAGCCCTGTAGGAAAGAGTAGAACTGCCCCATAGGGTTTCCAAGGCTGTAGATCTTTATGGAAGCCGACTGCCACATCTTTCTCCTGCAGAGCAGCTGGTAGATTTGAACCACTGACCCGTTGGGTAGCAGCCGAGCTCTCAACCACTGCACCATCAGTGTTCCATGTTGCTTAAGGCCGGCATCATTTCTTATTTACTCCTTAAAGTGCCAGGAGATGAAAATATGATTTCCCATATTCAGTTAATGGTTTAATTGATGATATGCATTTAATTATCATATGAGCATGGCATAAGGCAATATCCTTCCTTGATTGATCGCAGTATTCCTTTATTTATAGGTATGATGTGTATTGTACATGAGGCATTTGAGTTCTTCATAAAAATTGTGAAAGTCAGCAGATACGATGTACTTAGGAACAGATTTAGATGTGGAGTCTTAATGATATTTGTTTTAGGGTGACCTCATTTGATTTTACAATTATCGTATCTTCCTTGTAACTGGAAGGAACACTATAATGAAAAAGGAATTTTAAATATCTAGATTAATTAAATATAATATTTTATATTACAGATTTTATAATTTTATAATATAAAATTTTCATGTTTGCAGCCTTCAGCAATCTGTACGAATGAATGTTCTATATGGTGCTTTTTATCTTTTATTAATAATCATAATACTTATATTTTCTGACAGATGTTTCACATTAGGCTACTTTATTCATATTCAGTGAACTATGTGCTACATTTTTATAAAATGTATTCCAACAAAATTTTGCTATATTTTACATATCAGAAGTCACTGTTGGCACATAACATTTACCAACCTAATGCCTGATCAATAAAATTCTTTTCACTATCTCAGTTCACTGTCTCAATATTTAATTAAGCTGACGAAGTGAATTAGCCATTCTCAAATTCCCTAAAAGCTAAATGCCAATAATATCTCCTTCAAATCCCTAAGAATTAAAACCGAAGCCCATAATATCAAAATATAAAAAAAGGAACTTAGTAGGCCTAGATTTAAAGTGTCTGCCTATAGTGTAGCTGTGATATCTCCTTTAGCCAATAAACCATACACTTGAAACAGTGCTAAACACTGGCAGTTATTAAAATAAATAAAGATGTTTGTCCAGTCAAGACAAGTAATACAACATCTATTACACAAATGCAAATAAAAATTTTTCAGAGAAAAATGTTGATGCCACACTCAGTATACCGACTTACACTTACTTTACATAAAATTATTAACAGACTTGAATATCTAACTTTTCAGATTGCAGCTAATTCTCAGAAGTGGGCTACTCGTAATGGCAGTACACATGTAACCCTTAAGAAGCGATCGCTGGAAGTAAAGCAGGACACTGAAATTTTATACAGAGTTGACACAAGAATCCTAAAATTATCTGTCATAATTAAACATAGTATGAAGCAGTAAAATCTACTTTGCCTTCTAAGGGTGTTACATTTTACTGTTGCTATGATGTGAATAAGAGCCCTTGTGGCACAGTGGTTAAAAGCTACAACTGCTAACCAAAAGGTCAGCAGTTTGAATCCATCAGCCACTCCCTGGCAGTTCTACTCTGTCCTACAGGGTTGCTATGAGTTGGAATCGACTTGATGGCACCGGGTATGACGTGAATAAATAGATTCATTTCTATTAAAGGAAAGTAGTGATAATTAAAATGAGGGGTAGCCAGTTTTACTACTAAAGAAAACAAGGAATTGTGTGAATTCTTTTGGATGATTGCCATAACAAAAGATAACATTTCTGTATCATAAGGATAAAATATACTCTTGCCTATTCATTTAGTCCTAGAATACAAATATGATAACCTCTGTATATATGCACGCACACGTATGGATACACTGTCACAAGCAGTTACGTGAGCAAATTATGAGAAAAATAACAGCTATCTTTCAAATCTCAGAGTAATGGAGAATTAAGCTACTATTCTCACGGCTACTTTAATAACAAAAGTAGACCATCAAATTATTAATTTTCTTCTACCATTAAAAATGTATGAAATGACCGAAATGATATTCTGGCTAATTACCAAATCAGATCAGATTTCTGGCATTCTCTTTGGAAAGATCCTTCCACTCAGCTACTTTGCTCCAAAATTTCTAGCTGCCTAAAAACCAAAAAACCCCAACCAAACCCATTACCATCAAGTTGATTCCAACTCCTAGCGACCCTAGAGAACAGAGTAGAACTACCTCATAGGTTTCTAAGCAGCAGCTGGTGGATTCGACTTGCCAACATTTTGGTTAGCAGCCGAGCGCTTAACCACTGTGCAACCAGAGCTTCTCTAGCTGCCTAGGCCTACTCAAACATCAATCTTTATCTCCTTAACGCAGTGAAGCTACTTGTAGAAGCAGACCCAGAACAAGACTAGAAGCAGAACTTGCCATTTCTTAAGGCCTAGGTCCAGAAACTGCCAGAGAATTACTTCTTCCATAACCTATTTATCAAACCACAGACTCTTCCCAAATCAAAAGGAAGAGGAGAGAGAGGGTTCACTCTCAAAGAAAGGGGTGTCAAAGAATTTGTGGCCATCCTAATTAATCATAACAACTGTGTCTTCATGATCCACTGGGAAATAGTAAACTGCTAGTTTTGAGCTCACTTCTAAGCATGATGGGAAGATGCATTGACTCTCCAGGAAAGTATTGTTAAAAGCTTTAATTTCTAAAAACTGAACTCATTTAAAAAATTACTACTCTTTATTTTGTTAAGCCTCAAGTTTTATAAGAAGTCATATTTTTCTAATTTGCCCATTGTATTAAGCAAGGATCAGCAAGCTGTTTTCTATAAAAGGCTAAATAGTAAATCCTATAGGCTTTGTGGACCATACAATGTCACAGTTTCTCAGCTCTGTGTGAAAGCAGCCATGGACAATAAGTAAATAAATGGGCAGGACTGTGTCCTAATTATTGTTGTTGTCGGGTGCTGTCCAGTTGTTTTCGACTCATAGTGACCCCACGTATTATAGAGTAGAACTGCCCAATAGTGTTTTCTTGGCCATAATCTTTACAGAAGCAGATCTCCAGGTCTTTCAGTTGCAAAGCCGCTGATTCTGTTAGCAGCCAAACACTTAACTGTTACATCACCAGGACTCCTTGTGTTCTAATGCATCTTTATTCACAAATACAAGCAGAGGGCTTCATTTGGCCTGCAGGGTGTAGTTTGCTGACATCTAGGATACATTAGGAGCCCTGTTGGCTCAATGGTTAAGACCTTGGCTGCTAACCAAAAGCTCATCAGTTTGAATCCACCAGACTCTCCTTGGAAACCCTATGAGGCAGTTCTGCTCTGTCCTATAGAGTCACTATGAATCGGAATTGACTCCATGGAATCGGGTATGGTTTGAGGATAGAGTACTTAAGTCTATATGGGGAAATTGTTTTCATTAAGTACTATGAAGCAAAGACAAAGATTTTTCAATTTGTTGAATGACATCATCAACTTGCTGAAAAATCTTGTGCCTAGATGATTTTGCATAAAAATGAATGATTTTATTTTCAATTAGGTAATTTCTACGAAGATAAGAATAGAAACATAAGTCAAAAAAAGTTTAGCAAAAAGCTTTAAAAAATGTGCCCTTTTATATGAGTCAGAATCGACTTGATAGCACATGACAACACCAACGGTATAGCATATGTTATGGATGAATTATATCCCCGCTCACCCAAAACATGTGTTGTAAATCCTAACCTCTATGCCTGTGGTTGGAGCCCTGGTGGCTTAGTGGTTAAGAGCTTGACCACTAATCAAAAGGACAGTGGTTTGAATTCACCAGCTGCTCCTTGGAAACCCTATGGGGCAGTTCTACTGTGTCCTATAGGGTCACTATGAGTCGGAATCCAATCTGAGGCAACAGGTTTGGTTTTCTGGTTGGTATGCCTGTGGTTATAATCCCATTTGGCAATGGGGTGTCTTTGTTATGTCAATGAAGCTGGATTAGTGTAGGGTGTGTTTTGAGTCAATCTCTTACAAAATACTACAGAAGCAGATTAAACAAGCAGAGTTGGGGGGAAGATAGATACCAAGAAACATGGAGATCTCCAAAGAACCAGGAAACGGAAGCTAAAGAGACAAGAACCTTCCCCCAGAGCTGAGAGAGAAAGCCTTCCCCTAGAGCTGGAGCCCTGAATTTGGACTTCTAGCCTACAAGACTATGAGAGAATAAATTTCTGTTTGTCAAAGCCATCAACTTGTGGTATTTTTTCCTACAGCAGCACTAGATAACTAAGACACCATGTTATGAAGAAATAATCAGGATCTTTATGATCTAATTGAATTATAAAATCCAGAGTATTGACTATCACACCAGCAATTATAATTGCACAAACTTAAATGTGACTATGATGGAATTATTATTACTTTTTAGTCAGAATCTGTAGTATTTGTCAGTAAGACTCTTACATATGAGAATTAAATTTAGGCACAGCTAAAGTAGATCATTCTCTTTAAATTGGAGAGAAAGGTTATTTTCCAAACATACAAGGATATGTCTCCTCAATATAGTATCTTAAATTGTCTCCTTCTAAAAGAAACAAAAGGAAACAGATATTGTATATGATACTATTTTAACTAATTGCTTTTACTGGATTTCATGATCTGAGATAGATCTGCCACAACTACTCCTGTTCGATAAACAGTTGTTCTGGCTACATTGAAGAGAACAATACTCTCTAGCATCATAATTACAGTGTTGAAGGGTAATTATTTTTTTGAAATGTGAAAACTTCACTCAAATTAACTCTAAGTACATTCTAGATTACCAGTTAGCCTCATATACTGGATGATATGTTCTGAGGGAATATCTCAGAACAAAGGAGAGACAGTTACTCAAGGGGATCTTAAATAATCGGTGTTGGAGTTATCTAACTCACTCAACTCTGAAGTCAATCTTACAATAATATTTTAAAAATCACTGACTACCCAACTGCATGTTGGAATTAGAGAACAGTCTCTGATGTTTTCTTGGTATTATGACATAAAAATGCATACATGAAGAAAAGTAGTTTAATTCATATTTGTCATATGTGAATGTGTGTGTTTTCTTCTCTACTTGAATATAATCCTGCTTTTGTAACAGAATGATAGTATGATAATTGTATTCAACGAAAAGAAACATAACTGCCCATTTTTAAATTGAATAGCTTCTGTTTAAAAAAATAGAATCTCAACAATGCATGTATTAATTGCTTATTAACTTTTATTTGTGTATGTTATTTTTAGAACAATTATTAGGAGTTAAATGTGTAGAAATATCTTTTATATAAGAAGGAATTGATTTTGGCAATTTTTGCTATATTAACACTTATTAATTTCACAAAGTAGTAGCATTCTCTTACTTGCCCCCTTTATACAGAAAAGCTAATCTAGGTTAAAGGTGGCCAGTATCAGTTTTGTGTTATAACTTTTTGGAAATCTGTTCAGGGCAAAGAGATCCACTTCACTTTCTAATACAAATGTGTAAAACTTTAGATTGTTCAAAAGAATGACTCTATCTACAATGAAAATGATTCTCTTTTTAAAAAAATGTATTTTGTTAGAAAAAAAAATGAGTAGCTGCTCTTTTGTCTTTCCCAACACCTCTGGGTTAATGATAGAATAATTGGTGAGTGATTATACATGCACGTATATTATAATTGCTTATTCATTCTGTGGAAGAACCACCACGTTCAACCAAGCCATCTGTTAGCCAGACAAGAAACGATTTCTTTCTTTCTCTTCTTTTAATTTTAAACGGAAAACTCTCATTCATTACTGCAGTACAAAGATAACGAACACATAAAATTTATGAGCTATTGATTCATTATAGCAGCAAAAACTCAGAGAAGTTATTTCAATAGAATGAGGGCCTTCAAAATATCTTATGAAAAGTCTAAATAGGCAATAGAGAGAAAGTGAAGTTGAAAGTTTGTCTTGTACCTGATGTTACATCAAGTATGACCTGGTTTAAAACCAGTACCAGTTGTCATTGTGTCAGTTCTGACCCATGATGCCTCACATGTACAATTGCACTCCATATGGTTTTCAATGGCTGATGTTTCAGAAGTGGATCGCCAGGACTGTCTTTCGAGGCACCTCTGGGTGGCCTCCAATTTCCAACATTTTGGTTAGCAGCTGAGCACCTTAAATGTTTGCACTACCCAGGGACTCCTGATCTTGTTTAGTCCTAAATACTACTTCCCCTCATGGCATCACCGGCAACCCAGAGGATCTCTCACCCCATGGAGTTCTCAGACTCCCCAGATCATGTGGTTTTGTTTTGCTATCACAAAGTATGCCATTTCACTTCCCTGTGGACACCCTTCTATGCTCTGAAATACTGTACAGCTGATGCTCCTTTCGGAAGTGCTTAGCTGGGGACAGAGAGGACTTGGCAATGGGTTTGGAGATCATGACTCTCCTCAAACACTCCAATGTTTCTGTCTGCTTCAGGGGGCAGAAATAGGCGAATGAGACAAAGTTTAGGAAAGCAATTCTGACCCTAAATAAGAAAGAACTTTGATAACCTGGATTTCTTTTCTTTAAGCCCTTTGCCATATACATTGCCTATGTTATGTCATTTAATGTTCCAACAAACTTCATGAGATACATATTATTGTATTTTTCTGCTAAATGAAAACAAAACAAAACTCTAGCTCAGAAACTGTAGTTTACATGTCCAAGATAGCACAAATGATTATTGCGACTAGGACGCCGATATGTCTGTCTAATGCAAAGTCCATGGTTTATTGCACTGCATCAGCTACTTCCCTGAGGACTATTTTCTGTTCTGTGAAATACTAAACAGCTGTTGTTGTGTATTTCTCTAAGGCCTATAGAAAATATCCAAACCATTTTAGATGTTGTTGTTATTGTGTGTCATCTAGTCGATTAGACTCATAGTGACCCTCTAAGACAGAGTAGAAGTGCCCCATAGGGTGTCCTAGGCTGGAATCTTTACAGGAAGAGGGCTTTTCTCCTGCAGAGTAGCCGACCTTTCAGTTAGTAGCTGAGCACTTAACCGTTACACCACCAGGGCTCCCTGCATTGAAGATGCATTCATAACATAAACCCGTCTCCACCTAATTATTGTTGTTTTAATAGTCTCCAAAGGTATCATATTTTGATAACAATTCTTAGGATTTGGAAAGAAGAAAGATCATCCTTAAATTTCTCCATTATAGGTAGGAATAATATCTTTTGGAAAAAGATGAATTAAGAAACTAGTTGAAGACATTTTTGCTTCCGTGGCAGATAGCACATCTTTTTTACTTAAGATTATATGACAATTTTACAAAAAACGTCAGTCAGGAGAACAATTATTCAATCCCATCTGCTGAATATAATGAATTTCTGTGAGTTTCTAATATGTTCTTTCTTTAAAGAGACATTAATACTTGTCGTTTTCATGTATTCTAGGTTACAATATCTGATGCTCATTTCTTTTCTCTCTTCAATTCATGGCCTGGCAACCTAATCGTAGATAATGTTGTAACTGCCTTTAATAGCATCTAAAATATTCTACAACAACATTTGTTCAAACTATTAAGAAAACCAACAACTCCATATTCAAAGCAACAATATATTCTTCCAGTATGTTATGAGTTTGCATAAATTAGTTGTAATAATAAAGCAATAATATTACTGGCAGATAAGATTTTTTGAGAGAATTATCCTATCATACATATAAAAACCCCAAAACCAAACCTGTTGCCATTGAGTTTATTCCAATTCATAGCGACATATACATTTACAAATTTATACAGAAATTGAAAAGTTAAAATCCTGATTTAGAAGTTTAGAAACTATACAATTTAGAGATTATAGAAGTTTAGAAATTATAGTTATGTTTAAAATATGTTGACTAAAATTAAAGAACTGAGCCAGTTTTGCTCCCATATCAAAATTTAATATTGTTGTTCAAAGCAAACAGAATTGGTCAGGTCTTTGCAAAAGGATAGCTTGCTTGTTTTAAAACACTTGAAGTTGCTATATATCATCCTCAACTCTAAAATCTACTGAGTTCAGGGTGTTAGGCTAACAATTCATTTAAATTTGAAAAGATCTACCTACATATCCTCTACTGTGATTCCAATTAAAATAATACACTATCACCATCCAAACATATTGAATAAATCATCTGGCAATCTGCATAGCTTTAATCATAATGTCTTGGGAAAAATAAAAGAATAACACTAGAGATGAACTGACCTAATGCATATATTACATAAAGTGTATATAAATTGCTCTGAATATTTAACTCTTTTGGAAAATCAAAACCATGCTGTGAATAGAAATTATTTGCTAGTTTTAACTCATTTGAGCATTTGTCTCTTTTTTGTCAAGGTGTATATCAAGTTGGCAGGGCACTTCTAGGTACAAGTGTATTGTTTATGCCACATGAATTCCAGATTCCCTGTATGTCAGAAAAACTAGAGCACCCTATCTTGTACATTTGAATACAAAATATTACTACATGGAAATTTCAAATCTAGCAAATTCTCTTATATAAATAAAAACGGATATATCGCTTTAAACTATTGAAGATCAAGTAGGCTATAGAGAATCCCAAGAGTTAAATCATAAAGTTGATCATTTTAATATTAGTAACATATTTTTACATTTGCTTTTGTCAACCCAGAATATTCATAGTGATTATAAAGAATCTTCGGTCATTGGTAGGTAAATATGCTTCCAAAATTACAAAAATCATTACAATATCTTATATTTAAGGGCAGTGCATGCTATATTTAAACCTGGTTCCATAATAAATATTAAGACAATTTCAGTTATATAGCTTGCTGAGGTATATTCATAGATCAGTGTTTATCACACAGAGACATTGCTGATCTTCCTCTGCCATTCTCTCTTGCCTCGTTTCCACCAATCCCTGAAACATAGCCTTCACTCCATTAAAACTAATTCTGTGATGGTTTTGATAGTCATATGCTGTTTCATGACTCTGTGCCTTTGCTTATATTGTTTCCTATTCCTGGAATTCACTTTTCCTAGCACCTTCCATTTCTCAAGCTGAAAAAAACTGAAGAAAATCTTCAAACCTCAAGTTGCAATAGTGAAGGATTCTACAGGGAAAATATTAAACGATGCATGAAGCATCAAAAGAAGATGGAAGGAATACACAGAGTCACTATACCAAAAAGAATTGATTGATATTCATCCATTTCAGGAGGTAGCATATGATCAGGAACCAATGGTGCTGAAGGAAGAAGTCCAAGCTGCACTGAAGGCACTGATGAAAGACAAGGCTCCAGGAACTGACAGAATACCAATTGAGATGTTTCAACAAACAGATGCAGCACTGGAAGTGCTCAATCATCTATGCCAAGAAATCTGGAAGACAGCTACCAGGCCAACCGACTGGAAGATATCCATATTTATGCCTATTTCCAAGAAAGGTGATCCAACTGAATACAGAAGTTATTGAACAATATCATTAATATCACACGCAAGTAAAATTTTGCTGAAGACCATTCAAAAGCGGCTACAGTAGCATATCGACAGAGAAGTGCCAGAAATTAAGCTGGATTCAGAAGAGGACATGGAACCACGGTTATCACTGCTGATGTCACGATGGATCCTGGCTAAAACCAGAGAATACCAGAAAGATGTTTACCTGTGTTTTATTGACTACGCAAAGGCATTCGACTGTGTGGATCATAACAGTTTTACGAATAATATTGTGAAGAATGAGAATTCCAGAACACTTAATTGCACTCCTAAGGAACTTGTACACAGTTCAAGAGGCAGTATTCGAACACAACAAGGGGTTTAAATAACAATGCGTGGTTTAAAGTCAGGAAAGGTGTACGTCAGGGCTGTACCTTTTCACCATACTTATTCAGTCTGTATGCTGAGCAAATAATCTGAGAAGCTGGACTATATGAAGAACAGGGTATCAGGATTGCAGAAGACTCATCAACCTGAGTTATGCAGATGACACAACCTTGCTTGCTGAAAGTGAAGAGGACTTGAAGCACTTACTGAAGATGATCAAACCTTATAGCCTTCAGTGTGGAATACACCTCAACATAAAGAAAACAAAAATCCTCACAACTGGACCTATAAGCAACATCATGATAAACAGAGAAAAGATTGAAGTTGTCAAGGATTTCATTTTACTTGGATCCACAATCAATATCCATGGAAGCAGCAGTCAAGAAATCAAAAGATGCATTGCACTGGGCAAATCTAATGTGAAAAAAGACTCTAAAATGTTAAAAAGCAAAGATATCACCTTGAAGACTAAGATGAACCTACTCAAGCCATGGTGTCTGCAGTTGCTTCATATGCATGCAAAAGCTCGATGACGAATAAGGAAGATCGAAGAAGAATTGATGCATTTGAATTGTGGTGTTGGTGAAGAATATTTAATATACAATGGACTGCCAAAAGGAGGAACCGATCTGTCTTGGAAGAAGTACAACCAGAATGCTCCTTAGAAGCAAGGATGGCGAGACTTTGTCTCACATACTTTGGACATGTTATAAGGAGGGATCAGTCCCTGGAGAAGAACATCATGCTTGGTAAAGTAGAGGGTCAGCGAAAAAGAGGAAGACCCTCATGGAGATGGGCTGACACAGTGGCTGCAGTAATGGGCTCAAGCATAACAACAATCATGAGGATGGTACAGGGCCAGGCAGTGTTTCATTCTGTTGTAAATAGGGTCACTATGAGTCAGAGTCAACTCAATGGCACAACTAGCAACAACAAGTACCCCCCTAATACATATTCATGCATCAAAACTCAATGAGCCAGGATGGAGTCCTTGATCCTTGGTTCGACTTATTTTATTCTACTCCTTACTCCTTTTACACTGTCAGTCATGGTGCTTATTCCACCAACCTACAAACATTGGTCTATTTTCATTTTAAGGCACCAAGGCAGGAGAGCCTAGCTTGTGTTCAGGGAATAGAGAAGTGAAATTCTAATGTGTTTTGAGATACTTACAAGGAAGTCTCAGGAGATAATGGTAGAAAATAAGTAGTTTGTGGTCATGATATAAAGTGCCTTTAGTATCCAATCAGGAAGTCTATAATAAGTTTTGAAAACAATAGGGAGCCATTTAAAACTTTATTTTTTTGAGATATGCATCATTAAAGCTTACTATAAGAAAGTAATTTAAAGGTCCTTTCTATCATCATAAAAAAATAATTTTGGGCAAAATGGCGCTCTAGGCAGAAGCATCACGCTGTCCCTCCACAGCAAAGATCCGAAAAACTAAGCCAAACAGAGAATACAACAATCCTGAAACCCTAAAACATCAAATGAAGAGATAAAGAACTCAGCCAAGCACCAAATGGAGTGAGAAAACTGGCAGAGAATGGAGAGCAAGGAGAGATTCATGCAGAGTTCCCCTACCAGGTAACGCAGCGCGGATCTGCCATCTCGGACTCCTATTGGAGACCAGCAAATGGGGTACGAGAAAGCAACCTCATGGAGCTTCCAGCGGGAGACAAAACAACCGGTAATTGGTGATATATGCTTTCCCACCCCCCACCCTTCTTCACCCCGACTCGGCCTCCTATGCTTCCCGCGGGCACAGTCTCTTGACCAGGAAACAGCGGCTGCTTGGATTCCACAAACCAGAACGAGTGGCTGTCTGATTGCCATTTGTTGGCTGCTGGTGTTGCTTTTTTTCCGCTTCTTTTTATTTCTTCCTTGCCTCTCCCCAAATCCCCCTCCTTTCGCTTGAGTACCTCGCTCCATGCGCCATCTTTGCTTCTTCCTGAGGGGCTGCAGAGCTCCGGTAACTTGTAATATACTCTTCCCCACTCTCTACCATTCTTCACCCACACTTGGCCCACTCTGCTTCCCACAGACACAGTCTCTTGTCCAGAAACACCAGCCCGCACTACCTGGCTCTCTGAGTGCCATTTGTTGGCTACTAGTGTTGCTTTTTTTTTTTCTGCTTCTTTTGATTTCTTACTTGCCTCTCACCACCTCCCACTCCCTTCGCTCAAGTACCTGGCTCCGTGCACCATCTTTGCTTCTTCCTGAGGGGCTGCGGAGCTCCGTTCCAGTGTGGAGCTGCTTCCCGGTTTGGGCTGCCGTGCTGGTGGGATCCCGGGGCTTTTGTTCGTTTGTTTGTTTTGAATTGTTTGTTTGTTTTGTTTTCCTATTCTTGAGTTGGGAGCCCTTTCTGGCCAGTCTGAGATGTGTGGCAAGGAGAGGCCCCTTTG
>NW_004443943.1:7228715-7248591 GCF_000243295.1 Trichechus manatus latirostris | reverse complement strand
TCACAAAAAAAAAAAAAAAAGAGGTTGAGAAGTTAGAGGGTTGATATGTTGTGGGGTTGTTAACCAATGTTATAAGACAACATGTGTACTTCTGTTTCATGAGAAACTATTTGTTCTGTAAGCTTTCACCTGAAGTACAATAAAAAAAAAAGTATTACAAGATTAAAAATAATAATAATAATTTTACCAATAGTCAGCTTATTGATTTTATTTTAAAGTAGTTGACTTATTAATAAAGCATAAATATATGAAAGAGTTGTACATTCATTCAGTCCCTCTAATACCATATAGGCAACTTGGAATATGAAATTATCTGGTTTATGGCTCCAAAACCCCTAGCACATTGCCTTGGGCAGAGAAGGAAATCAATGAACGTTTCCTGAGTAATCACTATCCTGAAGTTGCTACTCACCACAGCACCAGCATTCAATATATACACTTAATTCAGAAATGAAACTAAATCAATTTTGTTTCTTTAATTTTTTTCTTTTTATCTGTTTCTCAAGGCACTTCAAGATTTTTAAGACCTATAGGCAATCTGTATAAAGAATAATACTATTATATGAAAATATATGTGTATATAATGCTTATATTAAATGTCCTCTTGTTTTGCATTCTGGATAAAGACAGTTAAAGGATTTAAGAAGATTTGCATTGTTATGATGATATTAAACTATTCCATGAGTTTTCTTTTGAAGATAGTGGTTTATATTTTGTTTGAAAAATAGTTCCTATAGTTTTACATTCTGTTATTCCTGTAGGCAATCATTGTACTTATTCCACTTGGGTATAATTGTTAGTGCTAACTATTAGGTTGTAAAGATGAAAAAGTCCTTGTTTTAAAGCTTTGTAAGAGAATTTGGTAGTTCTGTTTTATAGTTAACATAGTCTTTATTGTATTTTCAAATCTCCTGTCTGATTGGCTGTATTGCACCAAGTATGATGCAAGACTAGGGGACACCGACAGAATGAAGAATGACAAAGTCAAATTTGATTCATGTATGCATCTAGATGAAACCTATACCCAGTGTTTTAAAATAGTTCTATGCTGGAAATCATTACACTTCTTGGTGAGGAGTCTGGCTCCAGGTGAAAATTCTATGTGCGATCTTTCAGCTTCAACTATAGACAATTACAATTACCCACCAAGGCTCATGGGGGAAAGTTGTCCCTCCACACCAGCGTAGGTACACAGTCTGGAAGGAGTTGCAGTCAAGGACTGGGCCCACTCCTTGCCACCCCACTGGCAGAGGCACTTCCTAGGTGCCTCTGCAGAGACTCCCTTATCAGGAGGAGGGTGAAGACTTGACACTTTTCTTCAGTCTGGCTCAGTACTCCATACTTTTCCACTCTGTACTTTTCTCCCTCCACCCCCAGGATCATAAAACAGCAGGAGTCTTTCACTTGGGGCTCATTTGGTGGTAAGATGATTTCCATCCACCCCAACCCCATCTGTGATGATCCACCTAACCCTTACCTCGTGCTGTTCCATGAGGAAAATGGAACGTTACTGGAGCCAGCACCTTTTTTTCTGGCTTATTGCTTACACTGCCACGGTAAATAAATAAAGGCTTGATTATTACTTTCAATTTGGCTAGTTGCCCTAACTGACCTCCTAGACACCTGGCATCTCTTGACACTTGGCTTAAGCATTACTTTATTATATTGTTTCAATGAAATGATTGCTATTCTTGACAAATAAAAAAGTTAGGTCAATGAAAACTATTTTGAGTAGTATTTATGTGCAAAAACAAACAAAAACCTGTACTAGGCAAAGGGGATAGGGTGGACTTTCACAGATGTCAACAAGACACCTACAAAATAATCGTGGGCGTTTACAATTATTTTAAATGAACAACCATAGTCCTGCCCTGCAATCAAGAAAAGTAAATTTCTAACTATCTTGTGGGTCCTTGGTCAGCTAGTCACTCCTTTTTTTTTTTTTTTTTTTTTTTTTTTGGTAAGAACACAGAAAATTGAAAGAACTCAGTTTAACTTTAGGTGATACAATTCATTTTTAAAAAGTTTTTGTTGTTAAGTGGGGGCGAGTCAGTTTCGACTCATAGTGACTCTATGTACAACAGAATGAAACACTGCCCTGTCCTGTGTCATCCTCACAATCATTGCTATACTTGAGCCCATTGTTGCAGCCACTGTGTCAATCCATCTCATTGAGGGTCTTTCCAGTACTGCATCCATCTCGTTGAGGGTCTTTCCAGCACTGCATCCATTTGTTGAAGCATCTCAATTGGTATTCTGTCAAATCCTGGGGCCTTGTTCTTCACCAATGCCTTCAACACAGTTTGGACTTCTTCCTTCCGTACCCTGGGTTCCTGATCATATGCTACCTCCTGAAACGGCTGAACTTCAACCAATTCTTTTTGGTATAGTGATTCTGTATTCCTTCCATCTTTTTTTGATGCATCCTGCTTGGTTTAATATTTTCCTCATAGAATCCTTCAATATTGCAACTCGAGGCTTGAATTTTTTCACCAGTTCTTTTAGCTTTAGAAATGCTGAACGTGTTCTTCCCTTTTGGTTTCCTAATTCCAAGTCTTTGCACATGTCATCATAATAATTCACTCTGTCTTCTTGAGCTACCCTTTGAAATCTTCTGTTCAGCTCTTTAACTTCATCATTTCTTCCTTTCACTGTAGCTACTCAACATTCAAGAGTAAGTTTCAGAGTCTCTTCTGACATCCATTTTGGTCTTTTCTTTCTTTCCTGTCTTTTTAATGGCCTCTTGGTTTCTTCATGTATAGTGTTCTTGATGTCATCTCACAACTAGTCTGATCTTTGGTCATTAGTGTTGAACACATCAAATCTATTCTTGAGATGGTCTCTAAATTCTGGTGGGATATATTCAAAGTCATACTTTGGCTCTTGTGGACATGTTCTAATTTTCCTCAGCTTCAACTTGAACATATGAGCAATTGATGGCCTGTTCCACAGTCAGCCCCTAGTCTTGTTCTGACTGATGATATTAAGCTTTTCCATCATTTCTTTCCACAGATGTAGTCGATTTGATTCCTGTGTATTCCATTTGTCAAGGTCCACATGTATAGTTACCGTTTATGTTGTTGAAAACAAATATTTGCAACGAAGAAGTCATTGGTCTTGCAAAATTCTATCATGAGATCTCTGGCATCATTTCTATCCCCAAGGCCATATTTTCCAACTACCAATCCTTCTTCTCTGTTTCCACATTTTGCATTCCAATCACTAGTAATTATCAATGCATCTTGATCGCATGTTCAATCAATTTCAAACTGCAGAAGTTGGTAAAAATCTTCAATTTACTAATCTTTATCCCTAGAGTTTGGTGTGTAAATTTGAATAATAGTTGTATTAACTGGTCTTCCTTGTAAGTGTGGATATTGTCCTATCACTGACAGAAGTTATACTTCAGGATAGATCTTGAAATGTTCTTTTTGACGATGAATGCAATGTCATTCCTCTTCAAGTTGTCATTCCCAGCATAGTAGACCAATTCAAAATGTTCAATACCAGTCAATTTCAGCTCACTAATGCCTAGGATATTGATGTTTATGTGTTCCATTTCATTTTTGATGACTTCCAATTTTCCTAGACTCACACTTTGTACATTCCACGTTCTGATTATTAATGGATGCTTGCAGCTGTTTCTTCTCATTTTGGGTCGTGCCACATTAGCAAATGAAGGTCCTGAAAGCTTAACTCCATCCATATCATTAAGGTCGACTCTACTCCGCGTAAGTAGCTCTTCTTCAGTTGTCTTTTGAGTACCTTCCAACCTGAGGGGCTCATCCTCTGGCACTATATCAGACAATGTTCTGTTGCTATTCATAAGGTTTTCACTGGCTAATTCTTTTCAGAAGTAGACCACCAGGTCCTTCTTCCTAGTCTGTCTTAGTCTGGAAGCTCAGCTGAAACCTGTCTGCCATTGCTGACCCTGCTGGCCTTTGAATACCGGTGGCATAGTTTCCAGCATCATAGCAACATCCAAGCCCTAACAGTACTACATACTGACAGATGCATGGAGGTTGTAAAAAGAAGCCAATACAATTCATTTTTAAAAAGAAAGTAGAAACAAACAAAAGAGAGAAAGAAAAAAACTAGTAGACTTTGGGTCTTTGTGTCTATTATCCTCAATGTCTCCAGCAGTGTATTAGCAAGTTATCAAGTATGTATTCGATTCCTAATGCATTAGACCCCCAATCGGAACTTAATATAACATGTTCCAGTGAGCAAGGAAACATAAATTAAATATATGAGGCTCTCCTTGCCCTCAAGTTGCAAGGACAAATTTGTTTTAGTAACTCATCCCCTGTTCAAATTAGGATGGTCCTTAGATCCATCTTGTTTAACACTCCTCATTCTGTGGATGAGAAAATATGGGTCTCAGATGGTGGTGGCAGGTGTGGAAGAATGGTGGAGGAGTTAATTGTCAAAGCCCAATATGTTCAACGCTGAGTCTGAAGCCTAAATTCCAGGTCTTCTAATACGTTAGTCTAGGCTCATCTTATTATATAACATACTTCCTTCAAGACCTGAAGTCACAAGAAAGGACCATCAGTAAATTCCTTGAAGTTCCACAAGCCCTGGATAACCCAACCTACAGCTCATTTAAAAACAAAACAAAACACGCACAGTACATTTTCTTCGCTAAGTTAGCAAATTGGAACTGAAATTTGTCCAAAAGAAACAGCTGAAGAAAAACACCAGAATGATACAGATAAGTACTATTGTTCAAAGGAGGAACAGAGCAGCATGGGATGGGGAATTAGGGAAGGGGATGGATTTCCTTTCAGAGCTAAATTTCAAAACAGAGTCATCCAGCTGCGAAAATGACATCCTAGTGGGAAATCCTGGCTATTTGTGTGGTGTTTAACTTAAACTCAATAAAAATTAACCTTCTTGAAATAAGTTTCTCTTCCATATTTGGGAGCCCAGCAGGTGACACTTCCTGATAAAAACAGTGATAGTAGCTTTCTAAATTAAGTCACTTCACTCTCATCACCTGCTTCCTAAAGTAGCCACACTTGCAATGCACTTTTACATTTAACCATAGGAAATCCTGCATCTGTACACCATCCATCAAAAGACATCTAGAAAGAAGGAGAAGCAATTCTGCTTTTGCTGTAAAATTACTTGAAATCATTTACTAATTTCATTTTGTTTTAATTTTATTAGAAATTTAGGATTAAATTTTATATTTACGTTTAAATTGATAGGGCTCTTCCCTGCCTCCAATCTTTGTCAATCGTGCAGCAGAGAGTGAAATTATAAAAAATAATAACAACAATAATAATAACATCAAACAACATGAGATTTAACTTATATTTTACTATAATATGAGGAATATAAAATATACTGTCCAATTTATCCAGAGACATTTCCTTGATAATGTTATTTTATATTACAAATTTTTCAGATAACAAAATACAGCCTCTTTAAATATCAATTGTTAAAGTTTTAAACTATTTTCTATGAAAATACATCAGAGTTACCCTTGATATTCTCAGGGGTTGTATACTAATACTTTTGCAAACCCTAATGCTTTTAGCCATCTAGTGAATAATTACTATATTGGATGCAAGAAGGTATACTATGTAGCAGAATTTCTGTGTACAATGCTGAAATTGAGAAACGCATGTTGGGCAGTGGTTATTGTTACATATTATTCCTGCTATTTCTCTTCACGCATTGGCAATGTAGTATGATTAAAATTCACGTAGCAGATAAATAGTAAATAATTACAAAATATTGATATTTAGGCTCACGCTCAATTAAAACTATGCCACGTGTTAAGACCAAGAGAGTTATTCTGGTTATTCATTATCCCTATTTAATACTTTTTTGAGCCATGAGCTCAAGAGTTGAGGTTATCAGAAGATAACCTGTAACTTAATGTGTTTACCCCAAAAATTCGTTGCATACTGAAAATTTTCTAATAAAATCACACATTGTGGGGTGGGGGGGCAGAATCAACAGTACTCAGGCATGTGGCATGCTTGAAAGAATATCAGAGCAAGGTGACCTAATATGCATGTTTACTCTTGACTTTAAGATGATCCAAAGTGTACTTATCAAACTTCCATAGGAGATGAGAATAGGTACAAAGATCCCTTAGTAAGACATCAACGAACAATCGGCAAGACTTTTTCGAAGCAAAGTGCTTAAAAGCAGCATAGCATAATGGTTAATAGTATGAACTTTGGAACCAAATAGATAAGAATGGAAATACTGGCATCAAAACTTACCAGCTGAATGACTTTGACCATGTTAACTAACTCTCTAAATCTCAGTTTCTTCATCTAAAATGGAGATATAATCATAGTTAAATCGTAAGGTTGAAGGTGAAATAAATCAGATAATGTACGTAAAATGCTTAGAAAAGAGTCTGGCCCATAATCATCACTCTGACATTTGCTAACAAAATGGCCTATGTTTTCTATATTATGCCATTTTCAGAATATGACATTTAATATTAGAAAGTGTATAGTCAAAGCAGTAAATATTATAGCACAGTCATACATGAGTCTACCTGCCTGGAGTAACGAGAAAGTAAAGGTCCTTTGTACAGTCTGCAAAAGGCTTAGTCCATACATATGAATATTTGGACAATAATTAGAACACTTAAAATGGCACACTCTCCTTGTCTGTTGACTCAGTTCATTGATATTTGTAACCAAGGAAGGAGACCTGATTCTCAGACCAAAGGAGTATTGGAAGAGTCCCAAATTGACCAAGAGTAGGAATGCAAAGTTCTCTTGGACCTCTTCTGTTCTGTGATAATTTAATTCTAAATTTTTAATACAAACTATGCCTGTTAGTGACAACTATCAGTGTTACAATGTCAGTGTAAATACCAAGCATTTCCTGCTGCCCGATATCCCCTCAATAGTTCACTTTAAGATCTGTCATCAACTGACAGCAATTGGAGGTTCAATTGTATCTCATGTCTTTAATAACCAGTGAATAAGAGACAAAAAGGCATACCAGTAGCGTTCCAGTAGTGCAGAAACCACAAAAACTTACACAAACACTATGGAATTATATGACCCTTCCTTGGACCACCAGCTTATCTCCTTGGGAATATACAAAACCATCAATGACTAGAGAATTCAAGAGAGAACATACAGAGTCTAAGAAAAACCATGACATTCTTATGAGGTTATCCAATCTTACGTTATTCTCTATATGATGTGCATGCTCTTGTTAGAGTAAGTTAAAAGTAATCAATATTCTTTTGCTTATGTGACAGGTAATTCCTATTGTAACATTTGCTTTCAGTAAATCAATAAAATCAAAAGTCAAACCGTATGTTCAGTAAGTGTCCTAAATTGAAAGCCCTCTTTGGTCTATGAAGATACATCTTAATAAAAGCCTGAGTATTCAGGGAATAATTAAAGGAATCAATGAAATTTGACCCAGAGTTGTATGTTTTTAAAGAAATTATGATGCTGTAAGTAGCATAATATAAAGAAAGAAAATAATGAATATTATGATATCAGAGTTTCACATGCATTAGGTCTATTAATTTGTGATACGGTAATCTTAAATTCTTTTGACAGATAAGGAAACATAGACTTGATGGATTTTAATCTTGAAAAAGGCATATATACTAGTAAATGGCCAAACCAGAAACAATCATTTAATTAAACTTCATTAATCTTACTCATTAACTAAATTTCATCACCCATAGTCTTGGTTGAGCAAAGCATTTCAGTGTTATGTGATAGAATAAAAGTTAAGAACATAAGACTAAAACATTTCCAGGTTTACAAACTCCCAAAATTTAACCACTTGCATTGGAAAATGAGAATCTGATCATTTTAAAGCAATAGACTGTCTTCTGAGTAGCCTTTACCCTCCATAACCGTAGCTAGCTAGAGTCACCGGTGCCCTCCATTTACAGTCTCTTAAACCAGATCCTGAATCAACTTTGAATAGCAGTGAAATTATTTTTACAGTCTTGCTCTATCAAGAAACAAGGGTGCTGCCACAAACATGGTGTCTTAATTACCTGAAGAGAGCTTGAATCCCTGAGTGTCCTCAGTGTCAAGAACTGTTTGTCCTTTCTCCTCTGCTATGATGTCAATTGATACAAGTGAAACCACATCACACAATGTAAATTAGTGTATTTGAAGTCAGATGGACTAAGTTTAACTCCTAGCTAACGCAGTTACTGGCTATATGACCTAGAATAACTTATTTGTGGAAAAGAGAGATTGCAAACGTAAGAGATCTGCCACAGTCCTAGATACATAACAGGTTCACAATATACAGCTGCTTTTTTTTTTTTTTTTTAATTAATTACCAACTGAATATGTGCCTCTGTTTCTGCAACTAGAAATTTGATTCCCCAAATGGCACAGAACTTCTGTCATGGAATCCAGCCCACTTGATGAAAGTCATGATGCTGTATTTTTATTTTTTCGATTCTTTCAAGGGTAATACTTGTAGTCATTGACTTCTGGTTCTCATTTGCCCTGCAATTTTATATGTGTACGCTCTATGTTCTTGTTATCTATGGCTGTGAAACAAATCACCCTGAAATTTTGTGACACAAAATAACAATCATTTAATTATACTCCTAATTTTATCTGTCAGGAATTTCGTCAAAGTACAGCAAATATCTCAGGAGAAGGACTGACACAGTGGCTGCAACAGTGGGCTCAAACATAGCAACAATTGTGAGGATGGTGCAGGACTGGGCAGTGTTTCATACTGTTGTACACAGGGTTGCTATGAGTGACTGGACAGCACCTAACAACAACAACAGCAAATATGGTTCATCTCTGCTCCATCAAGACTGGGCCCTCAGACAGTTTGACTCAAGTAGTTGGACATGGATGGGATAGCTTGACTGGTGTCATATGTCCAGGACCTCAGTTCTGTCAATTGGGTATGTCAGTTCTTCTCCACATCAATTTTCATGTCTGATGTGGTCAAGAATGCTCATGATGGCTTCTTCACTTGCATGTCTGTTGTCTGGCCTGTGATGGTTGGACCAGCTGAGGCTGACCAGGCATCTCACTCTCTCTACTATTTCCCCACGCAGCCAGCTTTGGGTTCCTCACAGCCTGGTATCTTAGAGTAGTCAGACTTCTAACATAGAGGCTACTTCAAGAGTGACCATTCCAAGTGGCCTGATGGAAGCTGAAAAACTTTTAATGGCATAGCCTTGGAAGTCACAGAATGCCATTGTTGCCTCATTCTATTGGTCAAGCAAGTTGCTACGGCTGACCCAAACTCAAAGAAAGAGGAAATAGCCATCATTCTTCAATTGTATAAATAACAGAGAATATGCTATCTTTAATTTGCCACACTCTATCAGGACTTCTCATCAGTAACTATGACACCTAACAATCTACCTACCAATGTGCCATGATTTTTAAAATAAAATTTCCTATTTATGAGGCCTTTGGCATGTTGCTTGATCTATATAAATTTAATTTTCTTTATCTCTCATTGGGAATAATAGTAGCTATTCATCTGTTGATTTGAGTTAAAGGTAATACTTGACACATATAGAGAATGCAATTATGATAGTTACTATTATCATCATCCTCATCATCAGTATTGTAATTATAACACATGAATGGATACTACGTTCCCAAGCCCATGTTTTTCATACTCCTTTGACCACTGAGCTTTGCTGATTTAGCTATCAGTGTGGAGGAAAATTCTATGGTTTAGTACTGCCCACCACTTATTCCATTTACTTGCAACTCCTTCCCTCTTCTAACCAACGTATTTTCTTGACTCCCAGCATAATTTATACTCAAGTATAACACTTATATAGTTACAGTGAATTAAAACACCATAAGTTACACTGTAAGGATTGTTATAGAATTTAGATGGAACAGTAGGGACATGTCTGGTGCCTCAGCAGAATGAGACTTTGCACCACCTTCACCCCAAATGGAATATTATTTCAAGTCATTCAATTATTCCTGGTACCTGAATCAACCTTCTTTTAAGTTAGAATTCTATAGATAAGCTGAGATATTACTTACACCCATGAACTACTAACATCTCCCTCATATATATTTAAATTTACTGTTTTCTATCCAAGTGAACTCAATCCCTAGAGAAGTCTCATACTGAGAAAGTTCAGGAAAGAAGCAATGCCCATCCTTACATGTCAACCTTTGATCAGGGGTATGGCAAAACATCTGAATTGTTTCATAGTCAGTCCCAGAAAGCCTAGATTTTGATGCAAAGGAAATATTTTGGTTTCTTTTTATAGGAATGCCCATTGAAGAACATTGGTAATTTGGTGTTAGGTGTTTTCCCTTCTTCATGATTTCAGTACATTGGAGAATGTGTGATTAAATGCCTGAGAACAGTTCTCCTACTCCTCACTAAGGTCATAGTTTTATAAGTATAGGTATTTTTGACAGTCCAGTTAGGTTCTCAGCCACTGGTTGCAAGTAGAAAATGAAACGCTAATAACATTTGAATCTAAAGGTTTTTAAAGTGACCAAGCCAATTTGCCTAATGATAACTTCTTTAGGTCTTTATTTCATAACTGCATTAATCAAGCCTCTTACACACCAAATTTATGTGAGTTGAAGAACTAAGCAATAATTCATATATATTATTCATTAACCAAGACTATGTTAAATATAAAAGGTCCCATGATGTAGTGATATTTAATGCTCAGATTCAAAGGCTTCAAACTACTCTTTCGCATACTACTTGTACTCAGTGGATGCTGTCTGCACTGGGGCTGGCTCTGCACAAACCCATTTGAAAAGAACCATCTGAGCATTCAAATGCCAATCAGATTTTGTTAATCTGAAATAATACAATTAAAATTGATATTACACATAAATTTTGATATAGTTTAAATATTCCCCCCAACGAATAGTTAACTGTATAATTTTGAAGAATCTTGTTCAAATGAATCATACACTTTGTTAACATGGCTGCCAAATTGTGGCACAAGAAGTCCTCTCTTTTTTTTAAAGGATCAAATTTTATTTTATTTTTTGTTTCAAATGTTAAGATTGTCAGGATCACATGAATGATAATTACCCTCTGTCGTGGATTGACTTGCGTCCCCAAAAAATATCTGTTAGCTTGGCTAGGCCATGATTCCCAGTATTGTGTGATTGTCCACCATTTTGTCATCTGATATGATTTTCCTATGTGTTGTAAATCCTATCTCTATGATGTTAATGAGATGGGATTAGCGGCAGTTATGCTAATGAGGCAGGACTCAATCTACAAGATTGGATTGTGTCTCAAGCCAATCTCTTTTGAGATACAAAAGAGAGAAGCAAGCAGAGAGATATGGGGACCTCATACCACCAAGGAACAAGAGCCAGGAGAATAGCGCATTCTTTGGGCCCGGGGCCCCTGCACTAAGAAGCTCCTCGACCAGGAAAGATTGATGACAAGGACATTCCCCCAGAACCGACAGAGATAGAAAGACTTCCACTGGAGCTGGCACCCTGGGTTCGGATTTCTAGCCTCCTAGGCTGTCAGGGAATAGATTTCTGTTTGTTAAAGCCATTCACTTGTGGTATTTCTGTTGCAGCAGCACTAGATAACTAAGACACCTTCTACCTGTAAACGTATGCTTAAAGCAGCATTTACTTATTATCTCACAGTTCTATAGGTTAGAAGTCTGATACAAGTCTCACCAGGCTAAAATCAAGGTGTCAGCAGGGATGTGTTCGTTATTGGAAGCTCTGGGGAAAAATCTGATTCTAAGCTCATTCAAGTTGTTGGCCAAATTCAGTTCTTTGCAGTTGTAGGACAGATGTCCCCATTTCCTGGCTGCCTGTTAGCCAGAGCCAGTCTTTGCTCCTAGAAGCCGCCTGTGTTCCTTCTCATGCTTTCCATGAGTTGCTAGAGGCCTCGCTCCAGTCCTTACCTGCTGCCCCTGCCTCTCAGAACCATCAGTGGTGTCTCAAATCCTTTTCCAGCTTGGAATCTCCCTGGTTTCTCTTCTGTCACACCTCTCTGAATCCAGGCAGAGAAAGTTCTGATGTGATTAGACTGGATCCTCTCAGATAACCCAGGATAATCTCCTATTTAAGGGTAACCTAAATTAATTTGCCATGTAGTGTAACCTTTCACAGGATCCAGGGGTTAGTCATAGACATCATTGAGGGGTCACTATTGGGCCTACCATACTATTGTTTTCTCTTTTTTTAAGGTTGGTTTTAGTTTTATCTACCCTGACAAATCATTTAAAGGTGATTACTAGAGGAAAGGTGATTTCCTCTAATCTACTTAGGATCTAAACTATTTAATCAAAGTGGTTACAACTGTACAAGCATGATAATTTAGACATGGTGGCTCTGTCACCTCCATCTTACTGTTCACTTTATATACTTTCTCAGAAAAAGGTTCATATATGGGGCAGTTGGAAAAGATGAAGGAAGAAAAGAGGTAGCCACTCCTCCTTAGATAAAAGGCTATGTCCCGGAAGTCTTCCCCATCCTTCCCTGTGTTTGTATATCCTGAACAGAAATGTAGCGGAAATAGTATGAACTTCCTCAACTGTCTGGCAGCTAAATGTATCTCTTTCTGTGCAGTGGTTCAACGTATTACCATTGTAGGCTGGTGTGTCAGAGTGTCATCCTCTCAATCACCCTTTTTCAACCAATGCTGGAGAGTTATGAGACAATGCACCAATGTGATATAAAGTCCTCTCTTTACATAACTATCAGATATGAATAATGATTTACAAACCTACAGGAACTCATCCCAGTTAATGATCTTATTCATTCTTGGTTTATAAATTATTGACAAAAGGCATGCTAATTAATTCAATCTGAGTGATCATCAGAAATAAAATATTGAGCTGGCTTATGGGGTTCCTTAATATGTTTTATGCATTCTATTGATGAGGTCTGATAGTTAATGTTAATGAAGTCAAAAAAGAGACATACATAATAGGAGGAGGGATACCAGAGGGTTTGGAATACAGGATGGAAACAGATGGAGAAAGAATTGCAAAGGAAATGACGGTCACATCAATAACCATGGACTTTCTGGTTATTTGAAAGACAACAAACAGTAAGCAGCAAAAAAAATAAAATAATGTTTGTTTCACAGGCTGTAAAACCATACTAAGGAAACTTGGTGGTGCAGAAGTTAAGCATTCAGCTGCTAACCAAAATCGGCAGTTCAAACCCACATGCCGTTCCTCGGGAGAAAGATGTAGCAGTCTGCTTCCATAAAAAGTTATAGCCTTGGAAACCACATGGGGCATTTCTACCCTATAGGGCAGTTCTCCCCTGTCCTATAGGATTGCTATGAGTCGAAATGAACTCAATGGCAATGGGTTTTTTTTTTAAAAGCTGAAATTTTCCATTATCTTTCATGGTTAAAATAGCCTAGCTTGCAAGACATTTTTCACTCTTGAATTAAGTTCTAGGAAGGAAACATTATTTTTTCTTACCCAATATATTTTTAATAGATCTTCTTAAGAGATAAAATGTACATTGTGTAATTATGGAATTTCTAAAAGCAGAGACAAAAAGAAATGGAATATTTGAGATACTAAGAATACACATCATGTGTTATATTTACATCAAATAATATTTGCTTACACATACAATAAGGGAGTAAGTAAAAATCCTGTTATAGTGTACTTGGTTTGGTATTTAAGTCACTAAAACATTGCTCCTTTATTTTACATATTAGGCTTAGATCTGACATTGTTCAGTATACCAACCTCCTTTACTAATATTATTGGACTATATGGTATATTCCCTTATGATGGAGTTGCTGTGTTCTGTGTCTTACAAATGATAAACGACATAGCTCAGGACGTGGCTCATCCAGCTCACTGGAATAGCCTGGAAAATAATTCTGCCTTCTGGAGTAGGGCATGTGGGATGGCTTCAGACTTAGCTACAGTTGACAGAAAGAATTATTAGTCCATGAAAACAATATAATAAATACCCAAAGGAGTCTGTGACCCATGACAGGTGGTAGCTCTAATCCAATGATGGACAGAACTTGGCAGCAAAGCATCTGGAAATAAATAGCATCATCAGTGTCTAACAGAATAGAAGAGTTCTGGCCATAACAGTCAAAGAGTTGAGTCTAGAAAAAATTAAATAGGGTCCAATTATCCATGCTTTAAAGGTGCAGGGTGCTGAGCAGAGTTCAGTTTTCAGAAGGGATACATCAGTGAAGACCCATTGCTGACCCGGTGCTGATCCCCTTAGAGTCACAAATCTTCATTCTCTTGTCTAAGGTAGGGATTTATTAAAGGTGGGAACCAGAGCACTTAACAGTGAGACAAGCACGGCCATGAAGCAGGTATAATTGTTCTCAAATCAGGTATGCAAGAATTCCTTGGATATCTTTGTAAAACTACAGATACTTTCTTATCCATCACCCACAATGACCCTCTGCATTGTTTTATAAAGCATCTCAAGTCATCTGAAGACTATACTTTGGAAAGATGGTTAATGATTAGGAAGTGATCTCTGGAGATGGAGAGATCTATGACTACATACAGACACCTTTATATCCTAGCTGTGTGACTTTGATCAAATTACTTAAATTCACTAAGTCACTGCTTGAAACATAAAATGGTAATAAATTCAACCTCACAAGATTGTCATAAGGATTAAATGATAGGCTAGTGTTCTGAGGTTTAGATAAATCCACTGATATCAGGTCGATTGTGACTCATCGCGATGCTGTAAGACAGAGCAGCATTGCCCCATAGGGTTTCCAAGACAGTAAATCTTTATTGAAGCAGATTGCCCCATCTTACTCCCACTGAGCCACTGTTGAGTTTGAACCAACAACCTTTCCATTAGCAGCCTAGTGGTTTATCCAGCAGGGATCCTTGTGTTAGATTATTGTTCTTGTTCTTGTTGTTAGGTGTTGTCGAGTTGGTTCTGACTCATAGTGACCCTATGTACAATAGAACAAGGCACTGCCCAGTCCTGCGCCAATCTCATGATCATTGTAATACTTGAGCCCATTGTTGTAGCCACTGTGTTAATTTGTCTCTTTGAGGGTTTTCCTCTTTTTTGCTGACTCTCTACTTTACCAAGCATGATGTCTTTCTCCAGGGACTGGTCCCTTCTGATAACATGTCCAAACTACGTAAGAGGAAGTCTTGCCATCCTTGCTTCTAAGGAGCATTCTAGCTGTAAAAGTACTTCTTCCAAGACAGATTTGTTCATTCTTCTGGCAGTCCATGGGCTATACAATATTCTTCACCAACACCATAATTCAAAGGCATCAATTCTTCTTTGGTCTTCCTTCTTCATTCTCCAGGCTTCACATGCATAATATCAGGCAAATGAAAGCACCATGGCTTGGGTCAGGGTTAGTCCCCAAAGTGAAATATTTGCTTTTTAACACTTTAAAGAGGTCTTTTACAGCAGATTTGCCCAATGCAATGTATCTTTTGATTTCTTGACTGCTGCTTCCATGGGCGTTAACTGTGGATCCAAGTAAAATGAAATTCTTGACAACTTCAATCTTTTCTCTGTTTATCATGATGATGCTTATTGGTCCAGTTGTGAGGATTTTTGTTTTCTTTACATTAAGGTTCAATCTATACCAAAGGCTGTAGGTAGCCTTTGATCTTCTTCAGTAAGTACTACAAGTCCTCTTCACTTTCAGCAAACAAGGTTGTGTCATCTGCATATTGCAGGTTGTTAAGGAATCTTCCTCCAATCCTGTTGCCGTGTTCTCCTTCATATAGTTCAGCTTCTCCGATTTTTTGCTCAGCATATAGATTGAATAAGTATGGTGAAAAGATATAATCCTGATGCACATCTTTCCTAATTTTAAACCACACAGTATCCCATTGTTCTGTTCAAAGGACTGCCTCTTGGTCTATGTGCACGTTCCTTATGAGCACAATTAAGTGTAATGGAATTCCCATTCTTCGCAATGTTATCCATAATTTGTTATGATCCACACAGTCAAATGCCTCTGCATAGTCAATAAAATACAGGTAAACATCTTTCTGGTATTCTCCACTTTCAACCATGATCCATCTGACATTAGTAATGATATTCCTTGTTTCAGGTCCTCTTCTGAATCTGGCTGGAATTTCCAGCAATTCCCTGTTGATATACTGCAGCAACCACTTTTGAATGATCTTCAGCAAAATTTTACTTGCATGTGATATTAATGATACTGTTCAATAATTTCCATATTTTGTTGGATCACCTTTCTCTGGAATTGGTACAAATATGGATCCAGTTGTTTGGCCAAGTAACTGACTTCCAAATTTCTTAGCATAGACGAGTGAGCCCTTCTAGCACTGCATCCATTTGTTGAAAAATCTCAATTCGTATTCCATCCATTCCTGGAGGCTTGTTTTTTGCCAATGCCTTCAGTGTGGCTTGGACTTTTTCCTTCAGTACTGTTGGTTCTTGATCATCTGCTATCTTCTGAAATGCTTGAACATCGACCAGTTCTTTTTGGTACACTGATTCTGTGTATTCCTTCCATCTTCTTTTGATGCTTCCTGCATCATTTAATATTTTCCCTGTAGAATCCTCCAATATTGCAGCTTGAGGTTTGAAGTTTCTCCTCAGTTCTTTTAGCTTGAGAAATGCCAGGCGTGTTCTTCCCTTTTGGTTTTCTAACTCCAGGTCTTTGCACATTTCATTGTAATACTTTACTTTGTCTTATCGAGCTACCCTTTGAAATCTTCTGTTCAGCTCTTTAACTTCATCATTTCTTCCTTTTGCTTTAGCTACTCTATGTTCCAGAGCAAGTTTCAGAGTCTCTTCTGACATCCATTTTGGTGTTTTCTTTCTTTCCTATCTTTAATGACCTCTTGCTTTCTTCATGATATTATGTCCTTGATATCATTTGTCAACTCATCTGGTCTTCTGTCATCAGTGTTTAATGAGTCAAATTTATTCTTGAGATGATCTCTAAATTCAGGCGGAATATACTCAAGGTTATACTTTAGCTCTTGTGGACTTGCTGTAATTTTCTGTAGCTTCAACTTGAACTTGCATATGAGCAATGATGCCCTGTTCCACAGCTGGTCCCTGGCCTTGTTCTGACTGATGATATTGAGCTTCTCCATTGTTCTTTTCACAGATGTAGTCAATTTGCTTCCTGTGTATTCCATCTGGCTAGGTTTATATGTATAGTCACTGTTAATGTTGTTGATAAAAAGAATTTGCAATGAAGAAGTAGTTGGTCTTACAAAATTCTATCATGCAATCTCCAGCTTCCTTTCTATCACCAAGGCCATATTTTCCAACTATTGATCCTTCTTCGTTTCCAACTTTCACATTTTAATTACCAGTAATTATTAATTCATTTTTATCACGTCTGTTCAATTTCAGACTGCAGAAGTTGATAAAAATCTTCAGTTTCTTCATCTTTGGCCTTAGTGGTTGGTGCATAAATTTGAATAATAGCCATATTAACTGGTCTTCCTTGTAGACGTATAGATATTATCCTATCACTGACAGCACTGTACTTCAGAATAGATCTTGAATGTTCTTTTTGACAATGAACATAATGCCATTCCTCTTTAATTTGTCATTCCCGGCATAGTATACCATATGATTGTCCAATTCAAAATGGCCAATACCAGTTCATTTCAGCTCATTAATGCCTAGGATATTGATCTTTATGTGTTCCATTTCATTTTTGATGACCTCCAATTTTCCTAGATTCATACTTCATACATTCCATGTTCTGATTATTAATGGATGTTTGCAGCTGTTTCTTCTCATTTTGAGTCACGCCACATCACCAAATGAAGTTCCTGAAATCTTGACTCCATCTATGTCATTAAAGTCAACTCTACTTTGAGGAGACAGCTCTTCCCCAGTCATATTTTGAGTGCATTTCAACCTAAGGGACTCATCTTCCAGCACTATATCAGACAATGTTCCGCTGCTATTCATAAGGTTTTTACTGGCTAATTTTTTCAGAAGTAGAACCGCCAATTCCTTCTTCCTATTCCATCTTAGTCTGGAAGCTCCACTGAAACCTATCTGCCATGGGTGACCCTGCTGGTGTTTGAAATACTGATGGCAAAGCTTCCAGCATCACAGCAACACACAAGCTACCACAGTATGACAAACTGACAGACGTATGGGGTTTTGTTAGATAGTAGGGATAAAAAAGAAATGAAAAGTCATGGCCTGTGGGTACAATTATTGCTTTAGTATTCTTAGCCATAAAATACAGCTGCACTTATGCTAAGTGCAGCTCCTTACAGGCCTCTGTGTTATCTACGTCAGTATAAATGACTAAGGCCAGCCACATCTTGTTTAATTGCCCTGTTTTTCTGAAACTGTCTTGTGATCTGTTTTACTGCTTGCCATATACATACCCAAATTCCTTTCCCCTTACCCAAGACTGATTGTTATCCAACTGAAAACTCACTGTCTTGTGATCTGCTTTACTGCTTGCTGTATCTATTATAAATAAACGCTTGGGACAGAGGTGGGGGTCGACTCCTCCGAGTGACCCTCCTGGCCCCACTTCTCTGTAAGAGTTGTGCAGTTGGTTACTGTCTTCGCCGTCCCAATTACCATCACCGCTGCGACAATGGCCCTTCTTCTTGAGATCACCTCAGAGTCAGAAGTGGTCAGCTGTGATGGTGGTTGCTTTGGTTGGATTAGTGGCAATAAAAAGTAAGAAAAGAATGGAAAGGGCTATCTTCCTACAATTCAGAGAGGTAAGTGTTCTCTGCGGAAGGATTACTGCTTAGGTATTTGACAAGGAGGGACGATTTGAATTAGAAATATACACTTATATTTAAAAATATCATAAAAACTGATGTGTCAATTTCCTAGGGCTGCTGTAACAAACTGCCACAAACTTGGTGTCTTAAAAAAATAGCAATGTATTCCCTGACAGTTCTGGAGGCTAGAAGTCTGAAATCAATGTATCAACAGAGTTGGTTTCTTCTGGAGCCTCTGAGGGAAAAACTGCTCCGTGCCTAACTCCTAGGTTCTGGTGACTGTGGCAATTCTTGGTGTTCCTTGACTTGTAGCTGCATAATTTCACTGTCTGCCTCTATCTTCATATGGCTTTCCCCCATATGTGTCTCTCTGTCTTCTCCTCTTCCATCTCTTATAAGGAAAATGTAATTGGATTTAGGGCCCAGCCTAGTCCAGGATAATCTCATTTCAAGATTCTTAATTACATTTGTAAATACCCTTTTTCCAAATAAGGTCACATTCCCAGGATCCAGGTAGACATATCTTTTGGGGGGCAACCATTCAATCCACTACCCCTGATTTGGATAGAAAGAAGATATCCTTTTGTTTTCATTCAATAGAATCTGAAGATTTAAATATAGTTATTATTTAACCCAAAAGAGACAGCACAGAATAATAAAGTATATTATTCAGTGGGAATTATCACTCAGTCAAAACTGTTATTGGTGTTGTTAGCTGCCGTCAAGTCAATTCCTACTTGTACTGACCCTATAAGACAGAGTAGAACTGCCCCATAGGGTTTCCAAGGAGCAACTGCTGGATTTGAGCTACCAACCTTTTGGTTAGCAGCCGAGATCTGAATCACTCTACTACCTGAGCTCCTAGTCAAAACTAGCACTATACTAAACACCACTTGAGAGGAGCACCAGTTTGAAGTTAAAAAATTTGCAAGCAGACAATACTTTTCTGGAAGTCTACAACTGTGAACTAAAGAAATCTAAAAGAAAAAAATACTCAGAAGGCCAGTTTTGTGTTGCATGTAATATATTATAACATAAAAGTTCAAAATAGGAGTTCCAGCAAAATGGCGCTCTAGGCAGAAGCACCATGCCGTCCCTCCACAGCAAAGATCCGAAAAACTAAGCTGAACAGAGAATACAACAATCCTGAAACCCTAAAACATCAAATGAAGAGATAAAGAACTCAGCCAAGCACCAAATGGAGTGAGAAAACTGACAGAAAAC
>NW_004443943.1:7174940-7220932 GCF_000243295.1 Trichechus manatus latirostris | reverse complement strand
TGACAAGGGCTAAAAAGCAGAAGGGGACAAGGAAGCTGGTGATAGGGAACCCAAGGTTGAGTAAGGATATTGTTGATGTGTTGTGAGATTGTTAACTATTGTCATAGAGCAACATTTGTAGTAACTGTTAAATGTGAAACTATTTTGTTCTGTAAGCCTTCATCTTAATTGAGAATAACAGCACAATTTGAAGAGCGTAGTCAATGTCACTGAACTGTGCATGTAGAAATTTTTGAAATGGTGTATCTTTGGCTATGTGTATTTTTACCAAAAAAAAAGAGTTTGAGAAGTTGGAGGGTTGATATGTTGTGGGGTTGTTAACCAATGTCATAAAACAACACGCGTACTTCTGTTTTATGAGAAACTATTTTTCTGTAAGCCTTCACCTGAAGTACAATAAAAAAAAAAAAGACATTAAAAAAAAAAGTTCAAAATATATCTGACAAACTATAGTGAAACAGAATTGCTAAAGAAAGGAGAACTTTGAGATACAATTTTTTATACATAAAGTTCCTGAAAACTGCATTCGTCTGCAGTTTCTGTTGGTGGTTAGGTTTTCTGGTCTCGATACTAATGGGGAGATACAGAAGGTTATTGGTGTTTGTCTGGCTAAAATATTCCAACCATGATACTTAATGCGTACCGACGTGTAACACGAAAAGTACATAGGGTCATTTGTTACTATATATATGAATTTGCTGGATATTTCTTTTGAGTTCTTCCAGAATTAGGGGGTTTCAATATCCCTGATCTTTTCCAGACCATTCTACTAACCATTTGAAATTCATAATAAGTCATGGCTAAGGCTGTTTGCTTGAAGAAAAAATACAACAAAAGGAGAAAATTCTGGCCTACATTTCCTTGTACTTGTTCAAAACAGACGGATGGAGGTTGTTCTGCTCTACACTAGAAATAACAAATTGCAGAATAATTATATTCACTTATGTTATAGACGAAAACATAAGTGGATATAATTGGCTCCCCATCTGCAATGGCTCCCCATCCCCAACTCCTGCCAGAAGAAATCTTTACAAACTGAGTCCAAGCTCTGCTGCTATCCAGCTGTATGTTGATAGGCAATTATCTTCATTTTACGCTGCCTTTGTTTCTAAGGCTATCAGGTAAAATAACCTGTCAGACAACTCCCAGATTGTCAATTCTGGGATTCTGGGATTTTGCAAATTGGAAGCGTCCTAAACCATATGCAGGCGTTCTTCGATGCCCATGACATGTCAGCGAGAGCAGCTGCCTGCATGCTACTCCACAGATGTGGGGTGCTCACTTACATCTGGAAATTCAGAAGGTCCTCTCCCCTATCTAAATGGTTGTTGGTTTCCATCTCTCACTAGCCCCACTTTACAAGCCTTGAACATCAAGTTCAGAAGATGCATCAAATTCCACTGTCAGCAAGTATCCTACTCTCATTGGGAGACTAGGGATTCCCCAGCACATGACAAAAGAGGCAGCCCTGACAGCCTCAGTCTGATGTTGCCTAAGCCATACAAACTTTATTGACCTCTCCTGTGACAAAGTCCTCAGGAGGAAAAGCCTCTATTCTGTTTCTTCTTGTCAGCTCTTTTATCTCATCATATTTATTACATTGGACATGCCACCTGGTGTCATGAGAGGTTTTGGAGGACAATCAAGGTCCTGGCTAGGTATATTCTGCCAAATTAGGCAGGCCCCCAGCAGGCACTCAGTTCACCAGAGAACTGACTATGCTTACGGCTGTATGCATGTCAGGAGAAGCACACCCTGTCAGCTCTATTCTCAAAAGATATCCATAATCTAGCCATTTCTCTCTACCTCCATGGATATCACTGTATTTCATGTTATCATCATCTTTCACCTAGATCAGTGCAGGGGGCTCCTAACCAGTGACTCAGTTTTCTACTTTTGCTCCCCTACATGCTAATCTGCAGAAAGCACGCACAAAATCATGTCATTTTCTTGCTCAAAATTATTACCTGGCTTCCTGACACATTCAGAGTAAAATTGAAACTCCTCACCATGGAGTAAAGAGCCCATAAGACCTGGGCCTTGGCATTCTTTCTTTCTTCTCTCTCCCTTATTCTCTTGCTCTAAGCATCATAGACTTCTCACTGTGCTATGGACACACTCAGAACCCTCCATTTTCAGGACCTTTGTCTCAATGCTTTCCTCTTTCTAGGACACTATTCTTCCTATTCACTTGACATTCTGCCTCACTTTATTCGGTCTATGTTCAGGTATCACATCATCAGGGTTGCTTTTCCAGACCTAAGTCGAACATAAAACTCCTTTCATTCTATCTACTTACCTGGCTTTATTGTTTGTTTGTTTGTTTTTATTTATTTATTTCTTCCTCAGAGCAATACCTGACATAATATTCTATATTTTTGCTTATTTGGTTAGATCTTTTATACTCAAATAAGAGCTCATTGAGATAGAGACTTCTACAATTCACTACTGTATAATCAGTACCCTGAAAAGTGCCTAGCCCTATTAAGCACCAAATTAATATTTATTGAAAGGAAAAAAAAAGCAACAATGAATTCACTGTTTGAATCTTTGTATCATTTAAGAAAATCAGAATGATCCAGAACTTACCTATATGGATCATTAGCCTAAATCAGGGGTCTGCAAACTATGGCCTGAGAGGCACATTCAGCTTTATTGCAGCAAAGCCACGCTCATTCATTTACCTATTGTTCATGGCTGATTTGGGGCCACAACGGCAGAGCTGGATAATTGTGCCAAGAGATCTTATGGCCTGCAGAGCCTAAAATATTTAGTATCTAGCCCTTTACAGAGAATGTTTGCAAGTCCTAGCCTAAATTATGAAATTCCGGACTTTTTTTCTTAAATTTCCTTTTTCTCTGGCATCATTGCTTTTCTATATATCTAGTTATCTCTAAGCAAAACTATAGTCAACAAAACTGCTACCAACTTTAAAAAAGAAAAATAAAGATAACTAGGAAGAGTTCAGTGTTAGTTGTTAAACTTCAGAACCACTTACATAATTGCAAGTGTTTCTCTTCACCAGTTCTTCCTATCACTTAATCCGGCATTTTTCTGAGGTGATAGCTACTTCCAAAAAGAAAAGCCCCCCAAATTCTTTGTTCTCAAGGCTAGAAACTACTTACAGCAATGTTGTTTGAACAAAAGGATTTTGCTTAAAATAATTTTTCCTTCAGAGAGTTTCTTGTAAGAATACACCTCTTTCACATCCACCTATAGAGGACATTTTGTAAAAACTGTTTCCCTTTGGGAAATCTGTGTCCTTTGCTAGATAGATGCGCAAGATGCTGAGATAGAAAGAAGGGGCGACTTGTTTCTGCCCAAATCCATTTTTCATCGCGTTCTTGGTCACCAGTTGAGGCTCATTGTCCGACATAAAGATTTTCCATCTGGAAATCTAGGCAGGATACTTATTTTTTATTCCCTCAAAGACAAGGATATATGGCTATCATTGCTTAATTGACCACTCTAGCTCCTGCAAATAGGAGATTGATTAGGGTGGATGACGGTCAACTACTGAAAACTTATCTAAGTGGTAGCCCCGATCATATCTACAATGCCAGAGGTGTTCTTTTTACTAGAACAGATCAACACAGCCTCTAACAACTGCCAAGGGTTTGCTGAACTAGAACATGTATTCTTCAATCTACACCAGGGAAGAGAATGAAAGGCACTTTGTATCCATCTAGGGCAGAGAGCAGTACACATTCACAGCCTTGCCCCAGAGCTCCGTTAATTCTCCTGGTCTGTCACAATATTCTATAGAACATCATATTTATTCACTACAGTCTTGAGCAGGAAGCGGCAAGTAACCCTGATGCCCTGTTAAGACAAACATGTTTCCCAAGGTGAGAGAGAAACCATACAAAGATTCAGTGTCCTGCCCTATTGGTGAAGATTTTAGAGATCCAAAGATTTGTGGCATGCCAACATATCCTGTCCAAGTTAATAGAATAAGTTTTCAATGTATTTTATATCTGTATTGATGTCACTTTCCTTTCTCCTAATGCCATTTTCTTTCTCCTTCTCCTCCTTCCCCTTTTCCTCTTAATTCCTCTCTCTCTCCCTGTCTCCCTCTCTTCCTTTCTCTCTTTTTACCTTCTTCTCTCCCTCCCTCTTTCTCTGAAATGAATTCAGATTTGCCAAAGTTTGTATTATATTTTAAATGTCTTTCTAAAGCATAAAACCAAAAAAAAAAAAAACTCATTGCCATCAGGTCAATTCCAACTCATAGCAACCCTACAGGACAGAGTAGAGCTGCCCCATAGGGTTTCCAAGGCTGTAAATTTTTACAGAAGCAGACTGCCACATCTTTGTCCCGCAAAGCAGCTGATGGGGTTCGAACCACTGACCTTTCGGTTAACAGGCGAGCACTTAACCACTTTGCCACCAGGGCTCCTAAACCATAAGCTTTGATTTTTTGGATAACATAAAAGCTAACTAATTTTACTTCTTTCCTATTATTGTTTCACCAGTCTTGGAATTTTACTTTTTTTGAGTTTTGAAAAATAATTTTCAGCACATTGAGCCAAATGTTTAATGCATTAGTTTTCCATATGTCACACGTTTCCATAATTTGAAGGTGGCATCAGGATTAGAGAAAGACTCATTAACAACTGGCAATATGCAGATGACACAACCTTGCTTGCTGAAACCTAAGAGGATTTGAAGCACTTACTGATGAAAATCAAAGACTACAGCCTTCAGTAGGGATTATATCTCAACATAAAATGAAAATCCTCACAGCTGAACCAATAAGCAACATCATGATAAACAAAGAATAAGATTGAAGTTGTCAAGGATTTCATTTTACTGGGATCCACAATCAACGTCCATGGAAGCAGCAGTCAAGAAATCAAATGATGCATTGCATTAAGACTTCTTTAAAGTGTTAAAAAGCAAAGATGTGACCTTGAGGACTAAGATGTGTCTGATCCAAGCCATGGTATTTTCGATCGCCTCATATGCATTGAAAGCTGGACAATGAATAAGGAAGACCTAAGATTTACACCTTTGAATTACAGTGTTGGCGAAGAATGTTGAATATACCATGGACTGCGAGAAGAACGAACATATCTGTCTTGGAGGAAGTACAGCCAGAATGCTCCTTAGAAGGGAGGATGGTGAGACTTCATCTCACATACTTTGGACATGTTATAAGGAGGGACTAGTTCCTGAAGAAGGATATCACGTTTGATAAAGTAGAGGGTCAGCAAAAGAGAGGAAGATCCTCAAGGAGATGGACTGACACAGTGGCTGCAACAATGGGCAGGACCCGGCAGTGTCTCATTCTGTTGTAGTAAGGGTCGATATCAGTCAGAACCGACTGGATGGCACCTAACAACAACAACAAAATAATTTTCTTTGATTATTGCCAAAAGCTATCTCACATGTTTATATATATGAGGCACTAATTTTGGTTTCTAAAATAATTGTAGCTTTAGTCTTGATTTTCTTTTTAAGACAAGATAGTTCTGTTATGTTTGGCTTGTTTGTATTACTTCCCAAGTGTATTGTTTTTGCAATAATTTTGTTGCTTCTAATTTTATTGAATTATGGTCACAATCCTGGAAGTATACTCTATAATAGTTATGTTAACGGAAAAATAAAAAATGAGCATAAACATTAAAAAATAAATGTATAATAGGAATTTTTCAAGGTTTTAATTTACCTAGAGATTTATAGTCAGAGTTCAGTGAAGTATCCCCAACTATGATATTTTATCTGTGAAACTATGATTTCTGCTTCATGCAAAACTCAGGGCCAGTTTCCAAAACACTCTAAGGCCATTGGAACTTGTCCTAAGGACTGAACAACTAGGATCTCCTCTCTTCTCTGTTTATTCCCCTTCTGCCTGGCAGGTAGACACGTCTGACTATCGTTCCCATTTACCTCCTCCTTTTCCTCTCACCAGAGGTTCCTCGGTGGTATAAATAGTTTGTGCTCAACTACTATCTGAAATGTGGGTGGTTCGAATTCATCCAGCAACACCACAGAAGAAAGGCCTGGTGATCTGCTTTTGTAAGATTGTATCTATTAAAAATCATATGGAGTACAGCTGTACTATGTAACACATGGGGTTGCCATGAGTTGGATTTGACTTAGTAACAGGTTTGGTTTGTTTTTTATTTCTCATCATTTGCCCCTGTATGGTTTTACTCCTGATAATCTTCCCTCCTTTATAATGCGCAAGCGTTTAAAAATTTTGGCTCACTACAGAGTAAATTGTTTCATTCATTTTATCTACTTCAGACTTGCATTCTCTTAAAGTTATACTGCCCTTTGTCTTTCTTTTTTTTTTTTTTAATTTAACTTTTTATTTTGAAAGGATTGTAAATTCACATGCAGTTGTAAGAAATAATGCAGGGAGATCCCATGCACCCTTTCCCCAACCCAACATCACAACTAGGACATTGACACTGACACCATGAATGTCCAGGATCCATGATTCCTTCCTGTTGCCCTTTTATAGCCACACTTACTCCCCATCCTTCATCTCTGGTGACCACTAATCTGTTCTCCATTTCTGTATTTTTGTTATTCCAAGAAAGTTACATAAATGGAATCACATAGTATGAAACCTCTTGAGACTGGCTTTTTTCTTTCTTTCTTTCCTTTTTTAAATCATATTTTATTGTATTTTAGGTGAAAGTTTATACAGAAAATTAGGTTCCCCTTTAATAACTTTTATCCAAATTGCTCCATGCCATTGGTTACAATTTTTACAATGTGTTGGAATTCTCCTTGTCTATTCTGTTTGTTCTGTTTCCATTGATCTAGCTTCCCTTCCCCTCCTTGACATCTCATCTTTGCTTTTGGGTAATTGTTCACTGTTTGGTCTCATATAGTTAATTGTTTAATATGGCACATTACTCACAGGTGATATTGTTTATTTTATAAGCCAAACTATTATTTGGCTGAAAGGTGACCTATAGAAATAGTTTCAATTCCAAATTCAAAGGTATCTTAGGGTGATAGTCTCCGGGGTTGCACTAGTCTCCATTGGTCCAGTAGGTCTGGCCTTTTTTTAAGAATTTGAGTTTTATTCTACATTTTTCTCTCATTCTATGCAGGAACTTCTATTGTGTCCCTAGTCAGAACAGTCAGTAGTGGTAGCCAGGAACCACCTAGTTCTTCTGGTCTCAGGTTAGAAGAGGCTGTGGGCTATTAGTCCTGTGGACTAGTTTCTTTTTTGATTTTTTTTTATTTCCTTCATTGTATTTTGCTCCATATGAGTAGGGACCAAATCAGTCTTTTTCTTTCTCTGCACATCTAAAATATAGTGAACACAATGTATTTAGATAGCTTTACATAATGACTTCCTTCACTGTGACGTGTATTTGTCTTTCTTCCTTCAGTAGACTAAATCTCCTTAAGAATGATGGTGGACTTCTATTCCTAGCTACTTCTCATAGCTTGACAATTGTTCTACTTTTCTCAGGAACGGTGATCAATAAATGTACTCGAATTTTATTGAAAATTTCACTTTTCTTCTCTGGACTACCAGTACACACTATGTACAACTGTTGTTGTTTGCCATCAAGTTGATTCCAACTCACAGCATCACAGCAAGTAGAAGTACCCCATGGGGTTTCCAAGGCTGTAATCTTTATGGGAGCAGATTGATAGGTCTTTTCTCCCACAGGGTAGCTGGTGGGTTGGAACTGCTGACTGTTCAGTTGGCAGCCAAGCACTTAACCTTTGCACCACCAGGGCTCCTTCATGTAAAACTAAGACTATATATTTCATTGAAAGCTTATATTGATTTTTCTTAATAAACTTGTCCTTTCAAAGAAGAGAACAAGTATCTGTAAAAGTGTAGAAAATTATTATTTATAACATTTCCCAAGTCTTTCCTAACTATGAAAATGTAAAACCTAGCTAGTTTCACACATACTATTTTTTTAATTTATTAGAGCCTTCCTTAAATGTATTTACACATCTAGCTAGATTTTGTCATCTTTCAGAGTTTATGGTTTTTATATTATTTAGATCAAAATGTAATATTGATTATGTATAAGCATTAAAGTACAAATCATGTGAAATCATGGGTTTCAGTATTGTTCTTATCATAGTCCTTAAATGAAAAAAGAGTTTTAGAATAGAGCATTGGAGCTGAAAACAATAAGATTAAACTCTTAAACAGGAGTATTCATGCTCTGAACCTTCAGGGATAATTTCAAGTTGCCTGAATTTACCCCAGAAAATATTATAAATCAGATCTCTTGACTTAATTCTAACTATGTGTCTCCAGTTGGCAGTGACTGCCTTTTGGGAATATCACTACATAATATTATCCAAATATCTTTTGAATCAATGCCAGAGGAATTCAATTCAAGTTATTTGATAAAAGAAACCTCAAGAATCCGATAAACAAGTTGAATATTTGGGGAATATAGTAAAATTTTTTAACTATGGAAAGGAAGAAGAACATCCCTATTTTAGGAAAAGTGACATTAAGAAGAGCACAAGGGTGAGCAAACATGGACATGCACAATTTTGAATATTATCCAAGAAGTTTCTCTCACATCTCCAGCAAGCTAACTGATCACTTTATCTCATCAGTTCTAATGTTTTAATCATCTCTAAGATCTGTCCCTTCCTCTCCAATTCTATGTCCACTGTCTTAACTTAAACACTCATCATCGCTTGTCTAAACCTTCAAAATAGCCTTCATTCATTTAACAAGTAGCTACTGAATGCTCACTATGTATAAAGTACCCTTCTAGGGGGTGAGGATACAACAATGGACAAGATAAATTATCCAGGGTTCCCTTCTAAGACAAAAAAAAGTGAAGTAAGATAAATGATATATTTCTGAGTAGGTACTATAAAAAAAAATACAACAGCTGGTGTGAAAGAGTATGGCTGAGTGCCTAACTTACAGTGGATGGTCAATGAAGCCTCAGTGAGGAAAGAACATTTAAGAGGAAACCATCAAGGATGGTCCAGTCCTGTAAAATCATGGGCCAGGCACAACAGGCAGAGGAAGCCATGTGCTCAAATCCATAGAGAGAATGGTTAAGAAAGAAGATATGAAACATAGACCTAGCTAAAAGTAGAACAAATTAGTGAATAAATAATTTGGAGTTTATTCTAAATTCTGTTGGAAACCACTAAGGGCTTTAATATAATGGAAGTTAAAACCACAATGAACCACTTTTTACCCACCAGCTGGACAATTATTTGTGTCTGATAATACCAAGATTCGCTGAGGTTATAGAAAAACAAAAACTCTCATAGTCTTCTGATAGAAGTGGAAATTGACAAAATGACTCTGGAAACCATTTTGACACATATCCTACAAGCCCATTTTACGTATGTATCCTTGAGAAAAATGTGGAAAATATCTGCACCAAGTGACATGTACTAGAATGTTCTTGGTATATGCAATATATTCTTCATTGTAGATAAAAAACTGGAAAAAATAAGATATACCCATGCTAATGAAAACATATATAGTCACACAGCTACAAAGGTATGCGCATTCAAAAACATGAAATTAAATGAAAGAAGCAAATGTTACTAGAAGACACAGTATTATTTTTATTTTAGAAAGGGCAAAACCAAACAATAGATTATTCAGAATGTACCCAAAGATGGCAAAACTATACAGAAAAAGTAAAAGAATAATGAACAAGAAATTAGCATAGTGGATACCTCTGAGGAGTAGTTGGGAGATGGAAATGGCCAGTGAGAGGCACAAAAGGGATGTCAAAGAACCAGTACTGTTTCTTTATCTAGGTGGTGAATACATGGATACTTATTTTATTACTATTCTTTAAACTTCACATATTCATTTTATGCAGTTTTCTATATGATATATATCACAATCAACAACTGGTAGAAAGATTAATGTAAAAACTCAAAATAAAATGTTCACATAAATGGATTAAAGAGTATGTCTTACCAATAATTCCACTTCTCAGTTTCAATTCTTATTGGCTTCCATAGTCCTGTCCATTTTGTAATACTCGAAACAATTGCAACTTACCTTTGACTGTTTGTCTCGCCCACTAATTGGCAAGCTCTAAGAGAATAAGGATTAGATATGTGTTTGCTCGCTATTACATGGTTCATGGTACATACTCAATAAGTATATGTGGCATTAGGGGAAGACTAAGCCAGGTCCTATAGGCCAGGTTAAGGGTGTTGGTCTTTATCTTAAGAGTAATCAAATAGCATTTATATGTGGTACCAAGTCAGATTTCAATATTAAAAAGATCACCCTGGATCATAGGTGAAAAAAAAAAGAAAAACATCTAGAGAAAATTAAGAGTGGACAAAATAAGACCAGTTAAGGGATTACTTTGATGATCCCAATGAAGGGTACCATTAACTTGTGGCTCATATTACTCTGATGGAGACATGGCAGTGGAAATGGAAACAAATAGATGAATTAAGTTGATAAGATCCACAATACTTCATGATATATTTTAAATACTGGTAAGGGTTTGGGTAAACAATGTATCAAAGATGCTTCCCAGGTTTTTGGCTTTGAAAGGTATGGATGGGACAGGCTGTCATTTTTCTAGACAGTGATTAGTGAAAAGTAATTTGCTTCAAATTTGCCAAGGTAAAGATCATTAGCCTTTTTTTGTTTATTTTTACTGTTATTCATATTATTATCGCTATTATTTAAATATTGAGTGTGAGCTGCTATTCAAGTATAGGTGTTGACATGGATTGAATTGTGTCCCCCAAAAAATATGTGTCAACTTGGCTAGCCCATGATTCTCAGTAGTATGTAATTATCCTCCATTTTGTGATCAGATATAATTATCCTTCATTTTGTAATCCGATGTAACTATCCTCCATTTTATATGTTGTTGTCTTAGTGATCTAGTGCTGCTACAACAGAAATACCACAAGTGGATGGTTTTAATGAAGAGAAGTTTATTTCCTCATAGTCAAAGTAGGCTAAAAGTCCAAATTCAGGGTGTCAGCTCCAGGGGAAGTCTTTCTCTCTCTCTTGGCCTTCTCATCAATGTTCCCCCAGACTAGGAGCTTCTTTGCGCAGGGACCCTGGTCCAAAGGACACGCTCTGCTCCTGGCACTGCTTTCTTGATGGTATGAGGTCCCCCTGTCTCACTGCTCACTTCTGTCTTTTATATCTCAAGAGATATGAGGTCTCCCTGTCTCACTGCTCACTTCTGTCTTTTATATCTCAAGAGATTGCCTCAGGACACAATCCTGTCTTGTAGATCCAGTCCTGCCTTACTAAGACAACTGCCACCTATTCTCCCTCATTAACATCATAGAGGCAGGTTTACAACATACAGGAAAATCACACAGTACCAGGAATCATGGACTAGCCAAATTGATACACGCATTTTTTGGGGGACATAATGCAAACTATGACAGTTGTAAATCCTAAAACTTCTCTCTATGAAGTGAGATTAAGTTGAGGTGTATCTTGAGACACACGGCCTTACTCAAGTTGCACCCTTACTCAAGTCACGTCCTTACTCAAGTCACACCGTTGCTTGAGTCACATCTTTTGTCTTACAAGAGAGAAAAGGAGAGAGATGCAAGTAGAGGGAGAGGGACCTTACTATCACCAAGAAAGAAGAGCTGGGAGAGGAGGATGTCCTTTGGACCTGGGTTCCCTGTGCTGAGAACCTCCCAGACCCAGGGGAAGATTGATGCCAAGACACATGAAGATCTCCAAGGAATGCTGGATCCACAGATACTGAAAGGAGATAAGGGCCTTCCTACGGAGCCGACAGAGAACAGCTTCTCCTGGAGCTGGCACCCTAAATTTGGACTTCTAGCCTCCTAAACTGCAAGAGAATAAATTTTTGTTTGTTAAGGTGACCCACTTGTGATATTTCTATTATAGCAACACCAGATAACTAAGACAGGTGTTAAAAATACACTTAGGTATGAAAGAAGAAAAGGTACATTTCAAAGTCATTTGTGTAGAGGAATTTAAAGTTATGTATGTGGCTAACATCATCTAGAAATTTAGAAGACAGAGAAGACCAGCATCTGAGTAACTCGAGTACTTAATAGAATGGTAGAGGAAGGATGTATCTGTTAAAGGAGAGAACTGGTTAGAGTGCTAAAGATGAAACAGACAAAGAGCAAAAACATGGTGTGCTGAAGGCTGTTTCAAAAGAATGCTTCAAAAAGGGAATATTCACTATGCCAAATGGCTGAGAGATCAAAAAAGATGGTGACCAAAAATGGATTGGATTTAGCAAGATGTGAGTGCTCTTTTGCTGCAGGGGTAGGATAAATGTCATATTTAAGTGTGTTTAGGAGTGAAAAGAGTAAGAAGTAAGGAAAAGGAGAATTAAAAAAATATTAACAGTCCGTAGGAGTAATTTGGCAAAATGAACTAGGACAAAGTTTCACCAATTGTTAGATGAACAATTTTCCCCAAATTAAAAGTCTTAACAAAAAGCCAGTGCGTTACCATGTTTACACTTTATGCTATAGTAATTTTTTTCATACAGATACATCTAAAAGTAGTGAGAAATGCTTTCCATATAGGATTCTCTTGCTTAACTATCAGAGTTATTCCTGGAGGATATGCTTTATAAAAAGTCTTTCTGATTGGCTGTATCTGTGTTTTCATCTTAACATTGTCTATATCCTGCACAAATGATAAGATGGGAAATATACCACCCATTTTTATATACTAACTTAGTTAAGACAATGTATTAGTTTTCTGTTGTTGTATAACAAATTACCACAAACTTAACAGCTTTAAAAACAGCAAAATGCAGAGAAGCTGGATCACTCATGCATTGCTGGTAAGAATGCAAAATTAAACAGCCAGTCTGGAAAACAAATTGGGAGATTCTTATAAAACTAAATATGCAATTACCATATGGTCCAGTAATTGCACCCTTGAGCATTTATCCCCAAGAAATTGAAATTTATTGTGGTAGGCTGAAAAATGCCCCCTCAAAAGATATCTATATCTTAGTCCCTGGAAACTATAAATGTTACTTTATTTGGAAAAAGAGTCTTTGCAGTTGTTGATTAAGTTATGGATCTTGAGAAGAGGAGGAGGCAATGTGATCACAGAGGCAGAGAAGGAGTGATACAGTCGCAAGTCAAAGAATATTGGCAGCCACCGGAAGCTGGAAGAGGCAATGGATGAATTCTCCCTGAGAGCTTCTGGAGGGAGTACTGCCCTTCTGATACCTTGATATCAGTTCAGCGATAGTGATTTTTTACTTCTAGCCTCCAGAACTGTGAAAGAATTTCTGTTGTTTTAAGCCACCACGTCTGTGGTAACTTGTTACAGTCCACAAGAAACTAATACACTTCGATTCACACAGAAAGCTGAATGTTTGTAACAGCTTTATTTGTAATAGCCAAAAACTGGAAACAACTCAAACGCTCTTCAATAGGTGAATGGTAAAACAAATTGTGTTACATCCATAACATGGAACACTACTCAGCAATAAACAGAAATGAACTATTGATCCACACAACAACTTGGATGAATCTCAAAGAATGTATGCTGATTGAAAAAAGTCAATCCCAAAAGGTTATATACTATACAATTTCATTTATGTAATATGCTTGAAATGACAAACTCTTAGAAATGGAGAACAGGTTAGTGGGTGCCAAGGATCAGGGATGGCAGTGGGAGAAGGTTGTGGGTGGGCGGTGGGTATGGATATAGAAGGGAAACATAAGGGATCTTTGTGATGACGGGTTATTCTTTATCTTGATTGTGGTGGTAGACACAGGAGTACAAGTAAAACTGGGAAAAACTGGGTAAGATTTGAATAAATGTCAGTATCCTGGTCGTGTCATTATAGTATAGTTTTGCAAGATGTTACCACTGGGGGAAACCAGGTAAAAGGAAACACTTGCTCTCTCTGTATTATTTGTTACAATTGCATATAAATCTATAATCATGTCAAAACAAAAACTTAAAGGAAATACTTATTGGGTCACAGTTTTGTAATTCGGAAGTCCAGGTTCTTTGTTCAAGGTATCACAAAACCAAAATCCTGGCCAAGATTTTATCTGGAGATTAAAGAAAGAATCTGGTTGCTTGTTCACGTTGTTGGCAGAACTCAGTTCCTTGTGGTCATAGGACCAAAGCCCCTGTTTTCTTCCAAGCTTAGGCTGGGATCCAATCTCAGGCTCTTGCCCCAAGGTCCCCTCCAGCTCAGAGTGAGCAATGACACATTGAATCCTCTTGTGCTTGAAGGGTTTTGACTTCTCCTACTCCTGGTTGGCGAAAACTATCTTGTTTTAATGGGCCTGTCTGACTAAATCTACCCAGATAGTAATCTTAACATTAAGTGATCATCAGTAACCTTAATTACATCTGTAAAATCCTATTTGCCACATAACGTAACATAATCACGGGCCTGATAGCTCATCACAATCACAGGGATACTTAGAAGGCCATCTTAAAATATGCCTTACCACAGGTAGCAAATCCTGATTTTACCTATGTTTTTAGTTCATTTATTGACAATTTTATACCAAAACATTTAAGGGTATAAATCCCTCTGATCTATTTATCACAATTTCTTGTAGAAATATTGCTTCATATATAACTCTTTCAAAATATATAAAAATATCTCACAGTTGACATCTAAATTTAAATTTGGAATAGAACAAAAGTTAACAAGAACTAGACAATAAATAAATCAAAATAGCAGGCTTTATGGCAACACTGTAAGATAGGACTTCAGAGGCCACACTCTGTAAGTTTACCACATTTTTACATAAACCTCTGCTTGGAACTGACTTGGAGAGAAAAATTCATTTGTTTTTTGAAAATTATTATTGTTCAAACATCCATACACACAAAATAATGGTCCTAAACCTCCCTTTTCTCCAAATGTTCTTTTAGGTACTTTAATTATTTTATGTATTATTGTTGTTGTGTGCATCCAGTAGATTCTGACTCATAGCGATCCTACATGACAGGGTAGAACTGCCTCATAGGGTTTCCTAGGCTGGAATCTTTATGGGAGCAGATCACCAGGTCTTTTCTCCCAAGGAGCAGTTGGTGGGTGCCAACAGCTGACCTTTCGGTTAGCAGCCAAGCACTTAACCATTGCCCTCTAAACCCACTGCCATCGAGTTGATTCCGATTCATAGCGACCCTATGGGACAGAGTAGAACTGCCCCACAGGGTTTCCAAGGAGCAGTTGGTGGATTCGAACGGCTGACCTTTTGGTTATCAGCCAAGCTCTTAACCACTGCACCATAAGTAAAAATGTATGTATTAACAGGCTTAGCTCAAAGATTCCAAAGGTTAAAAAGTAATCACATTTGTACAAAAGAAGTTGTTAAGTATATAACTCAAAAAGGAAAAAAAAAGTATTTGTCTGCAGCTCATCAAACTCTAATGGCCCCATATATCAAACACAAAAGTTCTGTGCTGCTCAACCAATCATCCTCTGATGCAGAAAATAGCACAACCAGCAGGGAAGAAAAAGAGAATTTAAGCATATAATTGATATGGACATTATCTTAACATTACTAAGATGGAAACAACTTCTCAGAATCATTGACTAAATGGAAAATAAAAATTAAAAAAAACATGTTTTTGGAAATAGCAAAATTTCTCATTTACTTTGAAAATTTTATTGTGTAGTAATTGGGAAAAGGCTGTGGTAATATTACTTACATTAGCATTTCATTAGCACTCAGACAGAATATCAACTTTTAATAGGAAGGCAAGGAGTATCTTGGGGGTAAATTCACCAGAGATTCCTGGAGCATTACATAAACATAACTAATGAGACAAGAAATATTTTTTGCAATAAACTGTAGAAAAATTGTCTGTGCCACTCTACCAGATATTAAAAACCGCATGTCATGCCGCTGGGACCTGTTGCCAGTTGGATAGTGTCTTAGTTATCTAGTGCTGCTATAACAGAAATACCATAATAGATGGCTTTAACAAACAGAAATTTATTCTGTCATAGTCTAGTAGGCTAGAAGTCCAAATTCAGGGCGCCAGTTCCAGGGAAAGGCTTTCTCTCTCTGTCGGCTCTGGGGGAAGGTCCTTATCATCAATCTTCCTCTGGTCTAGGAGTTTTTCAGCACAGGGACCCAATTTGTACCAATTTTCACTTCCATCAAAAGTATTTGAGAATTCCAATTGCAATTCCAATTCTAATTGCTTCACATTCCAATTGACACGGTGGCAGCAACAACAGGCTTAAGTATAACAACGATCATGAGGATGGCGCAGGACTGGGCAAAATTTCGTTCTGTTTCACATAGGAGGGTTGCTATGAGTTGGAACCGACTCGAAGGCACCTAACAACAATAATTGCTCCACATACTTGTCTACACATGTTGCTATCAGTCTTTTTTTATCTTTTCCATACTAGTGCTTTTAATTTGCATTTCCCTGATCAATTAAAATGTTGAACATCTTTTTTATACTGTTAGAAAAATACCTGGAAATAGTAAGACTGCATAAGCATGTTTGCTATTGTTATTGTATAAATATTTACTGCAGGAGGTTTATAAAAATATATAAATTTAATATGTAAAAATTACTGTTTTTAAATTTACCAAAACCTTAAAATATTCGTTCCACACTTCCAAATTTTCTCTGTTATTTCATTTTAAGCTGTAGGGCGATAAAGTTAAATCAATTAAAACTTGTCTATGAATCTAGACCTGATAAGTACTGCAAAGAGGCATTAAAAGAGGATGAGGTATGACTTTGGTCCTCCATTAGCTTAGCATCAATAAAATATGAGATTAACTGCCAAAAAAGAGGCTCAATAGTGGAAAAGAGTAGGTATGTAGTCAGCAAAGACCTCAAGGCAAATGTTTCTTCTGCATTCTCTCCAGTTTTGATGCTTGGCTTATAGATCTGAAATTGAGTGTGTGTCTTATTCAGAAGTGATCATATTCTGAATTAACTGACTCATTCTTCTGAAATTCCCACAATGATAATTTTAATCATACAGCCAATTCAGTAATTTACAATGAGAAATATATATTTCTTGTGCCGAGACTTATATGAAAAACTGAGCCAAGGTCAATGAGTTGTTTGATGAACATGTTCTATGTCTTTGAAGTTGTCAATATAGTTTCACTTTTAAATTCATTCCACTAATTTGTAATGTGGTTACTCCACTTTTCTTCAGAACCAACAAAACTCCAGATAGTCTTTCCCAATGTAACCTGAAAGAGGTATTACTGCTTTTCTCCTGAAGGATCAATCTCTTAATGCACTAAATGATGATTTCAGTAATTCTGCATTACAAAACATGTTGCAAAGGATATTCTTGCACATGTATGACTGGGCATTCATGTGTTTATTTGTAAGCTAAGTTAACAGAAGTGGACCACCTGGGTTAAGGGATATGCATATATTTAACTTAGTAAATATTTTTAAATTGCTTTCCAAGAGTTTACACAAATTTTCACTACTTTAAAAGTGAGCCTGTTTTCTTAACTCTTCAAAAATTTGAAGCTTTGCCCATCTTACATGAGAAAAATAGTGTTTTTTAAATTTTTAATTACAGTTCTCCAATTGTAACTTAGGTTGTAAATTATTTTATATGGTAATTGGTCATTTGTTTTACTTTTTGGGCATACTTCCTTTTCAGGTATTTTATCCATTTTTTTGTTTGCATTTTTCTTCTTGTATATTAAGAAAATTGGATTATTTATTATATATGTTGAAAATACTTCTTCCATTTATCATTTGCCTTTTTTACTTTGTTTAAAATTTATATTTTTACTGCTATTTGTCATTATTTTTATGGTTATTTTGTTACATAGAATTAGGAACTGAACTGAAGATTTGTAACAATGACAGTGATGAAATCAAGAGAGAATTACTCAAAGTACCTGTGCAGTTCTAGACCCAGGAGGGCTCCTAAATTCTCCTGGCCACCTCCACAAGGCCAGGCTACTGCTAACCTCTAGATTCACTCCAGAAAGTCCTGGCTTCTGAGTCAAATCCAAACAGATCCTCAGGCTCAGAGAGGGTGTTAACCCACCCTCTCCAAATAGGCCTCCAAAGTTGACCCAGAGCTGAGAACTTCCCCTGGAAGACTAACAATGGATATGTCTCCTTTAGCTTTATTTCCCAACTTTTCCCCATGTCTATAGGGTCACTAGGAGCCCTGGTGGTGCGATGGTTAAGAGCTACAACTGCTAACCAAAAGGTTGACAGTTCGAATCCACCAGCTGCTCCTTGGAAACCCTATGAGGCAGTTCTACTCTGTCCTGTAGAGTCGCTATGAATCTGATTCGACTTGACAGCAAAGGGTTTCTATTCTGCAGTGAAAGCCACTACTCCCTGCTCTCCTCCCCCTCCTTTTGATGCCTTTTATATGCTCTTTCTTTTGCCTGGAAAGCTGCCCCCTGACATCTCAAACTCACTGTCCAAAGTCCACATTCAGCTTTCTGGTATTAGTTCAGCTGCTACATCACTTATAAAGTTGTTTGGGAAAAATATCCTTATACAAAGTTAGGCATTCCTTCTTTCTCCATTTGGTTCCCAATAAACTGGAACAAATGGCAACCAGTTCTTCTCTTGCAATATGTGCACACACATGAGCGACTCATGGAAAACTATCTACCAACAGCTTCTTTGACTTAGCAAAATGTGTTGGAGGATCATCAATCTTGTAGCATATATTTGCAGTTTATTTTATGAGTGACTACTATAAGGTCTCTATGAGTTGGAATCAACTTGATAGCAATGGGTTTAGGTTTTTTTTTTTTTTTGGTTTATTATTTCATTGTCTGGTGAATAAAACACATTGTGTTCATCCGTTCATCATTTATGAAGTTTGGATTTTTTCCAGTTTAAGGCTATTATGAATACTACTGTTATAAGCATGTATGTGTTTTTGTGTAGATGTATATTTTCAGTTTTCTTGGGTAAATTACTAGAAGTGCTCCATCCAGAGCTATCTGGCACCAGATGAGTCAGGTTGTTAGTTCCTGGATTCACTATTAGGAAGTACCTTGAAGTATGTAGACACTGCTGAATTTGATTTTTCACTTTTTTTTTTTAATCATGTGAGGAAAAGAAGTGCTACTTACTGGCCTCCTCAGAAAGCTCAACATATATAGCATTCTATTCATATTTTCTATTTTATACAAAATTTCATATTTCCTGAAGTTAAAATTTGCTTATTTTTTCATGACATGGTGGCTGCAACGGTGGGTTCAAGCATAGCAACAATCATGGGGATGGCACGGGACCAGGTAGTGCTTCGTTCTGTTGTACATAGGGTCACCATGAGTCAGAACCAACTCGGCAGCACCTTAAATATGTATACATACGTATATACATATATATGTGTTTGTGTATAAGGTGCTGTCGAGTCCGTTTTCAATGTACATACTTGTAATTCAAACCCAAAACTCTATGACAGAGCTACGAAACTTGACTCAATATATATACAAACACATCTGTAACTTTTTCTTTCCCCGTTTTTATAATTGGAGAAGTTCCTCCTAGAACAATGTTCTTTTACCCGTCTAGACTGGTTACTCTCTAGAACCATTAAAAGTCTGTCATCTTGGGCTATTTTTTAATATTATTCTGAGAACTGCATTTGCATCTTTCCTTCGTTGGCTCTTGGATTGCTATACCATCCATCGAATTATAGCATTTATTGCATCGCATTGTTCTCATTTATGAACTGGTTGTCAGCAAATTGAGAAAGAAGCTATGGATGATTTGTGCTTTTAATCCCCTGAGCCTTGCACATTGATTAGTGCATAATAGATCCTCAAAGAATATTTGAAGAATTGAATGAGTATGTGCTGCACCTTGCATACTATGCTAGAAACCAATGTGACTAAATTAACACTCATTGAAATTGGCTGCAATTCATGCAGTGTTATTTAGGACGGAATCAGTTTCTCCATGGTTCTTGACAACCACATCAAGTTCAGGTGACCTTAACTCAAAGTTATTAATACCTTCTGCCATGACAAAAATGATCAAAATAAATATAAAAATAAAGACAACCCCCAAATTTTATTGATTTTGTGTGAAGAGTGGGGCACTGTACAAAGCCTTGAAGTTTAACATACTATTTACCCCAATGGAGCACTGATATAAGATTCAAGATAGAGTTGTATATTGAAATATAAACGGTGACGTAAAGTAATATTTATCAAATAATACAGGAGCAGTAGGGAAAAGACTTATAATAAACATTCATGTTCTATTTCTGCAGCTTTATGAGTGAAACATGCTAAAGAATTTTAGCCTTTGTGATATAATTCAAGTCAGGCAAGACCCATTTCCTTCATTTCTCTTAACTAACAGGGAAATGGAATCTGGCCTATACAATATTAAAATGTTATTTTAGTATTTCGCCTTAATGTCCTAATTATTTAACCAAAGAAGAAATGAAATTCGTTATTTACCATTAATAAAAGCACTTATTATGAATATAACTACATAGTAATCCCTTAATTTTTCTTAATTTTACTTATGCAACAAATGATTATAAACAATGTGTGTTTATAATCATTTCATAATTAATTAAACTATATGATTTAATGTCTCATTTGCAGTAGTGATTGTTTTATGTTGACTTTATTACATTTTTTTTGGCTGTGAATATTATTCTGAGTCTGAAACAAATTGTATTACTCTCCTACCAGTCAAAAGTTCATGGGGTTTAATCTTACAGGGATTGAAGGTTGGCAGTTCGAATCTATCAGCCGCTCCTTGGAAACCCTATGGGGCAGTTCTGCTCTGTCCTATAGGGTCACTATGAGTCAGAATTGACTTGACAGCAATGGGACAGGACAGATACAATTTAAATTATACATAGATGTATTGCAAATTGGAGGTTGTGTGTGTATGTGTGTGTGTGTGTGTGTGTGTGTGTAGGTTATCCATTTAGACACCAACAACAACAGTTTAAAAAAGAAAATCCACTGCCATTGGTTTCAACTCAGAAAGACACTATAGGGAAGAGTAGAACTGCCCCATAGGGTTTCCAAGGAGTACCTGGTGGATTCAAACAGCCAACCTTTTGGTTAGCAGCTTTAACTCTTAACCACTATGCCACCAGGGTTTCCATAGGACAGCCTAGAACTGCCCAATAAGGTTTCCAACGCTGTAAATCTTTAAGGAAGTGGACTACCACATCTTTCGCTCCCTGAGGAGCTGGTGGGTTCCATTTGGTTTGCAACTGTGTGCTTTAACCACTGAGCCACCAGGGCTCTTTTCATTAAGAAGTGAAGCACAAATCATTTCTCTCCTTTGTTTCTGAATCTCTGGGAAGCCGGTGCTGAGATGGAATAGAAATGCAAGTGGTTTACTGGGGAGTGGCACCTATGAGGGTAAAAGAAAAGGCAGCAGGATTGGGCTGGGACTGCCATCAGACTGCACTCTGGACCTGACGTACTGCTTGTCAGCCCAATGGGAAGTTCCAGAGCAAAGATTTCTTATTAAGGGATTCTACATTGCTCAGTCCTTGGCTGGGCCCACCCTGAGAAGACCATGAACTCAGTTGGAAAGCTGAGGCAAACACTGAAAGAGCTCACAGACAGAGGCTAGCAGTGAGTTCCTTCCTGAAGGGGAATCTGAGCAGCCCATGTTTGCCACACTCATTGATATAATCGTGGGTGGGATGTAGTCTTAGTTTGGGATTCAAAACCCTGTGCTTTCAGTTGCATGACAGGGCAGGGCTGTAGCCTCCTTCTCTCCTTATCTCTTTCCTCAGTATAGGCTTCATGGAGGTGCCCCCCAACTACCCAGCACATGTGTGTAATATTCTGCCTGTATGTCCTACTTACCAACCTGGGGGAGGAGCTTCTCCCAGCAAACTAAGTATTTCACATGCCCACTGCATTTTTTGGTCATATGTTTTCTGCTCACGAAGTATTTTAAAACCCTTTTAAAGAGGAAAGGGACATTTCTTTTTGATGTACAAGAAGAAAAATGATTGAATCCCATTAAAGCCTCCTGTGTCACACAATTAAGCATGTCTGCCCTACCCTTAGAAGCTGAAGCTCTGCACTCACGTCCAACCCTTTCACCACAAATTTCCAGGCATCTGTAGAATTACAGACATTCCAGGACTCTCATATGAAACTCACAGATCCCTTAGACCATTTCATTAGTAACCTCAAGCCTTTGTTAAGGTCAATATGGGACCCTGATTAAGAGTAAAGAGAGAAAAATATTTGAATAATCTCAAATTAGGTTTTCAAAGGATTAGTGATCAAGAGTGTTTTTGGCATATGATACTGCAATCAAGAACAGAATGCACAAGGCCTGGAGGGGCAGGGTGGGGAATGAACCATCCTGAATAAGAGTAAAAGCTGGAAACATTTTGGCAGGGACATGGAAGAGCAAATACTTATCAGACAACCAAACCTCAGCCCACTTTCTGCCTGAAAGCATTCCCAGAAGTCCCTGCTCATAGTAGAGAGAAACTATAATTAAACTTGATCTTCCAGAAATTAACCCTGTGAAGTCCTGAGGATGCTGGCTTCACCTCTCCTTCTGGACGACTGCAGATCACTGACTTTCCATAGAGCCAAAAGCCAAGGCTGCCAGGGCTGTGGCAAACAACGGTCTTAACTGGAAACTTCCCTTCCCTCAACAACACAGCAAGCACCTTGTCATCAAATGTTTTGCCTATTTTTCACATAAGAAATCTCCCCCACACAAACATATTTGCTTCTAAATGACTATTGTTTATAACAGAGCTCTAAGCTAAGACTTTAAACACAAATTAGACCCAACTATTGGCTGAGTAATCATGGCAGGACACCATTTTTGAGATTTCATCTAACAGCTTGCTTGTTTTCCAGTATGAATACCTATGTTCTTAAAAGGAAATAAAAATACCCTGAGTACTCATCTTTAAAATATGATCCCCTTTTCTGTGTTCATATTAGACTTTCCAGTCAATAATTATGAGATAATTGTATTAAAGCAAACGAGGGTGTTATAAATTTCCAAGTTACTCTAACAGTACCATTTTTATTTTTTAACCACAGTGTGATATTTAGAAGCCTGGCTGACAAGAATTTCAGAAAAGACTTAATATTCTTCCACATGAGACATGGAAGCAAGCATCAGTAAGTTTCCCCAGGAATTGTCTTGGGTCCCTAGCCTGATAAGTCTTTCCGCAGGTCAATTTCTAGTAAGTAAACATAGTGATGGGTTAGGTATACTTTCAAAAAGAATTAGTGTTTTCAAATCAGAGTTTTACACAATAGCCTTTTCTTTTTAAAAAGGAAACAGCTCAAAAGATTATTTCAATATGTTAAACAGGCCTATGAGAAATTAGTTAACAGGAGGAACTATGCTCAGACTGACAGAGCTAGACAATTTGCTGTTCAAGTGATTTTTGTTTTATGATAATTCGATAATTGTGTTTTAAGTGATAATATTTAAGTGACTTTTTCTACCAAGGAACTTCAACAATAAAACAAAAATTCTGCCCCCTCTTTGAGAATCCTTAAGGGCCAACCATCCAAATGTGTTAAAAAAAAAAAAGCAACACAACTCAAAACAAAGATGAATAATTTTCACTTTGATCAACTGAACGAATCCCTCCTTGAATCAGGCATCTGTGGAAAGTTTGGTCTGGAGGAAAGATATGAACACTTATTAAGTTCCAGAAGCTTTTATTGTCTCCAATGAATGCAAAGAAATCTGATTATGAAGATTAAGTAACCCAGGACATACTACTAGCATGTTGCAAAGGCAGATTTGAACCATGTCCTTATCACCTCTTAACCGACTCTATTTATTACACCTGCTGAGTAGTGAGACTGGAGAGGTTTGCAGTAATAAAATTCTGCCTTTCTGAAATCCTTTTCTTCCTAATAGTCACCAGCAAATTACTGTACTTGACTCTCAATAAATGTTTGGGTAAATTAATTTGAAATTCTTTTGATGTTGTTTACTTGTTTGTTTTTTCTGTATCCAAAATTATTGATAGTGCCTTTCCCTAGTAAGACGTCTAAACTCACATTTATGACTGTTGGAAACATTAATATATTGACAAGTTCAGACTCTGTATCATTTTAGAGAGGAGAAATTTTGGTATTCATGGATTTATACATAGCCTTCAAACCACTTTAATGGTTATGTATTCTGCCTGCCTCTAGCCTGTTCTGATTTCCTAACATGTACCTTCATCATTATTGTCTGTAACGCATATAATATAAAACCAGCTCCTATATAATACAGAGGGTAGGAATAAGAAAAGAAATAGAAGATAATTGGGCTTAGTCATTAACCCTTCTGTCTTTTTTTAGGGATTAACTGAGGGAAAAAGCAAGTATTATTCTACAAAAAAATTGTGTCAAATACACAGAATTCAGAAATATTATGGTACTCTGGGATTACAGAGGAGCCCTGGTAGCACAGTGGTTACGGCTCGGCTGCTAACCAAAAGTTTGGCAGTTTGAATCACCAGCAGCTCCTCAGAAACCCTATGGGGCAGTTCTGCTCTGTCCTATAGGGTCGCTGTGAGTCAGAATCAACTCGACAGCAACGAGGTTTGGTTTTTGGTTTTGGGATTAGAGAAGACATTTGAGCAGTTTCTTATTCTCCTTTCCTTTAGTCCCTATTTTGGAGTCTGAGTCAAATATAACTATAGTCTGAAAAGCTATAGAAATCTTTGCCTCTAGTCTATTACACAGAGCCCAAAGCTTGCTCAAAAGCACACAACACAGATTAGCTCATGCTTCCAGGAGCACGAAGCTCTTAAGATTTGTTAAAAGTTAATTATGATTTAGAGTCTTTACATTTCATACTTCTCTTTCATTTTTCAACGTCACCTAGGATAATAAACTTAAATTCCTTTGTGTTCCATTAAAACAACAATTATGAAGAAATACCATTCTAGAGGCTTAACATTTAGCTGTGAAAGCTCTTACTGCTCTGTGTGAACTATGTTGCTGACAGGCAGAGCTTTATTTCTATGTTAGCTAGAGCTATGCTTTGCTGGAATTTTTAGGTCAAGATATTATAGATTTTTAGAAAGGATCTGCACATTTGGCATCTAAATTGAAGATCACAGAAAACTGTTGCTTTGGCTGGTTATTTTCAGATAGATATTTTCTGACTTATACTCTATCCAATCCCTCATTAGATTCTGTCATTACCTGAACCATGCTGCTGCTCAGTATCCACGTGACGTGGACATGGACCATCTAAAAAAAAGTGCAAGACTTCCGAGAAAGGGTGTCTCTCTCGTAGTAAATGCCCATGAAAAGTCTTTGATTCTTTTCTAATCGTGATCTAACGCTCCAGCTTCTTATTCTTTGTTTCCTGATAATAATGGACCAAAACACCAGGATTAAATTTTAGAGATTAGAAGGATTATTTTTAAGCCCTAAACTTCTTTTTATTTATCTGTTGCATTTATAATCATGATGCAATTATTTCCATTCTTTTGGTCTAATTTTCATGGAGGTTATGGCATTTTGTCTCTATGAATAGTCTTTTTGCACAAAAAGAGTAATACAATGTCTTTTGTAGCTCAAGCTAAATTCTTACGTGGTTTAGTTATTACTATTCAAGGGCAAATGAATTTTACTGAGAGGCAGATATTGTTTCATATAAGACAAAGTTTGAGGCCTAGAAAGTGAAAGAAAGAATAAGGAGACAGACTAGGAATATGTTCCATGCCATCCATCTCAAGAACATTGAATACTTGTAAACTTTCTTCCTAAGTGTAAAATCTCTAGCTACTGTATAACACCACTATAGAAATTACTAAACACATTGGGAGGAGAAAAATGTTTTCTTTAAATTTATTATAATGAAAATCAGTCATGGATTTCCAAGCACAACTTCAGGTTCCAAGTAACATGAAACTTCAGTAAATAGCTATTCCACAAGTAACAATACTATCTGCCAGAACAAGGCCCAATACTCTTTAAAAAAGACAACAAAATCTAGACACTCAACTTTTCTTAGTAAGTTTCTTATAAAGGTAAATATGCACTAATGATAGAGTCCACCAATTCTATCCCTAGATATTTACTCCAAAGAAATAAAAACATATATCCACACAAAACTTGAATATGAATATGCATAGTATCCTTTTTCATAAGAACTTCAAAGTGTCAACAACCCAGTTCATCAATAGCGAATAGACAAATTGTGGTACATACACAACATCACGCATGGAATTAAAAAACAGTACATTGGGTAAAAGACGGTAAAAACAAGAGAGTATATACTTATATAAAGAGAGAAAACAGATTCAGTGGTTGACGGGGTTAGGGCTGGGGCGTGGGGACTAACAGGGAAGCGGTAAAAGGGAAACTTTTAGGATGATGAAAAGCTTCTCTATCTTTGTTTTTTGATACTTACCGGAGTGTATATATTTGTCAAAACTCATTGAGTTATATACTTAAAATGAATGCATTTTATTGTACGTAAGTTAGATCCTAAAGCTACTTAAAATACAAAACCAAACCAAAACCCAAACCCCTTGCCGTCAGTAGATTCCAACTCATAGTGATCCTATAGGTCAGAGTAGAACTGCCCCATAGGGTTTCCAAGGAGTGGCTGGAAGATTAGAACTGCCCACCTTTTGGTTAGCAGCTGAGTTCTTAACCACTGTGCCACCAGGGCTCCTACTTAAAATATACTACCAATGTGAAAAACTAATATTGAGATTTATGATTCTTGAAATACTAATTTTTGGTATTGCTATATTCCTATAACCATAGTATTTTTAAAACACTTAGATGCTAGTATTTTTATTGCTGCAATATTGCTATTTAGATATTTTAAAATATGTGATGCATCTATGCCTTGAGATATATAAAGAGAATTATTATTACCTGTGTTAAAATTCATACTCAAACAATTTTTAAAATATCCTCCTGGTTAAAACCCTTCCAAGTTTTTGTATTGTTATTTTATTCTTAATAGTACAGGCTACTAATACAGCTGGATATCTCTTCTTATATTTAATTTTTATATCTAAGTAAAATTTCCTTAAATTTAGAACTCTTTCACATATATAAAACCAAAACACATTTACAAATTAGCTACAAAATCCATAAAATCCATATTAAAGACTTTAACATGATGGCTGATGCTTTTTGTCAAAATCATTGCTGTTGTGTTTCATAATGGAAACATTTAGCCTTGGAGTAGATTTATAGTTAATCTGTTTCTATACTTTCTCTCCAATAATTTAAACACAAAGAAATCTATGGCATAACAATGTTAGTGAAAATAGTATTAAATTATCTGAAGGCTTAGTTTTCTAGTCTGCTGTAATCAGACATCACCCTTAATGAAAACCTTGCCAAAGAGCCATCTTCAATATAAATTTTAATGGTGTTTTTCTTATTAATCCCATAAAGGTTTTTTCTGTTCACTTGAAGATTTATACATCATTGTACCATTATTGAATTCTGTCTTCAACTGGTACATAATCCAATTATTGCTGGAATCAAAGTCAAAATAATTTTCACTTATTATTTTATTGGTATATTTACAGCTAATAAACTGTTGAAAGTTGATAAGGACGAAAGGCGACAAGCAAAACATATGCTCGCATTATAAATATGAAACCAAAAGCTACAGCACAGGTTTCCATTTGCTTTCAGATATCTCAATACTCCCATAATTGTTCTCTACTTAAACCAATAATAATATTATGCAGTAACGTCTTTTCACCTTCCCTTGGAACAAATCCTATCATAAACACAAATGCAATCATGAGTGCTGAAATTGTATTGTCAACTCTAATAACTGGAATATATTTTTTATAAAAAAACATTTTAACATAGTAATGTTTGTATTTATCCATGTTGTTGTGTGGTTCAGGAGTTCTTCCCTCACTGACCTTTTTTAAAAATTTTAGTCTGATAATATATATATAACATACAACTTGCCATTGTAACCATTTTTAAGTGTACAATTCAGTGCCATTAATTACTTTCCCAATGTTGTGCAACCATCACAACTATTTCTACAACTTTTTTTTATCACTCCAAATAGAAACTCTGTACCCATTAGCAGTTACTCTCCATTGCCCCTTCACCCATTTCAAGTGTATAAATCAATGTTCTTTAGTAGGTCTGTAGAGTTGTGCAACCAACACCACAATCCAGGTTTAGAACATTCCCCTCATCACAAATGCGCCCTGATGCCTGTTTGCAGTTCATTCCTGCTCTTTGTCTCTATTAATTTCCCATTTCTAGGCAGTCAATGTAAAAGTAACCATATTAAATTGTACTTTTTACCCACCTGACTTCTATCAAGGACTATGAATGGTCTGATATTTTATCTTACTTTCAAGATAATCAGTTAACCTGCTACATTTTCATGGATGCTGGCAGAGACAAAGGACAGTTTGTTACTCATTGCAACAGCAGGAGACAGAACATGAGCGTTTCCTTGTATGGGTTCCCCAGGCTCCAATTCCAACAGGATGACACAAAGAAGGACAGGTGAGACCTGCACACATAGTAGGTTGCAGTACCATAAAGGAAACTGAACTACAGGAATTTTATAATGGGCAGTAAGCATGTCTGTCCTTTGCTCAGGAGGGGTACTATCTCTATCATCCAAGGATGTTTACTCTACAAACGTCCTTGAAAATATAGTCTGGAACAAAGAGTAACCAGTGCCTTGCACACAGAATGTATACAAATATGAAAGACCAATGGAAAATTACCCACCAACATCTTTAATTTAGCAAAATGTTTTCTTGAGTATCATTTATGTTGTAGCATATACTTGCAATTCATTTTACTGGTGGATAGTATTCCATTGTATGATGGAGATATCACATTTTGTTTAAACATTCACCATCTATGAACATTTGAATTGTTTCCAGTGTGTGGCCATTATGAATACCACTGCTATGAGCATTCACGTATATATCTTTGGGTGGACATATATTTTCATTTTCTTGGGTAGATTCTTAGAAATGAAATTGACTCGACAGCAACGGATTTGGTTTTTTGGTATGGTAAGCTTATGCTTAATTTTTTTTGTTTATGAAAAGAATATGGAAGCCATGCTCCATCCAGAGCTGCCTGGGATTTCATGGGTCAGGAAGCATCTTGAAGTATGAAACCACATATTTCAATGTCTGGTAACAATTTGAATTCTGTCTGCTAAATTTTTTGATTTTTCACTTCTTTCGGTTATGAACTCACATGAAGAAGTACTACTTACTGAGTTTCCTCAGAAACCTCAACATACGTAGTGTGCTATTTATACTTTCCCATTTTTATTTCCTGAAGTTAAAATTTTCCCAATTTTTTCATATGCTAGATTTTCAATGTACATATTTCTAATTCAAATCCCAACTCTATGACAGCTATAAAACTTATCTCAATATATATAAACACATGGAGTATCTTTTCTGTTCACCACTTTATAACTGGAGAAGTTCCTCCTAGAACAATCCTTTTTTAGCAATCTGGAGTGGTCCTCTCTAGGATCACTAAAATGATTATCCTGGGTTATCCTTTACTGTCATTCTGAGAATTGCCATTTCCATCTTTCCTACATCAGTTCTTTGGGTTCTATACCCACATCTCCATCTCTCTTGGTTAATTCCGTTTTTAGTGGAGTATACTCTTGAGACGCTGCTTCAAAAAGCTAGATGAAGTCCCGAGAAACAAGAACTTGCATGTCTTTAGTCTGTACTTCTAATTTAAAATACTTTCATAGTATATAGAACTCTAATGTAGAAATATTCCCTTGAGATATTACTCCTTGGGTCCTTCAGTAACTACATAAAAGACAGCCTTCTGCCAACCTTAAATATTTACCTAGGAGTCTTTCTAGAGATGGAAAAACAAATTCTTCTTTGATTTTTAGAGGGTCTGTTTGTTTTAGCAGCCTAGTCCTAAATAATAAATTATTCTTTTAAGTTGGTATTCTGCATTCATACATTTTTTTCTCCTTGTTTCTTCCTGTAATTGGAATCAGGGCAGTTTCTCATCTTTATCTTCCAGTTATTCTAATGAATTTTTAATTCCTGTTATCACATTTTAATTTTCAAGAACACTTAGCTTTTTATCTACATGTTCAAATTCATAGCATCCTCTTGTTTCATGACAATATCTCTACTTACCTTTCTGTGGATTTTAGCTCAATTTGTAAAGTTTTCCCCTCCCAGCATTGTCTTGGTTTTCTCTGAGTCTGTATCATTTTGAATTGCATTCAGCTGCAGCAATAAGCTACAATAACCACACTTTAACAATAGTGGAGCAAGTAAATCGGGATTTATTCCCATCACCTAACAAACGGTTCAGAGAGCCCTGGTGGCACAATAGTTAAGCACTCAGCTCCTAACCAAAAGGTCAGCGTTCACACCCACCAGCTGCTCCACAGGAGAATGATGTGGCAGTCTGCTTCCATAAAGATTACAGCCTTGGAACCCTGAGAGTAAGGCCCCCAGACACCCTTTTAGCTCAGTGGTGAAGTCATCTCCGAGGTTCACCGTTCAGCCTGGGAGTGGACAGCCCCATAAAACCAAATGGGACTGATGAGGTACAGCAGTCCAGGGACAGCGGCCAGAGGGCAGAAGGGGACAAGGAAGCTGGTGATGGGGAACCCAGGGTTGAGTAAGGATAGTGTTGATGTGTTGTGAGGTTGTTAACCATTGTCATAGGGCAACATGTGTACTGTTAAATGAGAAACTCTTTTGCTCTGTAAGCCTTCGTCTAAGGTGAGAATAGCAGCACTACTGGAAGAGCATAGTTGATGTCACTGAACTGTGCATGTAGAAATTTTTGAAATGGTGTATCTTTGGCTATGTATATTTTCACCAAAACAAAAACGGTTGAGAGGGGAAAGGGTTGACATGTTGTGGGGTTGTTGACCAGAGTCATAGAACAATATGTGTACTGCTGTTTCATGAGAAACTGTTTGTTCTGTAGGACTTCACCTGAACTACAATTAAAAAAAAAAGATTACAGCCTTGGAAACCCTATAGGACAGTTCTACTCTGTCCTATGGGATCATTATGAATCAGAATTGACTCAAAGCCACTGGGTTTGGTTTTCATAACAAACAGTTCAGGGCTGATGCAGCTGCTCAGGGATGCCATAAAGGACCTAGATTTCTCAAATTTTCTTGCTCTATACCCTTAATGGAGCTGGTGGTGTGGTGGTTAACAGCTTGGCTGCTAACCAAAAGGTCAGCAGTTCAAATCCACCAGCCGCTCCTTGGAAACCCTATGAGGCAGTTCTACTCTGTCCTATAGGGTCTCTATGAGTCAGAATCGACTCGATGGCAACGGGTTTGTTTGGTTTTTGATATACCCGTAAGGTGTGAGTTTCTTTCTCAAGGGATTGAGATGGCTGCAGTGCCTCCAAACATATGCTTTTGCCATAGGCAAGCAGAATAAAGGAGGATGGGTTAAGGGCTGAAGATACACATTAGCTGAGTTTTTCCATTAAAAGCAATTTAAATGTCTAATATCCTCACTGGGATTCATAAATCTGTCTACTAGAACTCTGGGATCCAAGTAGAGAAGAAACCAAGGGGTCCCGTTTTTCAGTATGTTGACTTTAGTGTAATTATCTTCTTTATGACATGGGCCCTCACCACCAACCTCAGGTGTTACTGGTGTCACTGATTTCAGAATATCTCCTGAAAGTAAGCCACTCATATTTTGCTTGAATGGGAAAAGGCAGTTAACTGATGTCATGGATTGAACTACGTCCCCCCAAAATATCTGTCAACTTGGCTGGGCCATGATTCCCGTGTGATTGTCCACCATTTTGTCATCTGATGTGATTTTCCTATGTGTTGTAAATCCTACCTATATGACGTTGATGAGATGGGACCAGCAGCAGCTATGTTAATCTACGAGATTAGATTGTATCTTAAGCCAATTTCTTTTGAGATATAAAAGAGAGAGGCGAGCAGAGAGACACGGGGACCTCATACTACCAAGAAACAAGAGCCAGGAGAAGAGTGGATCCAGAGCCCCTGCACTGAGAAGCTCCTTAACCAGGAAAGATTGATGACAAGGGCGTTCCTCCAGAGCTGAGAGAGAGAAAGCCTTCCCCTGGGGTTGGCACCCTGAATTCAGACTTCTAGCCTCCTAGACTGTGAGAGAATAAATTTCTCTTTGTTAAAGCCATCCACTTGTGGTTTTCCTGTTATAGCAGCCCTAGATGACTAAGATACCTGCTGACATGGGGTTGAGGATTTCTGGGGACTAGGGACCGAACATCCTTCAAAGATGCCAAGTGCTTCCAATTCCTGTGTATCTATTTTTCTGCTTCACAAATCCACTAGCTTATTCCTATTTGGCACCATATCCGGCATTTAGGTTCAGCACTCCGTGGTCTGGTAAGCCAGGTACTATAGCTCTATTTATTTCCCATCTTGAGTTGACAACTCTTTCTTTTTCCTATGCTATTATCTCCTTTCTTGTTTTCTACTTCACTGTGGTCTTAAACCTTTTTTATAGCTTTAATTTCCATTTAGTATTTTGTGAAATGTAGAGGTAAATCCACCATTTTTACTAGATATTATCCCCCATGCAGCTCCACTAATACATTATCTTTATTTTAGTTGCTTTTACTAGAACCTGAAAGATATTTCAGAAACAGAAGGATTTAAGATTCTTTATAAACAGGGAGATAAGCAATTCAATGACATGTCATCAGTTTCATATATCAAAAATGGTTACTTTATCCCCAATAACTGATTGATTAAATCTACTTTAAAATGTTTTCCACCAAATAAAGAGTAGAAAGGAGAAGATAATGTGCTAAGATAAGAGAATTGTTACTCTGTGAGGTGATATTTCTTTCTGGTTGTTGAGGATATCCTTAGAACTCAATTTAATTAGATTAAGTTCTAGACATGTTTATTCATTGTCTTCAATATGGCATTGTTATTGATGGTTCAGGTACTTTGCTAGGCTCTGGGTGTAAAGCATGAATGGGTCACTGTCTTCACAGAATTTAAAGTCAATTGAAGGCAACAGCCATATACAGGCAATTTTATGTACAGTAATGAGACCTATGGTGGAAGAATACTGCCTTTTTTTAAAGCACTATGAGGTACTCACCCAGACATTGAGGATTCAAGAGGGGCATAACTGAGGAGGAAACTTCTAAATTGAGACCAAAAAATGTGCTGCATTACAGAGGTATGTGTCTTTTTTTTTTTTTAATAATAATAATTTTCCCCAACATTTTGATCATATTTGCCTTCCCTATTTCTGCTGCTTTTCAGCTTAGCTAAAATTCCAAGCTTTAAATAATGGACGCTGAGACTTGGTTTCACCAAGAATGCCAAATATTATCACCTAGTGCAATTTATTTCCTTTCCACTCAGAGTTATCAGATTCTAATGACTTATGAATAAATTTCCATATGATTGTGCAGGTTACTTCCTGTCTTTCGGCACTGGGTACACAACCTACACAACTATATGTGGGCCTTATATGATGCGCCCTACTGCTTCTTGCGGTGGGATTATGGCAGATTATTTGAGTTCTTTGGTTTTTCCTCTGTAAAACAGTGATAATAATCCCATTCATTTCATAGGATTATTTTAAGAATTAAGTGAAGCAATGAATGTAAACTGATAAGCAACGTGCTTGACATAGTAAGTACTTAGTGTTAAATACTGTTATCAGTATATGAATTATATAAGAACAAAAACAGTTCAGGTTTTTTTCATATCACGTTATTCATATTACAAGGAACCTTAAGAACTTGGCTGCTAACCAAAAGGTGGGTGGTTCAAATTCACCAGCTGCTCCTTGGAAACCCTATGGGGCAGTTCTACTCTGTCCTAGAGGGTTGCAATGAATCAAAATTGACTCAATGGCAATGGTGTTTTTTTTTTTTTTTTAATAGTAATTGGCATAACTATGTAGATACAAAACATTCAAGTAGAAGGAAGAAACTCAGTATGTACAATTCATATATTTATTAATAATCTATATTTCTGACCCCACTTGCACACTGTAATCACTGCCATTGACTTATGGTAAGAATTGTACTTTATAATGATATTCAAGTCTATACTTTATCGATTTGAATTATCTGTCATCCACCATTATCTGGAGATTTTCTTTTTAAATTGTTTGGTAATTGGTTATTTAAATTTTATTTCTTCTATAATTCTTTTATTGCCTTTTTTTTTTTGCCTTTAGGGATACAATTTAGATTTCTAAATTATAGATAAATACAATGCTTTTATCTCATTGCCCTGTCCAGAAAGATGAAATATGGAAGATATTACAATAACTAACCATTTATATTAATACTAAAAGAGGGACATAAATTTCACTAACAACTTTACTTAATCCATTCTCTAGTTTTGCAAAAAAACAAAGTACTCATTTGCGCAGAAAAGAAGTGTATATTTGTGTGTGTGTTCATGTGTAGCATTTACTTCCTCACAATAGCAATCATAAATAAAACACAACATGTTTTAAATTAAATATTTAAAAACTAAGTAAATGATACACTTAACATTATCATATACAGAGGAACAATCTAGTTTTGCAAAATGAATACAATCATTCCAACAGGAATCAAGAAATAAGGTGAGGGTATTTTTATCCCTGGAAAAATTGTACGTATTAGAGTGTATAAGAAACTAGTTAAATCATTTACTAATGTAATTATGGGTGTTCAATTTTTAAAACTGACAATGTTGTTGTTGTTAGGTGTCATCCAGTCAGTTCCAACTCATAGTGACCCTATGTACAACAGAATGAAACACTGCCCAGTCGTGCACCATCCTCACAATTGTTCTGCTTGAGCCGATTGTTGCAGGCACTGTGTCAGTCCATCTCCACGAGGGTCTTCCTCTTTTTCACTGACCCTCTACTTTACCAAGCATGATATCCTTCTCCAGGGACTGACTCCTCCTGATAACATGTCCAAAGTATGTGAGACAAAGTCTCGCCGTCCTTGATTCTAAGGAGCATTCTGGTTTTACTGCTTCCAAGACAGATTTGTTCATTCTTTTGGTAGTCCATGGTATATTCAATATTCTTCACTGACACCACAATTCAAAGGCATCAATTCTTCTTTGCTCTTCTTTATTCATTTCTTCAGCTTTCACATGCATATGAGGCAATTGAAAATACCATAGCTTGGGTCAGGTGCACCTTAGTCTTCAAAGTGATATCTTTGCTTTTCAACACTTTAAAGAGGTCTTTTGCAGTAGATTTGCCCAATGCAATGCATCTTGTGATTTCTTGACTGCTGCTTCCTTGGGTGTTGATTGTGGATCCAACCAAAATGAAATCCTTGACAACTTCAATCTTTTCTCCATTTACCATGATGTTGTTTATTGGTCCAGTTGTGAGGATTTTTGTTTTCTTTATGCTGAGGTGTAATCCATACTGAAGGCTGTAGTCTTTCATCTTCATCAGTAAGTGCTTCAAGTCCTCTTCACTTTCAGCAAGCAAGGTTGTGTCATCTGCATATCACAGGTTATTAATGAGTTTTTCTCCAATCCTGTTGCCCTGTTCTTCTTCATATAGTCCAGCTTCTCGGATTATTTGCTCAGCATACAAATTGAATAAGTATGGTAAAAGGATACAACCCTAACACACACCCTTCCTGACATTACACCACGCAGTATCTCCTTGTTCTGTTTGAACAACTGCCTCTTGATCTATATACAGGTTCCTCATGAGCACAGTTAAGTGTTCTGGAATTTCTATTATTCATAATGTTATCCATAATTTGTTATGATCCACACAGTCAAATGTCTTTGCATAGTTCATAAAACACAGGTAAACATCTTTCTGGTATTCTCTGCTTTCAGCCAAGATCCATCTGACATCAGCAGTGATATTCCTAGTTCCACATCCTTTTCTGAATCCAGCTTGAATTTCTGGCAGTTCTCTGTTGATGTACTGCTGCAGCTACTTTTTAATGATCTTCAGCAAAATTTTACTTGTATGTGATATTATTGATATTTTTTGATAATTTCCACATTTGACTGGATCATCTTTCTTGGGAATAGGCACAAATATGGATCTCTTTCATTTGGTTGGGCAGGTAGCTAACTTCCAAATTTCTTGGCATAGATAAGGGAGCACTTCCAGGGCTGCATCCCTTTGTTGAAACATCTCAATTTGTATTCTGTCAGCTCTTGGAGCCTTGTTTTTCACCAGTGCCTTCAGTGCAGCTTGGATGCCTTCCTTCCACACATCGGTTAGTTTGTTGTACTGTGGGATTGTATATTGCTGTGATGCTGGAAGCTATGCCACCGGTATTCAAATACCAGCAGGGTCACCCATGGCAGACAGATTTCAGCTGAGCTTCCAGACTAAGACAGACTAGGAAGAAGGACTGGCGGTCCACTTCTGAAAAGAATTAGCCTGTGAAAACTTTATGAACATCTGAAGATGAATCTAGGAATCTAGGAAAACTGATAATATCACATGAAAAAAATATACATAGCTTATATACGTACTGGGTCTCTATATTATTACACACATACAAATATAACAAAAAAAGTGAAAATCATATGTAGATATATGAGGCTATCTCGACACAAAATTAACAAGTGATATTTGTCACAGTCGATTTAGACGGCCTGGAATACAAAGAAAAATATTTTCAAAGGCCTTGACCTTAAGGAATTCACATTCTTGATGGTTACATATATTTTATGCATTGTTCAACAAAATATCTTGTGCAGATTTTCATAAAATATAATAAATTGTATATGTTTGTGTCTAGTTATCTAGTGCTGCTATAACAGAAATACCACAAGTGAATGGCTTTAACAAAGAGAAATTTATTCTCTCACAGTTTAGGAGGCTAGAAGTCCAAATTCAGGGTCCCAGCTCCAGGGGCAGGCTTTCTCTCTCTGTGGGCTCTGGGGGGAGGTCCTTGTCATCAATCTTCCCCAGATGAGGAGCTTCTCAGCACAGGGATCCCAGGTCCAAAGGATATCATATTCTCCTAGCTCTTGTTTCTTGGTGGTAGGAGGTCCCTTGTCTCTCTGCTCGCTTCTCTCTTTTATATCTCAAAAGAGATTGGCTTAAGACTCAACCTAATCTTGTAGACTGAGTTCCACCTCATTAATAACTAGCTCTAATCTTGCCTCATTAACATAATAGAGGTAAGATTTACAATACATAGGAAAATCACATCAGATGACAAAATGGTGGACAATCACACAATACTGGGAATCATAGCCTAGCCAAGGTGACAGATATTTTTGGGGGACACAATTCAATCCAAGACAGTATGTAACTGGAATATCAAATCAAGAGAAAATATAAATGAGGATACAAGATTAAGAACAGTGGTAGTAACGGGTAGTAGGGGGGTTAGAATGATGGCAGCAGAAATAAGTAGATAAAAAAAGTGCTATGCAGATTGTATGGGATCTTAAAGACTAATAAAAATAAGCTCCAAATTAATCTCTAAAAGTCTAGGTGACAAAATTAGAAATAAAATCCAATTGGTACCATAATTCTTGTGTTTACTGATTATCCATATTATTTTCTGTGTAATCACAAACCTAGCTCTAAGCCTGACTTAGATGTCCGTTCCTAGGTCACTAGAAACCCAGTAAGGATAGTAGCAAGACGAGAAAAGCAGAGGAAAGACAGAAAAAGAGCAAAGTATTTTGAACTTCTAACAACAGAGAAGAAAACATTCATTTCTGCACCAATCAAAATTTGCTTCTAAGAAATGGAAGGGGAATTCTCCTAATCATGCCCTTTATGATCTTGTCAATGCCATCTTCATTCTTTAAATGAAACCCCTAGATAGAGAATGAGGCCTGGATTGATGATGAAGACATGGGTCCTTAATTCTGGATCTGCCTTCATATGGCCACATGTGTTTGGAGGAGTTGCTTTACCTTCAAAGGTTGACATTTCTTCAAGTGTGAAATGAGAAAAAGAGGCTCAATGACCTTTAAAAGTACCTTAAGTTCTAACAACTTATAATTCTATTATTCTTTTTTTAAAAATTTTATTTTATTGTTGTTGAAAATATATACAGCAAAATATAGCACCGATTCTACAGTTTTCATATGTACAATTCAGTGACACTGACTACATTCTTTGAGTTGTGCAACCATGCTCACCCTCCTTTTTGGAGTTGTTCTTCCGCCATTAATATAAACTCACTGCCCCCTAAGGTCCCTAGCTAATATTTCAAGTTGCTGTTGTCCATTTGATCTCATATAGATAGTTCTTAAAAGAGCATAATGCTCAAGGCAGACATTTTTTACTAGTTAAGCTAATAATTCTATTATTTTTTTTCTACTCCAATTGAGTTTCCTATTTATAAGTTCAAAGTGGTATGTAGAGAATACAATGAGAGGCACATTTTAAATCTCTAGTGGAGCTGCTATAGAAGTCTAGCCAGAGAGTACAAAATTGCTAGGTAAAAAGCTTGCCCTCTAGCAATGCAGTCACAAGACATTTATCAGTACCTCTAATTTTCACATTCTTGCAAAAGCAGTTTTGTTCTTTGTACTTAAAAGAAATTGTTCTCATTAAATTGTTCCAAAGCCCAGGAAATAAACCAATTCTTAGTACTTCAATTAGTGGTGTAATCATCAGTCACCTTTGAAAAAATAACGTCAGAAGCAAAAAGGAACAAAACAAATGACCTAACTATGTAGGGGAGTCCATAAGTAAATGGGAATGTCTTCATAAATAAAAACACTAGATACAGGATATCATTTTGCTACCTCTGCACCTTGTTCTCCCTTCAGTGAAAGACCTATTATTCCCTTCCCTTCCTAAAAGAACAGAGACAAAAAGAAACAGTCTGTCTAGTTCCAATTCTGCCTTTGATACCTTTTTTTCCTCCGGAAGCTCTCACACCTATGCAAACTTTGCAAATAGTTACCGCCTTCAGAAATATGTCAAAGATTACAATGTTCCATTTATAAAGTAACCTTTCTGTTATTATTTTCTCAGATGGGAGAGGTTGGCCTCATCTCTGGAGATGCAGTATGTATAAGCTTTGTAAGGAGAAATGTTTTTAGAAGGAAAGGAAGTGATTCACATTTAAGACATTTCTTACTAATTCGCGGCTGAGCATTCCCTGAAAATACTTCAAACGCTTCATCTTTATCACTTTTAAGAAAGGAATGAGTACAAACTTAAAAAAAATACTTTCTATACATAAATTATTACCGAAAGTCCCAAAAGTGTTAACAATGAAATGGAAAAGCTACTCACTTAAGGAAATCATTCCAGTCCCTAGATTCCAAGTGTTGACTTATTAAGAGATTTTCCCACAGAGAAGATACTTAACCAGGCTAAGTTCTGAAATGGGAATAATAATTATTTATCAGGCTAAAATGAAAAGATGAGATATACTTCTCAGGTTTCACTTAGTTTTAGGATACAGAATAACATTCAATTAAGAGTATGCATCAAGATGTCCAGTGTTTCCCTGATTTGTCAAAGATTTAAATGACATGGAGTTGGTCTTATGATGTCAATTGCAAAAAAAGAAAAGAGTGCTAGGTACTCCTACTTTTGTTGTCGTTAGGTGCCGTCGAGTCAGTTCTGACTCATAGTGATCCCATGTATAACAGAACGAAACACTGCCTGGTCCTGTGCCATCCTCACAATCGTTGCTATGTTTGAGCCCATTATTGCAGCCACTGTGTCAATCCATCTCTTGAGGGTCTTCCTCTTTTTCGCTGACCCTTTACTTTACCAAGCATGCTATCCATAATGTTTTCACTGTTTTCAGAAGTAGATCTTGATGATCTTACTTTTAGCAGTTATATTTTGATTATCACTTGAATGACATATTTAATTAATCATTTATTCATTCATATACTCAATAATTATTTATTCAGTACTTGTTTCTATGTTCTCATTCTGTTTGAACTGCCTTTTTTCTTATTTTATTTCTTTATCCTTTAGGAGTCTAAAAAGACATGATAACTAAATGTAATATGACATCCTGGGTGGGATCCAGGAACAATAACAAAAAAAAAAAAATGATATTAGCTAAAAGATAAGAAAATCTGAATAAAGTATGGACTTTAGATAATAATACTGGATGAATACTTGTTCATTAGTTGCAACAAACAGCCGAAGTAATATATGATGTTAATAATAGGGGAAACTGAGTGTGCAGTATATGGGACCTCTATGTAATAATACAATTTTTCTATAAATTTTCATTATTAAATTTTCTCAATTTTTCTATAAATCTAAAACTGTGCTATAAAATAAAGTCTATTTTTTAAATGAAGCAGCATTAAGCCACATTCAAATTAAATTTAAGAAATAATTTACCAGCAGAATCACACCACCGGAAATGCAAAATGAAGATCTACAAGCAGAAAGGAAATAATACCAGATGGAAATTTATAACTAGAAGAAGGAATAAAGAAATAGTAAATATGTGGTTACATATAAAATAATTTCTTTTCTTAAATACTGTAAAGAAAATTAATTGTTTAAAGAAAAGTTTACAGTATTATGTTTTCAGGTTTGTAACCTATGTTTAAGTAAAATGTATGACAACAATAACAAACGAAATGCAACAACTAAGTGGAATTATACCATTGTAAAGGTCTCATACACGAACTGGTATAATTCGTGGTGGACTATAAGTAAGGTTGTATATTGTAATCCCTACAGCAACCACTAAAGTGGTACAAAGAGATATTGTCAAGAAAGGCAATAGAGGAGATAAAGTGAAGACTAAACGTACTGGACAAACAAAAGAACACAGGGATGCAAGTGCAAGAATAAAGAACATATGGGACAAATAGAAAACACATAGCAAGATGGTAGACTTAAACCAGGCATATCAATAATTACATTATATTTTATGTACTAAAACTCCAAGTAAAAGACATGGGTTGACAGACTGGATTAAAAAGGCAAGATCAACTACGTCAATACATTGTTTACAAGAGAAAACTTTGAATATGGAATATTATATAGAGAATGGGAAGTAAAAGATTTGGAAGACATTCCATGCAAGCGCTCATAGAAGGAAAGGTAGTACAGCTATGTTAATATCAATAATTTTCACAGAAAATTACAAGCAATAAAGAAAGCCAGTACAAAACAAAATAAATCAATTCCTCGGTAAGATTCAGCAGTCCACAATGTGTACACAGCTAATAACATAGTATCAAAATTCAGGAAGTGATAAATGGTGATATCTTAATCTTGTGTTTTCCACTGAAGAATTGGAAAGATAAAATGGCTTGCTGCCTAAACATGGAGACTAGAAACCCAAAGACTACATAATCTAATTCAGCAAATCAGATGGGTAATTTTCTGTGAGTCATTAAGAAGCAAATTGAAATCTGACCTGGTTTTGCCGAATGATGGCTACCAGACTCACCATGTAGGAAGTACCTGTTTTAAATACTGAGCACAACTTCGTATCATGCTAAAAGAGCTAAGAGTACAAAGTGATAAATAAATCTCAGATCAGTGTAGTCCCCATAATGCACTCTGTGCAATTAAAGTATCTGACATGCACATACACAATATATGAACTGTATGGAAGCACCTGGTGTCAACAAATGCGGCATCTGTCAACGTTTGTCTTCAGAATAGAAACAAAATTCTGCAATGTGAACCCATCACAGGCTTTGCACAGTGATTTTCTAAGTTTAGATGCCCTGAATTATAAAATATATACGAATGATTAAAACTCCTACTGAGAAAAGCAGTTGGTAGCTTGATGATAAACTTAAATCAGTAGAAAATTAATAATATTCGTGTACCCATCTCATAATGAAGAAAATAGATAAGATTACAATTGAACCTCCATAATGATTTCAAAGAGATGTACCAAAGAAACGTTCATCAGTAACAACAAAGTCTCAGGGTGAAATAATTATATGAGAAAAAGTGGGAGAAGGAGACAGAGGTAGGAAAGAAAGGAGAGAGAGGGAGGTAGAGCCGAGAAGGAAGTGAAAGCAAGGAAGAGCAAGTCTGGGAGAAAGAGACTAGAGGGAGAAAGAGAGGGAGGAGTAGGGAGAAAGAGAGAGGGAGAGGGGAAGGAGGAGGAGAATGAGGGAGGGAAGAAGGGAGAAGTGGGGAGGTAGAGGAGGAGATGGGGGAAGAGGAGAGCAGAGCAAAGGACAGAGGGGAAGAGAGAGCTTGGTATTGGAACGTTATGTTTTTAAAGTAATATTTAGGGTGTTTATTGCATCTTAAGGAGCCCTGGTTGTGCAACGGTTAAGCACTGGGTTGCTAACCAAAAGATTGGCTCTTGAAATCCACCCAGCAGCCCCATGGGAGAAAGACCTGGAGATCTGCTCCTGTAAAGATTTAAAAAAAAAAAAAACTAAACCTGTTGCCAGTGGAGTTGATTCTGACTCACAGCGACCTTATAGGACAGAGTGGAAATGCCCCATAGGGTTTCCAAGGAATGGCTGGTGGATTCAAACTGCTGACCTTTTTTGGTTGGCAGCCAAGCTCTTAATCACTGCGCCACCAGGGCAGAAAACCCTATAGGGCAGTTCTACTCTGTCACATGGGGTTGTTATGAGTTGGAATCGACTCAGGGACACACAATAACAACATGACATCTTAAGTAAATTCTTCACTGACGTTCTCAAATATACAAAATCACCTTGTATCAGTTTTTCCTCCTTTGAATTAGTTGTCTTTCATGGGCACTGTAAGTGTATATACAAACATTCAGATTTTTCTTTTACTTCTACTAAAAAGATCAGAGTCATTGATATTAATTGGCTTATAAGGGGCCAGAAAGATCATACTGTCCCATCTGTGAAGACGAGACAAAACAAAACATACACACACAGCCATTATGCTACTTATGGTGTTGGACTGCAGTAGAGAAAACCAGGTGAGAAACTTTCACAAATGCTGTTTTACATGCCTGGAATACATACCTCATTCCCCCTTATCTGGTTCATTCTTATATTTCTAGTTTCCGCTAAAAAGTCACTTCCTTAGAAAAGTCTTCATCTGTTATTATGTCATTTATTATAATTATCAAAATTATAATTGTGCATTTATCTGATTAGATTTATTGTCTAATTTTTATTGTCTTTGTCACTGACTATTAGGTATTGATTATTGGGCAAGCCACTTAACCATTATGAGCTTCAGGTCCTCTTCTCTAAAATGGGAAGATAATAACTCCTCTGGTTTTCTCACAGGCTTGCATAAAGATCAACTTTGGAAACTTCTAAACACCACGCAAATACCAGGGATGTTTGCAATCTGGCTACATTTACTAGATTAAATGGACCAACCCTTCAGTACATAATATTGATCAACACTGTGGGCAGAGGTGTTTTCAATGTCTACGACTCTCTTTCCCTTTGATTTGTGGTTTATCCAAGAGTTTGCCTGAACTGAATGAGAAAAGGTTGGGATGGGAATAAAACTTTTCTCCTCTCTCAGATGCCCTCTTAAAGGAAATCGTGATTCTGGGAAATTGTAACCTGCTTATTATTCCCGGTATTTAATAAGCGACATCCAGAATCTCATCCCAAGTGTCATGACTCCAACCCCTGGAGTCACATAGCTTGAGGGAAAATTGTGTGATTAAAACAGGTCAATTGAAAGTGCCCTTTATTTACCTATATAATGGTAGAAAATACAGGGAGAGATAATCTTTCGGATTATTGACTTTATGTAATAGAATTGTAAATAAAAATATGTTTTTTCAATTCTCAACCAAACATTTCTCTAAATTTGATCATAACCCATTGGTAGAGAGAACTGTAGGATAATGATAGGTATCAATTGTGGGAAGTAATGGCAGTTCAGGAAAATGTTATCTGCGTGAATTGAAATTATGTAACTGTTATCTCAGCTATATTCTGTAGATCTGTCATTCATCTTACTTTGTGTGCCCACAAGTTCATTGCCTAGCGGAATAAAAATAAAGAAATGCAGTGCTTTTGATTAATGTCTCTAAAGAAATTGTGTGTGTGTGTATGTGTGAGTCAAACCATCTTTCCGTTTAATCCTTAACAAAAATCACAGGTGATTTATACCTCAATTGCTAGATAAATACGGTGTGTGTTATTTTCAAGAAAACAATTATTTAGCCTGATGAAAGTAAAACATATTCAAAAACCATCTCACTGTATGCATGGCTTGGAGTAGAGAGGGAAGACTTATTGCTGTAGTATTCTAATGTGATAAATATGAGATTGGATTAGCTTTACCTAGAATAGTTCTGCCTTCTTGTTTGTTTTATAGGTAATCCAGGGGATCATCAATTTCAATTGACTGCTGTATCACTTAAATCTCTTCTAATCTATATGTCCCTTCTCCCTATTTTTCCTTGCAATTTATTTATTGATGAACCAGATCATTCGTCCTGTATGTTTTTCTATAGTCTGGAATTTTCTGAAAGCATCTATAATATTTCTTAGCCACTGTATTTCAGTAAGATGATTCCCACCACCTGTGCTAATAAATCTGAACCTCGCCCAACACCAGTTGTGGGAAAAAAAGGAACATTGGTGTAGCCAGTGCTTTTTTGTGTTTAGCCTCTTACTTATACCATTGCAGCAAGTGATTAAAGTTACTTTGCTTTCATTTTGACTTGTTGTCTTAACTGACTACCTCAACACCTGGAAGCTCAGCCCTCTCCAGCTCAGCTCTTGATAGAAGGTTGCACTTTGGCATTCTTACTAGTAGTTTAAAAATATATTGAGTCTTTCCTTTTCATAGATAAACCCACTGCCATCGAGTCCATCTCGACTCACAGCAACCCCACAAGGTTTCCAAGGCTGTAAATCTTTGCAGAATCAGACTGCCACGTCTTTTTCCTGCAGAGCCACAGGTAGTTTTGAACCGCTGAACTTTCAGTTAGCAGTCGAGCACTTTAACCATTGTGCCACCAGGGCTCCTCTTTTGCAGATGAGGAAACTAATATTCAGAGAACTTCAGTGATCTTTCAAAGTCCATTCTTTTTCCAGTCTTCTCCTTTTCCAGTCTACTACAGATGTTTCCATTTGGAGATATGTATATCTGTTTAAAATAGTATGCAAAGGGCTCAAAATATTGCTGAATAAGTCAGCATGACAACATTGCACATGTAATTAGGTCCTGCTAAGTAACTTGAGGATGAGCAGTCACTGAATGATTTTAAGAAGTGGAAGAAGAGTGAGAGGGAGAGGAAGAGGGAAAGGGGAGGGGGAGGGGAGGGGAAGAGGGGGGAGGAGGAGGAGGAGAAGAAAGAGGAGAAGAAGGGAAATGGCATGATTATATTTGCATTTTAGAAAAAAAATCCTAAAAATTACTTCTGGCTGCATTATAAATGATGGATTGGTTTGTAGAAGGAGGATGTGAATCTGAATAGAAGCTCGGTAACTCTTAGTTGGCAGAATTGGGATGATAGGTGCTCAAATGGACTAGATTATGAAGTAACAACTTTCTTCTCACTCTAGGAGACTGACTGTAGTAATGAGAAGGAATGTGCACATCTAGAGATACAGTCCGTCCAAATTCATTGTTTCATACTTGAAGAAGTTTTGACATTGTCCCTGGTGGATTTCTTGGTTTCCAGAGTGTTGGGTTCATAAATTCATTTCAAAATATTTATTGAACGTCTCTTATTCTCCAGAAATTGTGACATTTGTTGAATGAGACAGATGTAGTCCATCTCCTTATAGAAATAAAATCTGGTGGCTGCTCCTGGTTCAATTAAATATATGCAATTTTAGTGCCTCCAGATTTTCTGGGTATTTTGCTCCTTAAATTGGAAACTAGGTATAGAAAGAGGGTAGAATATCATAGTATTTTCTTCTACTTATAACACTAGTGGAGTGGGCTCTGGGCTACATTTGCTGCATTCTAAATTCCTCTACTTTCAATAGGAGAAATGTATGAAACCTCATTTATTTCCTCTTCAAAACAAAAATGGGATTATGACTAAAAAAGAAAGTGGTAAATTAAATACTATTTTATTTTTTAGAAAATTGATATCTGGGGCAAAATGGCACTCTAGGCAAAAGCATCACGCCGTCCCTCCACAGCAAAAATCCAAACAACTAAGCTGAACAGAGAATACAACAATCCTGAAACCCTAAAACATCAAATGAAGAGATAAAGAACTCAGCCAAGCACCAAATGAAGTGAGAAAAC
>NW_004443943.1:7123750-7174133 GCF_000243295.1 Trichechus manatus latirostris | reverse complement strand
GCTGCACTGGTGGGATCCCTGGGAACTTTGCGGTTCTTTAACCTTTCCAATTTTTATTTATTCATTCTTTTCTTCCTCTTCCCCTTTCTGTTTTTCTCCATTTCATAGTATCTCATCTCTCCACTCCAACAGCAATCTCCCCTAGCATTCTTTTTTGTTTGTTTCTATGTTTTTGGCCCCTGTTCCTCTCTCCCATATCCATCTTAGCTCCACACATAACAATCTCCCCGCTACATCCTGCCTACCTGCACCATGCGCTTAAAATCACACCACCAAGCAGCCCAGGCACGGCCTACTGGAACCTGCCCTGTACTGATTACCGACCCACCCTGGTGGCTGTAGTAAGTGCCACAAACAATCCGTCCCAGTAACTCCTATTCAGCTAGACCTGCCCTGCCGTACCATATCTGAGTGACTGACCCTGCCAACTGGAGAAGGAGGCGAAAAGTATTGTGCCCACAGATGCGCAAACAACATAGAACACACAGTCCACCTGCTCAGACATAGTCAAATTTTTTTAAAAAAAAGGGACGAAATAAACAAATCTACAATCAATAAACAAGAAAAATAACTAGTGAATGCCCCAAAGACAGCAGACAATATCAATACATTTATAAAAACAGGACAGGATGGTTCCAGTAGGCATCCAAAATAAAACACCAGATGACTCTGCAGTGGAAAAAATGCACTAGAACTACCTGATAGGGAATTCAAATCTCTAAAACTCAGAATTCTCCAAGAGCTGAGGCAAAAACATGAGGAAAAAATAGAAAAATGATATCTGAATGACATTATTCAAGTATTTCCTGAGTCTACTTGAATAATACAGCTAATTACATAGGAAAAAATAAACTTTGACTGAAAAATATGTTCAATGTTCATTAGATTAAAAAAAAACTTCAATTTTCTTAGTCAGCATATATTTGGATGAAATATCAAAGTGTATTTGTGAATTACTTGTCCCTTACTCTTTCTCCAAAAAGGCTAAAATAAAAGTCTCCCATTATTAAGTGTGGGGGGAAAAGTGTCTTTTTGAGATTTGCTCGCTGGAGAATAATGATAAGATTTTTAGGCCTTTTAAAATACAAATGCTTGTTTTATTCTTCTAACAGAAATATAGCCAGGCTATATGCTCGGCTCTTTCCACATGGGGAAAAACAAATACCAGATCAAGTTATACTTTGCTTTCTGTTTGCAGTGTGTTTCTTTCCAACAAATGAAAACAAAAAGCTTAGTCTGGTAGAAAATGCCTCTATTTTCTAACCAGAGAGAGAGAAATATATGATGCTATGACTACCTGAGGGGAAAAAATAGATAATAAAAAGAAAGAGATAAGCTGTTGAGATGCCACTCAGAATGGTTCTTAATATGTCATAAACATCAGGACAGCAAAATTAATACCCAGTGAGGAGCTCCTGTGTCCCATATGATTTAACATTTTTGCTTTCTCCTTTTACTTTCAAAGGTTTCCAGTTTGGACAATAAAATATATCATCACCCTAACTACCTATAATTAGGTAAAAAGAAATTTGATAGTTAATTATAAATGAGTAGCTCTGATTTATTTTTACCTAAAATTTTACCCCTAGGGAGGAAAGAAATTACTTTCAGAAAGTATATGACTTAGTTTGGTCCTTTGACACTACCATTGTCCTAATTTTGAGATACTTTACAAGTGGAAACCATAATTGTTCCCTTCTTTCCACTATTAAACTCTTTTTAAGTCTCCAGTTCCCATTTCTACCCCCTTATCAGGTCAAACATTCACTTTTCTGTAGCTATATCTCTTGACATTCTGATTGGAAAAGAGGCTCTGTTCAGTTCTGCCCTCTAGTCCGTATGGAATGGGTCAGATATAAACAATCAAGCTGGTCAGTAGTATTTGCTAAGGTATATAAATTCTTCTCTTATTAGGAAAAAGACCTAGTGGCCTTTCGGGAAACATTCTGGGTTTGGAATCAAATAGGTCTTAGTTACAATCATGACTCTGCTACTACTAGCAATTTAACAGTGCAACTTAATTAACCTTTATGACTCAGTTTCCTCATTGGTTAAAAAGAAAATGAATGGTAATACCTACCTCAGAGCAATTCTGAGGATTAAAAGAAATGACTACGTAGCATGGAACAGCTTAATAAATTTCTTGCCATTGGAGCTGAATCTACTTCTATCACTTTTTATATCATGGACATGTTATGTATTTCAGTCTATGCAAATTGTAATACTCTCTATGATTGTATGATGACACTGAATGTGGGATGGGCAGAGGAAAAGTAGTTATTTGAAGTAAAAGAGAGAGCATCTTTGCTGATTTCTTCTAATGTTCATGAATTTCAGGAGCTCAGTGCCCTGACTTCTGTGGCCTCAAATTAGTTGACAGCACTTGGAATTGTGGTTAAAGCACCCCTTGAGTTGAAAGGAAGTGCTAGCGAGTTACTACTAACATTACCATAAACGGAGTAGTTGTATTAGTAGATATGGTACATTCTCTTCTAATAGGCAATCAGGATCTTCCACACAGGGCAGTAAATTGGACAAACTTGCCAGGCCTTATCTTAAGCCTTGATTGGAAATTCAAGGAGAACCATGGAAGAGGAAGAAGAAACTGCTACTTGGAGCTAAACAATCCTGGGGAAGTCTAGCAGAAAGAACCCTACACTAAGAATATAAAGAATAATCATATACTGATTCCATGGGCATGATGAAAATTATGATTCATAATTTAGAACTTACAATTTCTTTAAAGTTGATTTTTGTTTTTATTCTTTTTCTTGGATGTTAGCAGCACAGGACAGAACATCTTTGGGGGAGGGCAGTGTTCAAGTACATAAAGATATATAGCACCTTTCACCCAGAAAGCAGTACTATGCAAGAAGCTGGTTTGCTCTAGTTTAATTCTTATAGCATTCAAATAAGTAAAAGTTAGTGTAAATTCTTGCCTTGGTTGGTCAAGCCATCTTTTTGACTCTCGTAATTGTTGGAAATTACTTGTGCCTATAAACTGTTTTGGACACTATGGCTTTTTTGCATACAGAGCAATCAATGCTGTAATAGAGTAATACATAAATGAACGATGAAAAAATATTTAAACATTGACAAACACTGTAACTTGAAACTTCTAGAAATGAAAGATACAATAACAACATCAAAAATGTAATCAAACAAGATAAATCTCTTCAGACAGTAACTATTGTTACCATATACATTTCAGTTTTTGGTATTTTATTTCTAGGAATAAAGAACTGGGTGGTGCAAATAGTTAAGCGCTCAACTAGTAGTCTAAAGGTTGGTGGTTTGAACCCGCCAAGAGATACCTCGAAAGAAATGTCTGGTGATCTACTTTCAAAAGGTCACAGTTTTGAAAACCTTATGAAGTGCAGTTCTGCTCTGACACACATGGGGTCTCCATGAGTCAGAATCAATTTGACAGCAAATGGTTTTCATTCTGACTTACAATACGTGATAAGTAAGGCTATACCACCATTTTTTTTTTCTGAAATCACATCATTAATGACTTTTCTTAAAATTTCTAGCACAGTAGTGTATATTTTGATGATAAAATTATTTTTTTTAATTTTTGAATCAAGTCACAAGTCAAAATTACTTGACCTTCAGTTTCGGCCTTCAAGAAAATAATGTCAGAAAATATGTTTTGAATGATACGTTTCATTATTAAAGATTCATAAAACATTATAATAATCACATAGAAATTTTCATTGTATGCAAATAGGTTTTCTGATCAGCTTGGGTTTAACTGCATACAGTGCTGACCAGGCAAAAGCTCATGAGGAGTTGAGATGGGAGGTGAAGACTGAACAATGGATGAAGAAAATATCAAATCTCTTTGTAATTCACTTTCTCCCCATAGGCATATTTGTAAATTCTTTGTCTTCTACAATCTGGCAATAACTCTTCTGGCAAATGCCATTTTGCTTTAGCAGCAATAGGTGCTATAACAGTTTCAGTACCAATTCTTTAATCAAACTGTCTTCACTGATAGCTGAACCTTCCACATAGCATTTCTTAGAATATCTTAATGTCACTACATAAGCAAAAATGTACCTTTTGGTATATGTTGGGCTGACACTTCAAGGAAACTAAAGCTATTTTAGAGCATTACAATTATTTTATTCCTTTTACTCATGACCTGGAATAATGATATTCTACCATTATAACTTACTTTTATATGAGCCATATCTTCATTATAGTTGAAGAACAAGGAACATTCATTGGTGGCTTCTAGGAAGATCCTGATATGAGCAAACATTCCAGGAATCCTCTTGCCTGTATTCCCATTAAAATACACACTGATAATAATAATAGCCTCCATTTATTGTGGCTTACTACGTAGAGGCACTGTGATAGACACAGCATATTTTAACTTATTTAATTCTCATAACAACAATTCTCATAAAAACTCTTACACAAGATGAAACTGAAACTCTGAGAAATGAAAAGACCAAACTTACACAGCTAAAAAATTACAGAGCTAGGATTTTAACCCAAATCTACCTGCTTCCAAAGTCTACTTGATTAAATTAGGCAAGTGAGAAGAAAACTCCTTAGCTTGGAAACTGATGTTGTTGTTAGGTGCTGTCAAGTTGGTTCCGACTTGTACCAACCCCATGGACAACAGAAGGAAACACTGCCCTGCCTTGCGCCATCCTCACAATCATTGTTATGCTTCAGCCTATTGTTGCAGCCACTGTGTCAATACCTGTCATTGAGGGTCTTCCTCTTTTTTGCTGACCTTCTACTCTACCAAGCACGATGTTCTTCTCCAGGGATTGGTCCCTCCTGATAACACGTCCAGAGTATGTGAGACAACGTCTTGCCATCTTCGCTTCCAAGGAGCATTCTGGTTGTACTTCTTCCAAGACAGATTTGTTCGTTCTTCTAGTAGTCCACGGTATAGTCAGTATTCTTTGCTAACACCATAATTCAAAGACATCAATTCTTCCTCTGTCTTCGGTATTCATTATCCAGCTTTCACATGCATATGAGGTGATTGAAAATACCATGGCTTGGGTCAAGTGCGCCTTAGTCCTCAAAACGACATCTTTGCTTTTTAACACTTTAAACAGGTCTTTGCAGTAGATTTACCCAATGCAATAAGTCCTTTAATTTCTTGAATGCTGCTTCCATGGGTATTGATTGTGGATCCAAGTAAAACGAAATCCTTGACAATTTCAATCTTTCCTCCGTTTATCGTGATGTTGCTTACTGGTCCGGTTGTGAGGATTTTTGTTTTCTTTATGTTGAGATGCAATCCATATGGAAAGCTGTAGTCTTTGATCATCATCAGTAAGTGCTTCAAGTCCTCTTCACTTTCAGCTAGCAAGGTTGTGTCATCTGCATATCACAGGTTGTTAATGAGTCTTCCTCCAATCCTGATGCCCCATCCTCCTTCATATAGTCCAACTTCTTGGATTATTTGCTCAGCATACAGATAGAGTAAGTATGGTGAAATGATACAGCCCTGACGCACATCTTTCCTAATTTTAAACCATGCAGTATCCCCTTGTTCTGTTGGAATGACTGCCTCTTGGTCTACATACAGGTTCGTCATGACCACAATTCAAGTGTTCTGGAATTTCCATTCTTCACAGTGTTATCTATAATTTGTTATGATCCACATGTTCAAATGCTCCTGCATAGTCAATAAAACACTGGTAAACATCTTTCTGGTATTCTCTGCTTTCAGCCAAGATCTATTTGACATTAACAATGATATCCCTCATTCCACGTCTGGCTTGAACTTTTGGCAGTTCTCTGTCGATGACCTGCTGCAACCAATTTTGAATGATCTTTATTATTAATGATATTGCATATTTGAATATTAATGATACTGTTTGATAATTTCCACATTCTGCTGGATCACCTTTCTTTGGAATGGGCACAAATATGGATCTCTTCCAGTCAGTTGGCCAGGAAGCTGTCTTCCAAATTTCTTGACAAAGATGAGTGAGTACCTCCAGCACTTCATGCATTTGTTGAAACATCTCAGTTCATATTCCATCAATTCCTGGAACTTTGTTTTTCACTGTTCACGTCACTGCAGCTTGGGCTTCTTCCTTCAGTACCACTGGATTTTGATCATATGCTACCCCCTGAAATGGCTGAATATTGACCAGTTCTTTTTGGTACAGTTATTCTATGTATTCCTTCCTATCTTCTTTTGATGCTTCCTGTTATCATTCAACATTTTCCCCTGTGGAATCATTTAATACTGCAACTCAAGGCCCAAATTTTTTCTTTATTTCTTTCAGTTTGAGAAATGCCAAGCATGTTCTTCCCTTTTGGTTCTCTAACTGCAGGTGTTTGCACATTTCATTAAAATACTTAATCTTCTCAAGTCATCCTTTGAAATCTTCTGTTCAGCTCTTTCACTTCATTTCTTCCGTTCACTACTCTACATTCAACAGCAAATTTCAGAGTCTCTGTTAACATCCATTTTGGTCTTTCCTTTCCTTCCTATGTTTTTAATGACCTCTTGCTTTCTTCATATACGATATCCTTGATGTCATTCCACAACTCATCTGGTCTTTGGTGGTCATTAGTGTTCAAATGCATCAAATCTATTCTTGAGATAGTCTCCAAATTCAGGTGGGATATACTCAAAGTCATATTTTGGCTCTCATGGACTTGCTTTAATTTTCTTTGACTTCAACTTGAACTTGCATATGAGCAGTTGATGGTATGTTCCACAGTTGGCCCCAGCCTTGTTCTGACTGATTATATCGAGCTTCTCCATTGTATATTTCCACAAATGTAGTCCATTTGATTCCTGTGTATTGCATCTGACAAGGTCCATGTGTATAGTTGCCATTTATGTTGTTGAAAGAAGGTATTTGAAATGAAGAAGTTGTTGGTCTTGCAAAATTGCATCGTGCGATCTCTAGTATCATTTCTATCACCAAGGCCATGTTTTCCAATTACGGATCCTTTTTTGTTTCCAGCTTTCATATTCCAATCACTAGTAATTATCAATGCATCTTGATTGAATGTTTGATCAATTTCAGACTGCAGACGCAGGTAAAAATCTTCAATTTCCTCATCTTTGGCTTAGTGGTTGGTGTGTAAATTTGAATAATAGTCTTACTAACTGGTCTTCCTTGTAGGTATACGGATATTATCCTATCACTGACAGTGTTGTACTTCTGGTTAGATCTTGAAATGTCTATTTTAAAGATGAATGTGAAGCCATTCCTCTTCAATTTGTCCTTCCTGGCATGGTAGACCATATGACTGTTCAATTCAAAATGGTCAATATCAGTCCATTTCAGCTCACTAATGCCTAGGATATCTATGTTTATGCATTCCATTTCATTTTTAGCGACTTCCCATCTTTCTAGATTCATACTTTGTACAGTCCATGTTCCAATTATCAGTGCATGTTTGCAGCTATTTCTTCTCATTTTGAGTCATGCCATCTTGCAAATGAAGGTCCCAAAAGCTTTACTCCATACATGTCATTAAGGTTGACTCTACTCTGGGGAGGCAGCTCTTCCTCATCGTATTTTGAGCGTCTTCAAACCTGAGGGGCTCATCTTCCGGCACTATATCAGACAATGTTCCACTGTTATTCATAAGGTTTTCACTGGTCAATTTTTTTCAGAAGTAGACCACCAGATCCTTCTTCCTAGTCTGTCTTAGTCTGGATGCTCCACTGAAACCTGTCTACTATGGGTGACCCCGCTGGCATTTGAAATATCGGTGGCATAGCTTCCAGCATTCCAGCAACACACAAGTCCCACAGTACAACAAACTGAGAGATGCGTGGGGTGGAAACTGAAACTGAGTGTAAACCATATTTTAATTCCAGTTACCATTTATAGTAATTAAAATGTGAATGAAAACAAAATTTCAAAATGATGGAAAAAAATCTAAATTTTTTTAAGTTAAAATATTAAGTGACACATTAGAAATTCCAGGCATTCACATGGTAGTAATAGCATAAATTATTAGGATGCTTAACAGTGTTTAAAGCCCCAAGATAGAGCTTGGAAGCATACAATTTTAAATATTTTAAGGATATGAACTATGCAGAAGATATAAGATATACGTATGGAGAAAGGATACAAATGTGAAACAAAAATAGACCTCATTCTCAACAGCAAGTTTATAATCAAATAAGGGAGATGAGAGATGTATACAAATAATAAATGAGCAATAGCTATAATAAGCACTGCTCAAATCAAAGGCGAGATGAATCTATCTACACTGAGCTAAAAATCAAGTGTGGTAAGAGGGTTTTCCTCTTCTGTCCTTTTTGAGGATTCATCCTTGTCCTAAAGTTGGGTTGCAGAGGTGATGTGGATAATTTTGGAGGGAACATAAAACCAAGCAAAACAACTAATCAAATTGTTAACACTCTATAGATTTTGCCATATTTTGTTTTTATTATTGACCATTTTCAAAAGCACATTAAAGATTTTTTTTTTTCCTGAAATTTTGAAGCACCTTTTTCAAACACAACCACAAATTATACATGAGAGAGGGCTTACTGGGGAGATAATGTGTATTTATTTTTTGAGAATAGAATAAAGATTTCAAAGATGTTTTTTAGATGTATTTTCTCTGGTCCACCTAATGATGGGAAAATGGTGTTGATCTAGCTCTAAAAAAAAAAAAGGAAAAAGTGATAGATACTTTTTTTTAGAAAGTGGGAGCATTGGCCTATTAGTCAGAACCTAGCTCTCGCATCAGTCTCTTCTTTCTCATCTTTGCAATTGTCAAAATTAGCACATCATTGCCTTTTCACTAGTGGAAATGTCTTTCACCTTGCAGTTCACACCTTCAGGCCCACAGGCATCTGTACTCTGGCACTAGTTCCAGCCCTTGCTTGCAAGAACTATCAAATCAAAGGAACTGTTTTAGGCCAAATTCCCTTTCTTCACCTTACTGAGTTCTTAATTCATCTTCTCTACCAGTGCATAAATAGCTTCCTAACCCCAGGACTTTAAAATATTTAAAACTAACAATTCCTATTTCTTTATTCCTTACACATTTTCTTGACCTTCTGGAGTTCTAACTCTTATCTCTTCCAGAAAGTAGTAATTATACAAGCTTTACCCCAGTCTTATAAACTTTTATTCCAAATCCTCACTTGTTGTTAAATTCCAATAGCCACATGCTCTCCTCCTGGCTCAATACCCTCTGACTTACATCCTACATTGAATCCTCATTACCTGGCACACCCAGTACTCTACTGCTGAATAATCTAGGACTTTGGTGAACTATTTTTAAATTTTCCAATTAGGTTGCTTTGCTCCATCTGCTGCCAAATCTACCTGGAAATATACAGGCAGCCTTAAAAATATTTATGCTAAAAAGAAGTCCATAAATACTTTGACAGTTTTGTTTTCTATGTTTACTTGTTAATTTTTATGGCCTCAGTAATACAAGCTCAGTTAATCATCTACTTGGCTTTGGTTTTCTGTGAGCATGCTTTTATTAAGGAATTTTATAGTTCCATTAATACATCAAAATAAAATTTAATCAAAGGCATAAATGCTGTGGACAACCATCTGCTTGGACTTAACTACCTACAATTTTGACACATGGATTTGCATGCTGAATACCAATATTCCCTCATTGCTGGGTTATATGCGCACGTGTGTGTGTGTGTGTGTGTGTGTGTGAAATTGAGATCCTGTCAACTCTAAAGTCTAATGCTGACCACACCAGAAGGAAACATTTGAAAAGTAGTGTGTATTTCAAGAATGTGTATTCATTCAATTTTTCCTGTTAGACTTCTGTGAAAAATTTTCCAATATTACTCCTTGGTTTTCTGTGTCTCATACAAATAGAGAAAAATATTACTTGTGGTTTGAGGCTATGCTGTGTGTATTAGTGCTGTGGCAGAAAAGATGACTTACTTAAAGATGACTTATTTGAAGTGGAAACAATAAAGGTTATGGTTTCCTTTGAGGAAAAATCTTCTAGTGTTTACATATACAAAAAAAAATTGCTGTTGAGCCGATTCCGACTCATAGCGACCCTATAGGACACAGTAGAACTGTCCCATAGGGTTTCCAAGGTGCCGCTGGTGGATTCAAACTGCCAACCTTTTGGTTAGTAGCCAAGCTCTTAACCACTGCACCACCAGGGCTCCATTTTGTACATACACATATATACAAAATCGCCTGCAAAAGAAATGTTAAAATAGTCATTTAGGAAATTATCACTGTAATATCTTTTTGCTCTTCCTTTCTAATTTTCGAAATGATTCCATGACTATTCAAGATAGAGAAATGTGTAGTCAGAAAATATCATCATGGATATGGATGGAAACAGGTAAAAATAGAATACAGCTTTTACAGTTGATCAGGATAACTAAAATACCATTTAAAGCAGAACTTCAAGTAAATTAATATGCACAGTGACAATAAAACAAAGGAAAAACAAATCAAGAAAAAAATATATGCCAAAAAAAGTATACCAGAGAAGAATCAAAGTACTATTAGCTGTAAATGTAAATTTTACTAAATTATCAGCTGAACTTGTTCTCTTCGGTAAGAGACTTAGAATTTCTTCTGCATTATAACCCATACCTAGCCACATGAACTTAAGAAAAATCTACCCCACTTTGCATCTCTTTATTTTTTCACTTGGATATTCCAATCTCCTTTCTGTCTCTGGGTGTTTGCTCCTTGCCATACTTGTGCATGGCTGCCTCCTCACCATCATTCTGTTCTCAGTTCAAATATCACTTCCTCCTCAGAGAGGCCATCCCTGAGTATCTAAGGCCACACACTCATTTCCAGACCATCTTAGACGATGTGGAGGATCCCTCTTTACTCACCACATTTTCTTCTTAGAGCTTTGCCCGTTGCCCTCCAGTAGATTTCAACTCACGGTGACCCCATGTGAGTCAGAGCAGAACTGTGCACCATAGGGTTTTCAATGACTGATTTTTCAGAAGTAGATCACCAGGCCTTTCTTCCAAGGCATATCCGGATGGGCTTGAACCTCCAGCCTTTCAGTTACCAGCCCAGCGCATTAACCATCTGAACCACCCAGCAGCAGCTTCACCAGAGGGATGCGCGAGGGGATGTCGACTGCACCGGGCACGGTCAAGGGGGTGACACTAAACTCCCCTGAAACCGCTGTGGTGCCTGCATGTCTCCCCCGTGCCCATGCACCTGGCAGTGCCGTGGGATACGCACACAAGCCCGCACACACACACACCCTCTGGAACTCAGAAAACAAGGACACAGCCCAAGAGGAAAAAAGACTCCCAACTACATCCCAAGCAGCTCGGCCCTCAGGAGCCATGGACTGAGCAGTTCAACTAGGAGAACAACTCCCCCCTTCCCTGCCTCTCTCCATGCGCACAGGTCTTGGGACCTTCCAGCAGGTAGAGACCCTCCAAGAGAGGAGAGTTTGGTTTAAAATTTTTAAAAGTCCTTCCAAGTGGAGAAAAATAATCAGACTTAAAAAAAAAAAGTCTCCAGTACCACGCTGGGTAGCGAGAAGGAGAAGGCATATGACTTGAGAGCAGAGAACTTCTTGGTCAGATTGCATGGCTCGCTCTATCTCACTCACTCTTAGTCCAGTTTTCCAGACCTAATCCATTAATGTATCCCACATAACGGTAAAGCTTAAAGTTAAAATAAATATCATTTTGATGTTGTTCTGAAACGTTTTTTCTTTGAATTTTACTGTTTTCTTACCAAGTTTTCACTTTAAACACATGAAACTAAGTGTAAATAGATTCAGGCTGCGTGTACGAGATTGTAATTAAAGGAGTAATTTTAGTTTTGTTAGTTGTTTATGTCACTTCCATTGCCATTACAAGGCCTTGGTGACGCAGTGGTTAAAAGCTTGGCTGCTAACCAAAAGGTGGGCAGTGTGAATCCACCAGCCACTCCTTGGAAACCCTATGGGGCAGTTCTATGCTGTCCTCTAGGGTTGCTATGAGCCAGGAATCGACTGGACAGCAACACTTTTTTTTTTTTTTGCCATTGGCATTCAATGATATACAGGAATTACAATTTACGAGAACATTGATACATAAAACATTACTAGGGATTCTGTACGGTCTGTTACCAGAGGAGGTCCCTGGGAGGGTTGACACCATGAGTTAGTTACCACACTGGGTGATGCCAACATTAGTGACGCCACTGCCACCCAGGGATTCCCCTTAGCGCTTAGTACCACCCAAACTATTTATTTCCTTATTTGTTGACTATCTCCCACCAGTTGAATGCAAATACTTAAGAGAAGGCTTCTTGTCTGTCTTACTCACTAGAACACAATGGCACATCACATGGTTGAATAGATTTTGAATGAACCATTCTCTAGCCACCATAACATTAATCTTTACCTTCCCTTTGTGGAGGCAGCACTGTATAACATATAAAACGCACTGAGAAAAGCAGAAAATTGTGTACAAATATTCTCTATGAAATCTCTTGTTTCTTCCTGGTGAAAAGCACACTGTGTGAGTGTTCATCATCCATGTTGTAACTTGTGCAGGCCAATGTTGACATGTGGTACAGGCCAATGTGCAGAATCTTTTGAAGAGTCATAATTGCCTATAAAAAAGATGAGTAATTCTAAATGCTAAAACTCCCCACAAGTTCTTTTTGACCCCAATAATGCTGCCTCATTTCATAAATTATGTGGGCACGGAGCCAAAGTTGGAGAATAAACTAACACAAACTCAACCTCAGTCATTTTTGCACGATTTATTTACAAACAGATAAGTGTAATTTGATTTTCTGATTTAAAAACCTCAAAGCAGTCAAATGGCAGCCTTTATGTTAATTTATCATTTCATTTGACACTGCACATTTTTCTATGCATATACTTCCCCATCCAATATTCCATGTAATTCTAAAAACAACCTTTTGAATCGCTAAAGCTGTTCTTTTGTACCTTCTTGCAATGAACATAAATATACCATAATCAAGGAGTGAAATAATTGAAAACATAGGCAAAAGCCATGGAATTCAGGGCCTAAAGTATCTAATGTGGATCAGAAAAAGGAAAGTTAGGAATATAGACAAGTTACTCTCCTAGTTGCTGCATGCTGTCATCTCTGTTTCTATTTCTCTCTGGCGCTCTCTCTCTCTCTCTGACTCTCTCTCTCTCTCCCTCTCTCTCTCTCTGTCTCCTTCCCTTCCTCTCTCCTCTCTTTCTCATGGCTTTTCTTTACACATCTACCTTAAGTTTCTATCCTAAATTTCATAGTTATGTAACCTTTCATTTATTTTTATAAAAGGATTCTTCCTTATTTATAGAACTTGATCACATTTTTCTTGAAATTTTTAACACTTCCAGGCTTGTGAAGATGTCTCTTTGCTTAAATATTAATTTATTTCATTTCTTTCCCACTTCCTGAGCCCTCTAATATTGAAGAGCAAGAAATTTTATTTAAATGCACTAAAGTTCATTATCATGAAACAATAGTGACCCCTTACTAGTTAAATAGAAACATTTAAATAAGCTATAACATCTGTTATCAAACAATTTGTCTTGTCAAAATTCATATCAAAAAAGATCTATTATCATTATATTGCATGTCAATTTCTAATTGTCAACTCCTTACTCCAGTTATCGCATTAAATTTAGGAACAAAAAATCATTACCATCTTGTCTATAAAGATCATATTTTCATTATGGTCCCTTAGAATTAATTCATGGAATGAAATTAAGCTCCTGGGTTATACGGTCCATATTATATTCTTGTTTTTAGCTCGTAATATTTAAACATAACTGATTTCTCAACAAGTGTCTCATGAATTGAATTCAATTTATCACAGTTTTTATATAAAAAAATTTTCTCCTACTGTACAATTCTACTAAAATAGAAAGAACAACTGCCAACATGAATAATCTATAGCTAGAGAATGGACAAGGCATAACTTTTTAATCACCAAACATATAACCCATTTCCTCTAATAAATCATCTTTGTCAGCATTCTTGCCATCCGTCCTTCCAATCACTGTGTCCATCAGATTAGGATTTGGAGTTAGGACGGTAAGGGAGTGGGGAAAGGAGATAAACCGGTGGTAAAATTATACCTACAGCTCTATTTTGTATCATGAGTCCACAGCCTTCTCCATTTTAACAAGATGAACTTGGCAGGGCAGCTCTTTAGTTAATGAGCAGTCTTCTGATATCCTTTGAAACTCCTGTGTTCAATATAATAGCCACAGCTACATGTTGGTATTTAAATTCAAATTAATTAAAACTAAATAAAATTTAAAATATTATTCCTCCAAAGCACTAGCCACATTTCAAGTGCTCATTAGTCATGTGTAGCTAGTGGCTCCTATACTGGACAGCACAGAGAACATTTCCATTATTGCAGGAAGTTCTATTGTATAGCACCCAACTAGATGCTTCTTTATGCCCATTAAGGTTTTTATAAGGATTATTTATTCTTGCTCTCAATTTTATTAAAATAGGGGAGGAGAATAAGCCATTCACTGTGACTATCCATATGCATAAATCCTTGGGGATCGTCCAAAGCAACATATCCTCTGACTACAAATGTCTACTAGTACAGTTTCCCAATTCCCTCCAACAATATTCTCCTTTATTTACTTGAATGATAAGCCTTTCAGGAAGAATACCATAGGGGAAAAAGGTGATGAGTAAAAAGCTATCCTAGGCTTGAGGTCTGTATACCATCTCTCAAAGTAAATTCAGGGAAATGACATGATTCTTGAACATAAAGCCTATAATTGCTATTACTGTTATCTTCCAGGAATAAGCATCTGGGCTTGAAAGAAATTCCCAGTAAAGCATTTTTTAAAATAAAAAGATAATTTCTTAGAAGCAGCCATCTCTGAGGACACATTATAATCTATCTCTCTTGTCATTCAGCTAAAAGTAGTAGACACAAGCACATTCTAGAATGTTCAACGTGTTATATATTATGTGAATTCAAGTGGAACTCTGACGAGATATAAATGAAATGCATCCGTAAGAATATTGTATATTTCAAAGGATAAACAGTAATATACCTTGTATATCCTTTATTATAATCCTCCAACTATTTTAGGATTTGATCCACTCATGATTACATTTATTATACTGTTTAAATAAAGGAAGATTTGTCACTGAGAGAATGGATAAATACTTGGCTCACCAACACTCAATGAGCATCCCAATAAAAATATCATTCCTATAAAAAAAAAGTTCTCCCTGATGCCCTATACAAGGTTTAGGCAAACTATGCCCTGCATACCAATTCTGGCCCATTACCTATTTTTGAAAATAATGTTCTATTGGAAAATCGCCATGCCTATTAATTTACTTATTGTTTATAGGTTCTTTCATGCTACACTAGCAGAGGTGAGTAGTTGTGACAGAGACCATATGACCCTAACATATTTTCTAAATGATCTTTATAGAAGATGGTCAACTCCTGCCCTATGTTGTGGATATATGTAGGATTTTCATACGCAGAAGAAATACAATCCCTGTCTTATGGTAAAAAGAACCCTCATTTTCTTTTGGAAAACATCTTTTTCATCTTTCAGTTCATGTGATTTGTCTTGAGATTAATACACTCATCAACTCAAGTAGTCAACATTTATCTAAGGCCAGGTCAAAGCAAATACTATTTCATTAGCCATAGTGATTTATGTGGGAATGAGCAAATGGTCCAAGCCACCCAATGAGTAAACGATCCAGGAATTTTACTGAAATTGTGAGGGAAAATAGGGTGTTTTTGCCCTGTTGGAGTGCCTAAGCTAATAAATTGTGAGTTTGCAGCTGCTGGTGACCATGTAACTATCACCTAAAGAAAAACAGAGATAAGGTATGATGGAATTATTGACCAACTGTATTTGAAAACCTAGATTCAGCTGTGCCTGAAGCTGGTTCTAATCTCTAACTTCAATAACAGCACTACTACTACTAACTAACGCACACATAGCACTTACTATGCTGCCAATACCATTCTAAGAATGTTGTATAGATTAACTCATCTAATCCTCAGAGCAACCCTAAGTAGGAGGCTCTACTTTCATAAATAAGGAAATCGAGGCAGAGAGTAGTCAAGTGACTTATCTAAAGTCAAGCAGTAGATCCAGTGTTCCAACTCAGGAAATCTTGCTCCATATGCTCTTATTCTTTATTCTCTAATTCCTTCCATTTTTATTTTAGCTTAAGGCAGTTTGGGGTGTTTGTTGTTTTTGCTGTTTGGTTTGGTTTCATTTTTACTACCTCAATCCAAAAGTCCTAAATAATAATATCATCTACCCCCAACAATGGTAATCTATACTTCCTTTGAACTCATAATCTTCTTTATATCAATGTGTTTTATGTCACTTATCCCTGAATTCCATGTTATCTATATATACATACATTTTAAAGGTAGGTTATTATATATGTTAAATTATTGTGTGAGATTGTAGCATTGATCAGTAATGAAGTTTTCAGTAATAACATAAATTCAGAACACAAGTAACATCTTAGGAAAGACTCATGGTTTAAATTCTTAATAATATAAAGAAATGTGGATTTAGTCCTAAGCGCTTATTTCTGAAAATAAACATTTTCCTGAGGAAAAGTTTCATAAGACTTTGGCAAATCATGATATCTGAATTCTATCAGAAGATAAAATGCTGCTTGAACGTTTTGCTATGTCTAGCATATTGTTGGTTCTGCCACACCAAGATAAGAAAAGTTGCAGCAGACAGTTATTCTGTTTTTTTGAGCATAATGGTTAATGGCTTTTTCTACTGTCAGAATTCTTAAAGCCATTAATTTTATCTGAAGCTTTTTTTTTTTTTTTTGCTTTCATATCTTCCTGCATATTAATTAAGTGCATAAATTTCTCTTACAACCACATCTCATTACGAACCTGAATCAATGCATTCCTCCCATCACATTTATTCGGGCTCAGCCTCCTCTTCCATTACCTAGGTGACAGGTTGATGAAGTACAAAGCCTTAATTCTATTTTTTTTTCCCTTGGTGAGAAAATAATGATACAATGGATAATTTATATCCTCATTTTAGCTAGCATTAAATCATGGGCCTGAGTGTTCTAACAGTTTAGAGGTCTTTCTCATCTAGTCTATAGCATGTATATAGCTTTTGCTAATAAAATAAATTTTAGCATTATTCAAATAAAAAACATTAAGTACAAATTTGTGGTCTCATTCTATAAAATAACATGATATCATAATACAAAAAGTTGCTTAGGGTTTCACATAATGAAAAAAAACAAACCTACTGCTGTCACATAATAAAACCTGTTGCCACTGAGTCAATTCCAACTCATAGTGACCCTATAGGACAGAATAGAACTGCCCCATAGGGTTTCCAAGGAGCAGCTGGTGGATCTGAACTGCCGACCTTCAGGTTAGCAGCCAAGCTCTTTAACCACTGCACCACCAGGGTTCCGCATCACATAATAGCTCTCTATAAATAAAAGTATTTTCAGGTTCCTAGGGGATAGGCCAAGAAAATATTAAGGCCACTCCTTACTATTCCAATAGCTTTCATCTATTTTTTTCAAACTTATATTTTGAAGTATAACTCATATCAGTTATCTCTTCCCCAGCTCAGGTGAATTAACCTGATCCTCCTGGAAAACACTTACCAAGGATTTGAAGTGGTCTTTACTACCCTTCCACGTCCAGCTTTCAGAAGCTTGTCTACTTTCTGCTTCCTGCATAGCCCCTTTTAACTCCCCTATCTCTGAGCTTTCAGTGAAAAATGGAAGATTGAACAAATGTGCTTTTTTTTCTCTCTGCCCACTAAAATGATAGTAAAAAAGCATAAACAATACAGGTTTTTTAATTAAGAAGAGCATAAGAAAAGGAGCATCAGTAGTAGGGCAATCTCAATGAATTTCTGAAAGGAAAAAAAAAGTGAAGTAATAGTAACAAGCAAAGACAGCCTGAGAAAGCTTAGCTTTGAGTTTGTGGGGTGAAGGATATAATCTAGAAGGAGCAAATCAGTCTAGCAGAAACTCAGAGAGCACTAGGATCAGAACTGCCAGTTACTAAAGAGAGTGTAGGAGTCCCCAGATGGCACAAACAGTTAAGTGTTTTGACCACTACCTGAAGGATTGTTTCAACCCACCCGGGGGCACCTTGGAAGACAGGCCTGGTGGTCTGCTTCAGAAAGATCTCAGCCTTGAAAACCCTGTGGAAACGTTCTACTCTGCGCACATGTGGTTGCCATGAGTCAGAATCGATTCATCAGCACCCAACAACAACAAAGTGAGATGAGGCTGAAAACATGGAGCTGGATTGCATGAAAAAAACTGACCTCAGTCCTGATCTTTTCTTCACTCCAGAGTGCAAAATTACCAACAGTTACATGATTTCCTCAGTTGCAACAAAGGGGAATATTTCCCAAGCAAAAACCTCTAATTTCTGGAATTTGAGAACCTTCCACACAGAGGATAGCTCCTCCAACTGATGTGAAGCCCATACAGAGGCAAGCCCCAGCCAGAACACAGAGCTTCTAAGCAGATTTCCCCAGTGAACAGAAGAGAATTTGAGGGAGGAGAGGACTCTAGGAAGCACCCCCAGAGAAAATGAAAAAATATTCAATCCCTAAAGCAAGAATAGCATGTTAATTAATAGGGAACAGAAAATAAGAAAAAGAAACTTTGAAATCGACTCAAAGGTAATGGAAACTTAAAGAACTTACTAAACAAGTATTACTTTAAAAGGAATGGAAACTAATTTTGACTAAGAAATGAAAATAATATGATAGAAATAAACATGAAACAGAAATTATATAATCAAGTTGTCCAGTGTAAAAATTAAGGCATAAGGAAGGATTGCAGAAAATGGAAGCAGAAGAAAATCAACACAATAATATGTGGGAAGTTTTTGAGTTGAAGGACATGAGCCTACAGAATGAGTCAGTCCACCAAATACCCAGCAAAAAACCCTATGCCTTGACAAATTATTGTGAAATTTCATGACGTTAATAACAAGAGAAGATTCTAAAAACTGTCAGAGAGCAAAAAAGGAATTTTCAGCTTGAAGGTTATTTAGATCAACCTTCTCATGGTAATAACTAAACAGATCACATGAAATGAACTTTAAAAAAAAATCTTACACTATAGACCTAAAAAAGACAAGAAGGAATTAGCCTAACTGAACAGAAAGTTAGAATAAGCCAATAAGGAATAGAGAGATTACTCAGTATAAAAATTGCACTTCATAGTGGAAGCAATCCAAATAGCTAATGAATGTATAAAAGGTTCTCAACTTTATTTATAACCAGGGAAATCAAGTTCGTATGTTTTTGAGAATGTGGAGTAATAGGATCGCTCATACACTTCACTGTGGGAATGTAAATCAGTACAGCTACCCTGGTAAACAGTTTAGCATTATTTAGTAAAATCAAAGTAGTTCATACCCTAAGATCCAACAGTTCTATTCCTGGGTATAGACTCCAGACAAATGTATACACATGCACACCAGGTTACACACACACGAATGTTCACGGAATTACACATGAGAGACGAAAACTGGAATCAACAAAAATGACCATCGAAAGTAGAATGGACAAGTAAGTTGTGATACAGTCCTACAGTGGAATACTGCACAGCAATAAACACAAAGTACTCCACAAAACAACATGGATAATTCTCTCAAACATAATTTTGAGTGAAAGAAGCAAGATCCAAAACAACATAGTTTGAGTTAATCTGTAAAGAATTCAAAAACAGAAAAACTAAATGATATTTTAGGGATACATTCAATAAATTATAGAATATCAAGAAAATCAATATATGTCATACATGTCACTATAGTGGTACCTCTCACAGGAAAAAAAGGTTTATAATCAGGATTCTAGTCTATTACTTGGCTAGGTTATAAGGATGTTGACTTTATGCATTTGTTATACTCTATAAGTTATCTTAAACATATTTCTGTGTGTATATTATATCTCACAACTGAAAAAAATAAATAAAAGAATTTATAAAATTACAGCAGCTATGTGCTCTTCTGGAGGGAAAAATACCACTTAAAAATGAAATGTAATCCACCAAATGTTATTCAAACTGAACTGTGTCAAAATGACTGGGGTATAAATAAGCTTAAATTTGGAGGGTGAATTTCATTAGAGAAAATTTTAAATGTTACAAAAGTTGGCAAAGTAAAAATAATGATAAACCTCCAAATACAGTATTGGAAAGTGGGAGATGAGGAGTTGGGGAGAAGTGTTAATAATGATAAATTTCTCAATTTTCATATCTTACAGACCATGTATGAAATCTAAACACATTGTCCAAAAAATAGTTTCTTCAATTTCTTAGTGTTACTTCCTTCTTATCTTTATAAATATTTCTTTTCAGAAACTACCATACTTTTTGTTGAAAAATATTCAGAAATCTTTTCATTATGGATACTTTCAGTTTTATTCAAGTATATTAAAATTAAATATTTTTAAATTGGAAATGGCATATGTTCTTTGATTGTCCTACATAAAAATAATTTCTACTTGCATATATGTGTAGAAAGAGGCCTGCAATGATGGCTTCCAGGGGTTATTGAAGTTGTAATTTTTTTTTTTTTTTGAATAATGGTTTTGCTGTGTTATTTGTTTTGCTCTTATCTCTGTATTTTTCTATAGTCTTGAAAAATTATAATAATGTCTTTTCCATCACCAGAAACCAAAAATCAGTACTCCATAACCAATAACTCCCACTTCCCCCTCCCTCCTGCTCCTGGTAATCACTAATAAACTTTGGTCTCTATACATTTCCTTGTTCTTGTCTTTTTATTTGTCCTTTTGTGATTAACTTACTTCACTCAGCATAATGTCTTCAAAAAACCAAACCCATTGCTGTCGAGTTGATTCCAACTTGTAGAGACCCTATAGGGCAGAGTAGAACTGTCCCACAGCGTTTCCAAGGAGTGGCTGGTGGGTTTGAACTGTGGACCTTTTAGTTAGCAGCCAAGCTCTTAACCATTGCACTACGAGGGCTCCAAGCTCCGTCTATATTGCAGTGTTGCACAGTCAATTTATATAATTGCTGTCAATAAGCTGTACGCCTGTAAAAACCTGAATTGGCAAATTGGCAAAAGTTTTGTGATAGATACATTTATAACAATGACCAAAAAAAAAAAAAAAAAGAGTAGCTGCTGAGCCTGCTTATCTACAACCTAACACCTAACGGGATTTGGTTCCTTGGTTTGGAGGTTTAGGGTCATGGTTTCATGGGACATCCCAGTTAATTGGCCTAATAACATGTTTAGTTCTTCCATTCTACCTCCTAGTTCATTGTGTAAAAGTTTGCAAGTGGCCATCCGAGATACAACAATTGATCTCTATTCACCCGTAGCAACAGAGGAAGAAGAAGAGTTAGATATAGGAGGAGGAAATGCAATGTGTAGCTAATCACCTCCATAAACAACTGCCTTCTTTGCCATGAGACCAGAAGAATTGAATGGTGCCCAGGTACCACTACTGCACATTGTGATCAAAGATTCTATAGAAGAATCCTAATCAAAAGGGGGAAAATGCAGAACAGTATTCAAATTCTCACTGAATCCTTGCCCTGGGATAATCTTTAAACCTTAAACCAAAAATATCCCGAGGTTGTTTTAAAACCAAACAATAGTTTAATTTAACTAGTAAAGAATGTCTACTTTGAACCTTGTTCCCTTTTAAGATCTATCTATATGAGATCAAACTGACATCAACTCGAAAGATTAGATACGAAACTTAGGGGGCAGTGAATTTATATTAATCAGGAGGAACAACTCAGAAAATGAAGGTAAGGATGGTTGCAAAATTCAAAGAATGTACCTAAGGAACTGTAGGGTGTCTATAATGTCACTGAATTGTTCATGCAGAAATTGTTGAATGGGTGTATGTTCCTGCTGTGTATATTCTCAACAACAACAAAATATAATAAATTATAATGTCTTAAGATCTGGCATAACAGCACAAATGTAAGATTGTGATGCAAAATAAAACATGAATATATGTGTATATATATATATACACATACATGATTGTTTTATATATATATATATGAAACTTTTAGCAGCGATGGCCCTTTGAAGGGGATTAGAGAACTCAGAAATGCAAAATTTAAGGATTCACAGGAGCAAGCGGAGATGAAGCCTTCAAGAGCAAAAGACCACAAAAATAAAAAAAACAAGTAACACTGGCACCTACCGTCTAACATACAAAATTGATCTGACATTGAGAGTCTCTAGACTGCACATCACAAAAAAACTAATAAATGTGAGTTATCTTAACCCATAAAAATATTTATTTTTATAAAAATATATATAGGGAATTTATATATAGAATATATATTTTTAATAGCACATATATTTGTATATGCAATGTATGTCTGTATGAGTTTATGTAAGTGTATGTATTTGGGTAAAATATTTTGTAGAAGAAACACCTTTAATGATGTTCTTTTATAAGAATATTTTGTATTATATGTCTAGCTATTAATATGTTAGGTCATGGATTAAAGAATATGTATTTCAGACATGCGATATTGAGAAAAATAGAAAAAGAATTAGGATGTAAATTACGACTAAATGAAGGAAGTGAGCCAAGACCACAGCTGGATTTCAACTATGGGTACCAGCAGTTCCAGCTGAAACTAAACTGCATAGTTCCCCTTCCAAGTTAGGCCAAATATGAGATCATCTCTGCATGCTAATGACATCAATTAGAAAAATCACAACAACAACAAAAATAGAATATTTAAGATGGGTAAAAGAGATCTTTACTAGCTCAAATTCTGGGAAAGACTGGCAGAGTTTATGAGTGTTGTGCAGGAGACAAATGAAGAGACCAAAGGGGGAGGGACAGAATTTGTCTATCAAAGGGACTGTAGAGTGTCTATAATGTGAACAACATCTTGGGTATTTCAGGGATGTTGTCTAGGTAATGATTAATGTAAATAAGTCAAGAGTTCATGAATCCATAATACACTAATAGGGATCAAGACATGGAAGGATCCATTATTTAGAAACTAGCCCATTATCCAGGTGGCTTTTGTGAATTGGCGTGTTTGCTACCTATATCATGGCCTGCAGCAATGAATATATATTTTTTCTACCTCTTACTGGGGAAAAAAAATTATATCCTATCGAGAAGCAGGAAGACCGGCATCAATAGGTTTAAAGGCACTGAGCTAGCATGGGAAAAGGAGCCTTGGGAGTTATCATTATGGGCAACTGAAAGTGTTTGAGTAGGTGGCATAATGTGTATCTTAAATTTATTTTTATTTCTCAACAAGATAGAATTAGAAGCAATGGTTGAAAAAACTTACAAAGAGGAATATCTCAGTTAACTATTGGGGGATAATGTTTGAACACGTATATTCATTCAATAATAAAAATGACTGCATTGAGGTATTCTGTTTTCCCCTTCACTGCCATAATTAATCAGAAATAGAACAGTGCTTTGTCAGGAAATATGTGCAGGGAATTTTCCTTTGGGTAGCAGGTTGTTCCAAATGACTTTCAAGTTCCTCCTAGCTCTAGTTCTCCAACACTGAGTATATTACTCTCATCATGAATAATGTATTAACAAAGTCAATAAATAAATAATTAGATATCGAGTAATGTAAGTAGACAGCAAAATTGTCAGTTGAGCAAATATGACCTTTAATAAAACCCACTTGCTTTTTATAAATTATTTGCTAGGGGATCTTGGGATATTATTTGGAATAAAGAAACAATTCCTCATATGATGCAACAGAGAACTATAAAGCAGAAAGAATTGAAGAGTGTATAATGCAACAGTAACCACAGGGGTAATTGGGAAAAGAAAAGGATGGATGCACAGGATTAATTAAAATATAAATACAATCACCCCAGGGAGAACTTAACACAGGCACCAGAACAAATAGACATTCATCAGTAATTGCATTTAATTAGTCATTCTACAAGTTTAACAGCTTGGCCCTCTGGAGCCAGACAGAACTGTGTTTATATACTGGTGCCACTGCTTCTCGCTATGTGTTCTTAAGCAAATGACACTATTTCTAAGCCTTGGTTTTCTCATATGCAAAAGTAATAATAATAATACCTCACTGAGTCGCTATGAAGATTATGTAAGGCAATTAATGTTAAGACCCTAGTGCAATGCCAAGCACAGAGTATAAAGCATAAAATTATAAAACTTCTAGGAGAAAACCTTTGTGTCCTTGAATTAAGCAAAAATATCTTAGAATATATGCATGGTAAGCAGATTTCTGTACGTTTCCGTATGTAAAAATATCTGCATATTTAGCTGACAGTTAGACTGGACATAGACTTCTGGGTTGGAAATCATTTTTCCGCAGGGACTTAAAGCCATCATTTCACTGCCTTTCAGATGAAAAGTTTAATGTCAGGTTGATTCCTATCCCTTTGCAAGTGACCTGTTTTTAAATCTATGCAAGCATTCAGCATTTTCTCTTTATCCTCTGTGTTTTAAAGTCTAGTTGCTGGTCATATTATGTCCATTTTTCTGGACCAGAATCCCAGCCACTCTGTAGACACTAAAGACTGTCTCTTTAGCTCATGATATTGCCCTCCCTTATCTCATTGATCCTTTCCTGGGCTCCATCTTCTCAGACTTCCCTTTCTGGAATGTCCATATGACAGATGTTAAACCACCTTGAATATCTCATTTTTTTTGGCACGCATCTGATCTCTTTATTCCCTCATGCTAATAAAACATTTTATTTCGATTTAACATTTTTTGGCATCAACACACAGAGACAGAAAGTTCAGAAAACTAAATTGTGCACACAGAATGGCATACAAACCTCTTTATTCTTGAGAATGTAAAATTAAAAGAACAAAAACAGAAGACATAAAATTTAAAATAGAAATGGCGAGAGAATTCTAAGGGTGGATATCCTTATCTTAACATAGCGAAGGGTCAAGAAACTGGAAAGAAAATCAATAAAAAAACAAGAGTAATCATGTGAATATCAAAAATAGGAGACTGGATGGGAGGAGTATGAGAGAGACATCCTCATCTCTCAGAGCAAGAATAAATAGAAAATACCCAATGTTCATTGATCAAGAAATAATTTTATAAGAATGTAATTATTAAGCAATATAGTCGTAATAACAAGAGCTAAAAACAGAAATCATTTAAAGTTTTCTATCTTTTATGATAAGGTTGGTTGTGGACAGATGTATTGAGTAAGTATCTTTTTTTAATATGCCATTCTATATTATATAATTTGTATTAGTCTGTCAATATACAGTTTTAATTTTAAAAATTATATTGAAAGAATTAATTTTGCAATGAACCAAACTAGGTATTACACGTATTTGCATTAATAAAAATAATACTTTCAAAAATATAAATTATTCCAGTAAGAAATATCTATAACTCAGTAAATCTACAAGAATTAATCAAAAAGAATGGTCAGAAATAAAGACAAACATGCATAAAAAGAATGTCGTTTGCTGCAATTTTTGTAAGGAAAAATTGAAAATTAAATGTCCAACAATGAGGAAATTTTTAAATATATTTTGAAATATTGTATAGATCTTAAAAATCTTGTTTTTGAATTCTAAATTTCATGAGAAAAAATGACTAGATGATCGTAAGTAAAAAATCACTATCAAAAGTCATATGCACAAATAATGCCCAATTCACAAAGAATATTTATATACATAAGACTGGATACAGTATGTAAGCAGTTATCTCTGGGTGGTGGGAATATATGATTTTCATTTCATTGTTATAGCTTTCTATGATTTTAAATTTGTATATGATGATTAAATATTGCTTTTATAGTAAGAAAAAATAATAAGCACTGTACAAATAAAAAAAATACTGTAACTGATGTCCAGGGCTCAGAATGACACCACAGATCAGTCCGCATTTCCCATCACCACACAAAGATGCTATTGATTTCTCCTTCCTGCCAACTGTCTAACTCAATTTGGTATTGCTGGGTGTTTTATGTCCACACTCTATTCACAAGACATTGGTTAATTTTCTCAGTGAACTCTGTGACCTTGACGTTTTTGAAGTTCTAAATTGCAAAAGAGCTTGTGGATTAGACAAGAACTACTTCTCTGATCTCCTGACACTATGGTGTAGACTCTGAATTAGATTCAGAGGAAGCTCAGAAGCATGGGTAACCATGATCCCTCTTCAATAGTGAAATAAAAATTGATTTTTATCAGACAATTGAGTTGAGAAGAGGCCAAGGAGATTTGGCAGACAGAAAGTAAGATTCTTATTTTTTGTATACATAAAGCTATTTGTAGACATTCGTACAGAAAATTTAAGTAACAGACATAAAATAAAATTGTATCCACAATCTGGATACTCTAGGTGAACCCTTATTTTGACCTGAATTTTCTATTTTGCAGATAAGTACTTTACAAATTCTATGATGAAGGACCAACTTTTATTCTGTTTTTAAATTACAAGCCATGGTACAGACACTTTTATAAAATATAATGAAAATAAATTACTAGAAAAATAATCACATACTTGTACACCTAGGCAAGGTTAATTGATATAAAATTTTCTAAATGTTTACTCTCAACTTGAGAACTTATCATGTAGATCAGTAGCAAACAGTCCATAGAGTACACCATGCCAAGACTACCCCTCCAGCAGTACTGCTTTCGAGAATTCCGGATGTTCTCTCTTGTATAAATAAATAGAAATACACTTACTCATCTATTTAATGAGTTTTTTTTTTTAATAAATCCAAAGAGTACGTACATTTTTAACAACAATTAATTTGTTTCTCATACTATGCTCCAATTTCAGAAAGTCCTAGATAAATATACTTATTTATTGGAACTATTGCTAGCTGTGGATTAAAAAAATAATGCAAATTCAGAGAAACACCTTCTCTGGAGAAATACTAGCAAATTCTTATTCTCCATGGTGACCAAACATGATAAAATAAAATTGAAGGAAGAATAGATTTCCTTCATGACACATCTAGTCATTACTCAGATAATACAAACAAGTGACCTTTTTCAGATTTACACATTTCCGGTGTTTGCTATAAGTACTCTAAGATCTATATGCTTCCCAGGTCACTATAGATAAAGACAGATTTAGATAAATATTTTTCCCCTGCAAATGAGTAACTTCTAAAGGGAGTTCCACAGAGCATTGAATTTGCAAACACTCTTTGGAGCTGGGGATTAGGCTTGGGTTCTTTCATTAACTATCTGTGTGACCTTGAGCTACTAACTTGACCATGCTAAGCTTTAATAAACCAACTGTAATTCTGAGAAAGAGAGCCTGATCAATGAGATGAAGTTCATAAATGCTTCCCACAGCATTTAGCAAAAGAAAATGACTGATAGATGATACGTGTTACTATCATTATTAATAAATACATTCACTGATTACCCGTTTACTGAATTTGTTTCAGTTCAGAAGTAAACATAACAGCACCATATGTGTGAAATACACAGTTGTGAATATGGATGTGAGCAGAGTCTAGATGTTTTAAGCCCCGCCCATGATTTAGAATTGCCTGTGAATTCAGTCCAGACAGTATAAGAATCAAGGAGAAGAGGATAAGAATCAGGAAGAAGAGGCCTTGAATACAATATGATCAGAGATGGTAGGAAAGGATATAGAATGGCCTCTTCTCAACCCAAATCTCTCACACAACTCATATTTTTGCCACCACTTATACCTATATTGGAGCCCTGATGGCACAGTGGCTAAGAGGTTGGCTGCTAACCAAAAGGTCGGCAGTTTGAATCCATCAGCTGCTCCTTGCAAACCATGAGGCAGTTCTACTCTGTGCTATAGGGTCACTATGAGTCGAACTGACTCAGTAGCAATGGGTTTATCCCTACATTGAATTTGGCAGCAAACATGAAACTTAAGTTTTCTTTGAGCCCCCAAATCCTAGAGAAGCTAAGTACTTTAGCAATTGCACCAGTATTGTTTTTATTATGATTATTCTTATTTTTCACTTGGGTTTCACACAACTCACTTTGCCCTGCAGGGTGCAGAAAACGGTCTCGTGAGTAAGTTAGAGAGAAAGCTGTATGTCTGATAACACAATCACTGCAGTTTTGAGTTTTGTATGTTTGTTATTTTTTGTTTAAACAAAGATATGAAAAACTGCTTTCTAAAGTTTGAGTTACTTGCTATTTTGTGGGATCTGCAACTTCTTGTTTCTAGGAGAAAGTCATGTTTATTTCAGATATTAAGATTCATTTCCATGCTAACTTTTATTTTAGGGCACAGTGTTTGCCCTGTTTTTTTAAGCATTCAAGCACCTGAGTTTCTATTATACACACTTATGTTCCAGCTCCCAAGCCCCTAATTCTATTTAGTTGTTTGATCACTGGGTCCTCTTAAGATAAACCATTAATTTTGGTTCTCTTTTCATATCTACTACATGGAATGATTTATCATTAATCAGGAAAGAGAGAGATCTTTTATCTGAATTTTGCTTCTGCTAAGCACCTAACTATGTTGAATGGTTTCTTTCCAGCTCTAGCTAAATGACAAGCCATTAGTCCATGGCTGTCAGTTTTCTTTTATAAAACTATCATTTCATTTTTCTGTTTTCCTTAGAGACTTGTATCCATTTTAAATTCTGAGTTTTTAATCCTTGATTAACAGCCCCAAAATGAATCAGTGTGGAGCCATTGCTTAAAATATGAATTTGGACTATTATCCTCCAGAACTGTGAGACAATACATTTCTGTTTTTATAGGCCACCCAATTTGTAGTTCTTTGTTATGGCAGCACTAAGAAACTAACACTGTTTCTTAGTATGCAATATTTTATTGCCTTTTTAACTCTGATTTTGTGAGAACTTACTGCCCTCAAAAAGACCTTCTGAGCTCTATTATTATGTATAAAGATGAGTGTAATGGATTGAATTGTGTCCCCAAAAATATGTGCGTCAGCTTGGCTAGGCCATGAGTCCCAGTGTTGTGCGGTAGTCCACCATTTTGTGATCTGATGTGATTATCTTATGTGTTGTAAATTCTAATGTTAATGAGAAGGATTAGAGGCAGTTACATTAATGAGGCATGACTCAATCTACAGGATTAGGTTGTATTTTGAATCTATGTATTTTGAGATATAAAAGAGAGAAGCAAGCAGAGTGGAGAGGGACTTCATAGTATCAGGAAAAAGTGCTGGGAGCAGAGCGCATCCTTTGGACCCCAGGTCCCTGCACTGAGAAGCTCCTCGACTAGGGGAAGATTGAAGACAAGGACCTTGCCTGATAACTGACAGAGAGAGAAAGCCTTCCCTTGGAGCTGACACCCTGAACTCGGACTTCTAGCCTCCTAGACTGTGAAAAGAATAAACTTCTGTTTGTTAAAGCCATCCACTTGTGGTATTTCTGCTATAGCAGCACCAGATAACTAATACAATGACTTTTTAAATTTTTGACTATGTGCATGACTAAACAAAGATACACGGATTTTTAACAAGATGATGGAGTAGTTCAGAGTCAGTCTCCCTTTTCCTGGAGCTAGTCAAACATATTCACATAATAGAGGCTTAAGAAATGTTTATTAAATTGTATAATCTAAAGATATACACGTGTAATTAGCACGAAAAGATATTGCTGCTCCTGCTCTATGAAAATATCTTGTTTCAAATTTTAATAGTTATGTCCAAATATGGGCACCTTGATGCACTTCATCAAAAGAACAGGTAGTGTACTTAAGGAAGAGAAGAAATCAGGCAGGTGAGAGGTGATCAGGAGAGAGGCCACATTAAATCATCTATTTTGTGAAAGCATAATATTCTTCTTACATTGTATCAGTCTTCATTCCTTGATCAAGTGGAAATAAAATTTAGCACTAGATTTTGAAAGTAACATCCAGTGTATATATGATCCAAACCAACCAAACCTGTTGCCATTGAGATGATTCTTACTCATAGCGACCCTATAGGATAAAGTAGAACTGCCCCATAGGATTTCCAAGGAGTGGCTGGTGGATTCAAAGTGTCAGCCTTTTGGTTAGCAGCTGTAGCTTTTAACCACTGCACCACCAGGATGCTGTATATATGATAGCTACAAGAAACTCTCCAATAGCTATTGTCAGTGATTTTCTGTGTCTTGGTCATAAAAGATTGGGGAGGAGGGTGTGGTAGAGGAAAATGGCCATTACTAAAAAAATAATAATAAGCCTTTGACACAGTTGGTTTTGATAAAAACATAAAACATATTTGTGAGGAATATCACTAAATTTCTCATTTCTCCTCTCCTTCTGACCCTTCAGAAATTAGAAGTCATACAGTAAATGTGAGAGGAGGTAGGATCCCCAAACACTGAATGTTCCATAGCATAGAACTGTGAATATAAATTTGATGCTTGAGGAAATAGTATGGATCTTTAAAATTTGGAGATACAACAGAGCTTATGGCCAGTTTTCCTCAGAGGAAGGCATATTCTCATATTTAACATACCAGCTTAAAGTTAAATTGCCTATTCCAGTTACTAGGGCTACTTAAGGAGTGCTGGTGGTACAATGGTTAAGCACTCAGCTGCTAACCAAAAGGTTGGCGGTTCAAACCCACCCAGTGGCTACACGGGAGAAAGACCTGACTATCTGCTCCCATAAAGAATACGGCCTAGAATACCCTATGGGGCAATTCTACTGTGTCACATGGGGTCTCTACGAGTCAAAAATCAACTTGACAGCACCTAATAACAATAACGACAGGGATACTTAAGAAATTACCCTAAAACATAATGACATAAAAACCAAACCCATTGCCGGCGAGTTGACTCCAACTCATAGCGACCCTATAGGACAGAGTAGAACTGCCCCCATAGGGTTTCCAAGGCTGTAAATCTTTATGGAAGCACACTGCCACATCTTTCTCCTGCATAATGGCATAAATCAACCATTTATTATGCTCACAGATTTTTCGGTTAGGAAATCAGACCGGATATGTTGGGCATACTTGCGTCTGCTCCATGATATACAGGGCCTCAAATGGGAAGACTAAGAAACAGGAGATGATCTGATGGAAAGAAACTGTAATCATTTAAAGGCTGGCTCACTCAGAGGTCTTGAGGTTGATGCTACTGTCAGGTAAGACCTTAGCTGGGGCTCTCCACTAGAATACTTGTATGTGGTCTCTTCATGTAGCCTAAACTTCCTTCATGGTAGCTAGGTTCCAGGGTGACTGGTCCTAGAAAAAGAGTATTGGAAACTGTCCCCTTTGTATAACCTGGCCTCAGTTGTTCAATAGCATTATTTCCACCACACTCTATTGCTCAGATGAATCACAAGCCCACGAAGGTTTGGCATGACGGTTGGTATAGACTAGACCTCTTCATGGGAAGTGGCAGTTTTAGAACACTGTTCACTACTAGAAATATTGCTGTGGCCATTTCTGGAAAGGAAAATCTGTGCAATGCCTCTTTTCAAATCATTGAACAGATTGTTAGTTATGTTACCTTAAGCAAGATACTTAAAACCTCAAAAACCTCTGTTTTCTTATCAGGAAAGTAGGGATGATAATAATAGTAGCTGCTTATTGGTTTGTGATGAAGATCAAACGAGAATATAAATACAGAAGGACTTAATAGTGATTGGATACATTGTATAAATATTGATTATAATTATTATTTTCTGCACCTGTCAAGAAGGTTTCTAAACCTATAGAGGAAAGTGTAAATTAATTAGCACATCCACAGTACTCATTATTTCTTCAGTCTTTTGAAATTTGGGTAAACTATGTTTTGTTTGGTGAGGTACATTATCAGTTTAATTGGGATTTTGGAGAGTGATTTAAGCAGATGTTATATTGGAGTAGGGAAGAACAATTACTGTTTAATAATAGAATAACTGTTACTGAGTTTAATTCATTTCAGTCATTTTTCCTTTCCTACCTCTACTACAACCACGTGTTCTGTAATTTTGGAAAAAAATAAATGTTAGAAGACTTCAGAAATATTTGTTATACAGAATTCCTCAGGCTAGAGAAACTGCCATCACCAAATCAGTACAATGTTGCTTTGGACCTTCTTCCAGATCAATCAAACTGTGCCGTTACCAGTTACCTCTTTGTCATACTAATTGCTCTCGGTTGATCTGACATAGTTTTTATAAGCAAGTAAATTATAAAGCATACGACTCATAGTATAAAATTATTCACAATGTATCAGAGGTGAGGATTTGAAAGAAAACTGGCCAAAAAGTCTATTAGGTCTTAGAAAGCAATTATTAGATGTCCTTTGGAAACCATTTATATTTGGACACATTGTTTCTCATGTGTTCATGAAGAGTTAATGATTATTCTGGAATGGTTTTCATGCAAGCCCATGACTCAACTGAAGTTTTATCTTGACTCCCCATTGTAAAGAGGGAATTAATTTCAGTTCCTAGAGATTTCCCTTGTATTAAGAATTACAAAGTAATGACCTCATTTATAAACATCACTCTTCAAAAGTGGGATCAGCAATTATCTTTGGGAGAAAATCTCTAGAAAACAACATTTAAAGTGGCATTAAAACTTCCCAGTAGTGTACTACCTGTTTAATGAGAAACTATTTGTTCTGCAAACCTTCATCTAAGGTACAAAAAAAAAAAAAAAGAATTATCTATGTGAGATCAAATTGACAACAGCAACTCAAAAGGTTTGATGGGAAGCCTAGGGGACAGTGAGTTGAAGATAATGATGATGGAATAATTTGGAAAAGAATAGTGAGAATAGCAGCACAACTGGAAGAATGTACGTATAGAAATTTTTGAGATGGTGTATTTTTGGCTATGTATATTTTCACCAAAAAAAAAGGTCCTCCAAGGTCGAGAAGGGAGAGTGTTGACATGTCATGGGGTTGTTAACCATTGTCACAAAATAATACGTGTACTAACTGTTTAATGAGAAACTATTTGTTCTGTAAACATTCATCTAAAGTACAATTTTAAAAAAAGGAATTAAAAAACAAAAAACTTCCCAATAACTTCAAATTAAACATTGCAAAATATTTTCCCTTTAAATATTGTAAAACATTTAAGATTGATTCTTTGGTATTTTGTGTATTAATAAAACCCAAAAAAAACCAAACCCGTTGCTGTCGAGTTGATTCCAACTCATAGTGACCCTATAGGACAGAGTAGAAATGCCCCATAGGGTTTCCAAGAAGCAGCTGGTGGATTCGAACTGACGATCTTTTGGTTAGCAGTTGCACTCTTTACCACTGTGCCCCCAGGGCTTCTGCGTATTAATAGAGCTCCATTTTAAACATGGCAGCAATTGTGACAATGCTTTTATTTTGGTTTACAGATTCAATGATTATAGAGATTATACCTCATTCTAAGTAGACTGAAAATCTGTCATAAAAATCAATGACTATTTAAATCTCCATTCAGGCATTAGCCCATTTAGTTCAAAATAGAAACTCACCACAGTGAAAAACTAATAAAATTTAAGTAATTAAATATAATATAAAGTATTCTCGACTTAAAAGGCTCATTTACATGTCCCTTCACCATAATATCTCTGACAAAATTAAAACTACTGTAAATTAATATATATTAATACTCAAGGAGAATTTTCATTAGGAAATACATCAAATCAGGAAGTATTAAGATTAGTGATGTCATTTTGAATTGAAAATATCTGAGATGGGTACAAGCAGAGAAGAAATTAAATTAAGCTGTGTAGCTTAATGGAAATAAATTAAGGTTAGCAGCCAGGATGCTTGGATTTTTAGCCTCTACCAATATGTAGGAAGTTATAATTGTATGTGCCCCAGTTTCCACATTTCCAAGATAAGAACACCAGTTCTCCTGATCTTCCTCACAGAGTAGTTTTAAATAGTCCATTAAATCACAGCATGACCTGGTAAAATGCTCACAATACAATCATAAAAAACGCAGAATATAAAATTACACTAAAAATATGCTTCTAACTATATATAAAGAAAAATGGAAATGTGCATCTGTATAAACATACCTGCATAGCTAATAAGAAAGAAATATAATGATTCTCTCTGGGTGATATTATAGCTGATTTTTTATTTTCTTTTTTATAGGGTTAAGAGAATTTATCCAATAATTGGAATAAGGTAAAGTGGGTGAGAGGACAATGTCCTTTCAGTCCTATGGGGCATTGTTTCTGCCAAGAATTTTTCTCTTTGCTATCTCTTATTTGAGTAGAGCCCAGTATGGGTTTAGATTTTTGTCCAGTAAAAATGATAACCCTAAACATTTTGGTATTGCCTTGTAGGATACAAACCTGTTTTGGATCTAACCTAGCAATTGCATTCTAATAATCTTTTTATTTATGCTTATAAACACCCAGTTCCTTAAATGTTCTTGGAATCAGCTTTACCATCTTACTGGTTCCCTTAATAGTTCAATAAAACTTTGACATGCGTTTATTTTATATTTGTATGTGTAAAAAAGGTGTGTTGGGGGTCTCTGACCTCCTCTAAGTTCATGATGGGGGAGAATCATTATCAGCATCAACAGCCCAAGGCTGATTCCTGTGAGGCAGAGATCAGACATACCTCCTCTCTCCAGTCTTTTCACCAATTCTGACACCAGGCGTTCCTCCCATGGCACTCTCTACTTCTCTGCTGGCTTTGATAATTTGTTGCAGTGGTCACACAGAACTCACAGACCATACTCACAATTATGGGGTTTATTAGGACAGTAGTACCTTACAATTTAAGTTCAGGGACGACTCACGATACAGTTCTTCAGTCAGGATAGCTTCTCAGCAGTGCTGGCAGGCAGGCCTCTCTCCGGCCCTCAGCCCCTCGATCTGGCTTCTGCCAGCTCAGGCAAGAGTTATAAAGCTCTTTTGCTCCACCAGTAAGTACCCAGTGGCACCCCACTCCTCCAGGAAGCCTCCTGCCTGAAGGTGCTCAGCTCTCTCACTCTGTGGGTTGGTACGTCCACTGTAACTGCCTTACGTCATGGGTCGGGAAGCTCACTATACCTCTCATGTCAGTCTCCGGGTTCTGCTGCCACTGCTTCACTCCCACTGCTTCTCACCATGTCTCATCATCTCTGGTGTTACAGTTCTCTATCTCTGTCTCCTGGATCTAGGAGGTTCTTGGCACAGTGATTCCAGGTCTAAAGGACACGCTCCACTCCTGTCTGTCTCTTCTTTCTGTTGGTAGTCAAGTCCCCCTCTGCTCTGGATTTTCTGTCTTTATGCCTAGCAGAATGGCAACACTGACTAATCCCTTCATTAGGGTTCCATACACTTATTTGCATGATCCCACTTCCACAGGGTTCCATGCACCTTATTTCTGTTAGTAGCAAGCTGTCCAATCCCCTTGGTGGGCCACAAGCACCTTATTTGTATAGGCCCACCCAATCATTGTGTGGAAGTCACAAAGACTATGGCTAAAAGGGCTATATTAAGTAATTCACTGTATCACGGTATGAGTCATGCTGTTAACATTTTTAAAAGTATATTTTTGCAGTACCTTTCAACATTTTCTAAATTCTCATTATTCCTTCAATAAGTCATATTTTTAAATTTTATATCCCTTGCTGGCATTATATTTTGGAAAGTTAAAAGTATTATATTAAGTGAAATGTGTTATCATAAAATAGGGGAATTAGTAGGTTGAGTAAAAAATGAATTAACTTCTATTTGAGTTTCAGCACTGCCATGTACTAGAAGGAAAAAAGTTACAAAACTCTTGGCTGCTCTAGTATGTAGTTTCCTCAACTCTGTAGTGTTAATAATTATATCATTATCATTATTAACTTTTAATATTAAGAATAATGATAACCAGTCCAACAATAGCTCCCTAAATCTTTTTTCTCTTGGTTTTTCTCTTACCTCAGGCCCTTATAGTACTCAATTCTCAACCCATTTAATACAGATGTTCCAAGCTGAATTCATATTAAATACTATTTAAAAATGGCTGTCCTCATTTCCTTTATTAACCTCTGCCACATTGGTGGGTAAATCATCTTTTTCCCCACATTTCAAAAGGAAACCTGTGAGAGAAATTTCAATGTGCTTTTCATGTACCCTTTGATATATATACTTTTTCACTAAGGGAGCACCTACAATGGGAATAGAATAAATAGGTAAATAAAGTACAAGTTAAAACATGGTTTTGATGCGCATGTAACCAGCATTTGATAGCAGTTCTTACAATAAAACAGGAAGGAAAGCAGCTAGGCCAATTATTTAATGATACAGATCCCTCTAAATTAGTGGGCACCAAACATGTTTGGTCATTGGAATCACACTGGGCCCCAAAACATACTTACAGATGATGCCAAATAATATCTATCTATATCTCCATCTACCTATCTATCTCTCTATCTGTACATATATGTATATATAGTAAAACTTGTGAAAGCTGGAACATGTGTAAGGCAAAAACCTGTCAGAAAAGGAAAACTCAAATATTTTCCACTAAAAGGAGAGATAGAAGAGCGGTAAGAGTACAGCTTGCCAAAGGCAGAAAACTTGCAAGACCCAGAAAAATGTTGAGTTTCAGTGTATTTTTATTTATATTTCCACAAGTAAATCTAATAATTACCCTGATTCTTTCTTCTGTTTCGTTTAATCACTAGAGGACTACAGTGATTGTTGTCAAATTCTTTCACTCATTCATTCAGCCAACAGATGTACACTGAATCCGTGCTCTGTGCCAGCCCCTGTGTCATGTCATATGTATTATTCCACAAGTCTTTGAAGATTTTCCCTTGTAATCTTTGGAGGACTCAAATCAATCTAAACTGATACCCTAAATTATCCTAAAACAAAATGGCACCCAATAAACTAGTAGAGACAAAAGCAATATATGCTGTCCTCCAAACATAGTTTGTACTTTAACAACAATGTAACATTCTCTAGTAACTGTCAACAATCTTATTGAGGTACCTGGAGAAAATCAGCTTGTTATTCTCAAGATAATTTAATGGCTAATATCTACCATTACCACTACTTTCAGGATAGACTGCCTTCTAGTGTGGAACCAGTTGCATTCAAAATGATTGATATCATTCTTCATACTAGTAAATTCATTGTTAAACCATTTTCTCTGCTAAGCAAATAAAAAATAAATATTCTCCTCTAAATACACAGAACATGAGTTTGACAATTTTTTTTTTTAAACCTTGCTTTCATCTATGGCTCAATTAAAATTTTATTCTGGATTAAAAGTCAAAATCCAGTAAATCATCCTGAGCCCTTTTCCCCACCCCCAATTAAACTAGATTATAAAATGCTTGAGGTAAAATCTGTCTACCTATTTTTGTTCCTCATTATTCTTATTCCAGTGTTGACAACACTGTATGATCTTAATAAATTCTTGTTGACTTAGCATAACACAACGTCCCCTTTGCATCTCAGCAAACCTAAGCTATGTCATCAGATATTTTCTTAGTAGTTTTAAAATAACCAATTTATAAGACAAGAGAAAGATTTGGCTTAGCTTGCTAAATTGCCTGCTCTAAAAGTTAAATAGAGTAAGACCATGCTTTTGAGAGAAAGAAAAAGACATTTGTAGTTGAAATTCAACTAGACTGCTTTCCACTTTAGTCTTCCCAAGATGTTTTTCAAAATTCATTCATTTTGTGTTTATTTGCTATATCCTCCTATGCAAGTTCTGTACTTAGAATAAAATTCTTGAGTAAGGAATATATTATATTTGAGCAAAATGTGTCTCCACCAAATGGAAGAGGATAGAAATTAATGTTGTGTTGATAATGGAGTTTGAACAAGTTGATAAAGCAGCATAAGACACCAATGAATGTGGTGGGCAAGAGAAAATATAGGCTCATTGGCTAAGTTGAATAAGTCATCACTTTATTTAAATGCCTCACAACTCTTACTAGTTTTATGTAATTCATTTGCAGAAAGTGGTGACTATGTATAGAGGAAAAAAGTAGGCAAGTGACAGGTTCTCTTGTTTTCTACCAGTCAGCTTAATCTGGCAACACCTTAGAACTATAAAACAGGAGAGCAAAAAGAGTGCAAAGCTAGCAAGTACTAGGTCTTACACATTACTAACTCCACATAAATTTAGTGTATTGAATATCTTTGTAACAGAAGGTAGTAGTAAGGTTTTAAAATTGTTCACTTAATCTAAATATGCTTCAAAAAATAAAAGTCCTTACAAATTTTTTTCTTTGATACATGTGACTAAGGAAAAAATACACTTTAAACGTGTTTTCCTTTATAGTTGATAAAGTATTTTTAGGCATAGTATCTCATTTGCACTTCACAACAAATATCTATGGTTGCAGGACTAGGCTTACCACCCACATCTGACAACCAGGGAAACTGAGGCTTGTGGTAATTTAATGGTAAAACTAGGCCTAGAACTCAGATCTTCTGACTCCCATTGCCATGCAATTTCTAAGCATTTTAATCTAGCTAATAAAGTTTTTAAAAGTCTATGCTCCTTACAGAGCTCTGGTGGCACAGTGGTTAAGAGCTATGGCGAGCTATGGCTACTAACCAAAAGATTGGCAGTTTAAATCCACCAGCCACTCCTTGGAAACTCTATAGGGTAGAGTCCCATAGGGTTGCTATGAGTCGGAATTGGCTCATTGGCAACAGGTTATGCTCCTTATAACACATTATAAGTTTACTAAAGTTTGAAAGCATTTTTAATGCAAATTAAGGAATTTTGGTAGAAAGTCAAGCAAAATTTATTTCTAATATTTTAAAAAGAATATTTTTGTTTTTTAAATAAATTTTTATAGAAGTATAACATATATGCAGAAAAGCAAACAGCTTGTGCATTTTCACAAAATGAATAAATTTATTCAACCAGCACCCAGATCAAGAATGAGACCATTACCAGCACTTTAGAAACTTACCTCATGACGTGTTCTAGTCACTACATCCCCAAGGACAATCAATATCTTCACTCCTAATATCATATAGTAGATTTAGAACTTTATATAAGTGAAAGCATTACATTTATTTGTGTACAGTTTCCAAAATTACACTTTATAATCCATCCCCAAAACATTTTTTCTTGTAAAAGTAATTCTCTATATCAAAGGTGTTTTAGTTCTATGGTCTATCTTTAAAGGATAGAAAATTGTATGTGTTTTCAAGCCTATTTTATATCGGTACGTAAAGACAAAACCTTATCTTGCATGTCTCTGAATCCTTTCCCATGTGTTCAGAGGTTCAGTACACTGCCTGCTCAGACTGGGGCAATCTAAGCATTAGACATTCAACTCTGCCTCCTATGTCAATCCTGTACCCACTCATCAAGGCCCTTTTAATCATCTTCATTATTTATTTCACAAAATTACTCCAGGTATTGTCCCTTCCAGAAAATACATTTGTCATTTAATAAGGATTTCCCATGCCTTAATCATAAAATATTAATAATGTGGGAATTTCCAGCATTATATCAAGACAAATGAGGAAAATGGATTCAAGAAAGAAGAACTTTAGCTGCTAATTACACTTATATATAAAGCTGCTAATTCATAATTAAGTAGATTTTTCCAGGCTTCTTGGCCACCCTAAAAATCATAAATAAGGGATCATAAATTAGCATGACTTCGATTAACTTTATAGATTGGTTTATTGGTCATCTATTGAATAAATATTGTTAAAAACCTAGGTCATAACCAAAAAAGATGAAATGATCCTACTGATGTTTGAAAAGCTATCATTACACTCAGCTAAATGGTTTTGCTGACTCCAAACAGGCCAAGGTCTCAGTGTCAGAGATATTCTGGAACATTTGTGCAATTATAATATAACTTCTTACTGTTTTGGTACCTAAACCTAGGATCACCATCTTCTAGTCTCCGGTTGCCTAGAGAATTCTGTAACTAGAATTAAGCTTAAAGTTTATGTCTTAACATGAGTTATGTTTCTCATACAACACAGAATTTATAATAGAAAGAACACAACAAGTGAGAGGTCACAAATCGGACCCTGAGATACCAAACAAAGAACCAAGATAAGACATAATATGAGGAATCTAATTTCTAAAAACAAACTGGAGTAAAAGACAGGATAAACTAAGATGTTCTAAGAAACTAAAAAGCCTTGAAACAGTGATTTAAATAAAAGAGAACTTATAAAAATCCAATAGTAGTTAGGCAGTCAGGGCTAGATGGGCAGTTTGCTCCATAATGTCATCCAAGTACTCAAACTAGCAAATAAAGTCTGTCACTCCCAAAAATTAGCTTCTTTTTCTTGACCCAAGATGGTTGTTGCAGTTGTTACTATTTCCCAGTTTTGCTGAAGGAGAAAAGATGAAGTTAAGGCAGGAGGTATTGTCCCAGAAGATAACTCAAGACACATTAATTCCACTCACCTCACATTGAACAGAATGTTGTTACATGGCCCCAGACAGCTGCAAGGAGACTGAGAAATGGAGTCTATAGACGGGCAGTCATGAATCTAGTTAAGAGTCTGTTAATTTTATTGCTACATGTGATGAAAAGAAGAATGAATAAAGGGGAAGAATAGCAATTAGTTTCTTATTTCATAACTAGCTCTGGATTCTGCATATTTAAATTTATTCTTAGGTAAGTCTGAAAAATATTGGAAGAATAGGAGAAAATGAGCTCTGGAGTCAGGAAGATCCATTTCAAATTGTGGATGTAACCTTCAAAAACTATGTTATCTTAGACAAGGCAAAATCTCTCTCTTTCGTTTTATATATTTTAATGATTGAAGAAACAATGGTTATTATACATAATTAACACATTACATAATATTGTAATTTCTAAAATCCTCCCATAAGATAACCAGGACTAATGGTTTGGGTAAATTTTCTTGATATTATTTTCCTTCTCTAAATGTATACCAACATGATATTATTAAAATTTCTTTTATAAAAATATTATTTTTAGCAGGCTCTAAACCACCCTAAGCCCTAAAACAAATTCTAACCTAGAAGATTTAAATAGGCTCGCAGAGATATGTTTGTTTTATAAATACATTAATTATAATAACTGACAAACTGTGAAAAGACTAAATGTTCAGCAATAGAGAAGTGATCAAACTGTTATATATTCATCATTTGGAAAACTATGGAGAAGTTAAAAGGATACAGAAGGATTTTTAAAATATATTAATCAATAAAAGCAAGTTGCAGAATGATATAAATAATATCATTGCTATTGTTAATGTAAAAACACTCTCCAAAAATATCTATATATTTACATGGGATATGTGTATGTAGATGCATAGAGAAATGTTTGAAAGGTTAGACGTCAAATGGATAGTAGTGTCTACTACAGGTGTAGCTTCTGAGACTGAAAGGCTAGTCAAGGGAAAATTTACTTTTCCCCGAACTGTTGAAATTGCTTTACAACTAGAAATGGTTCAAGTATTAATTATATAATCGTATGCGTGTGTGTGTGTGTGTGTGTGTGTGTGTGTGTGTGTGTATTCTGGGAAAACTTCCCAGGCTAGTACATAAAGATCTAAGATCTACTTTATCTGCGTAGTACTCCATTGCAGGGCCAGACTTACTATATTTAACTATTTCCCTATCAAGGGACATTTAAATTATCACAAACAATGTTCCAATTAGCATGCTTATCTCTATATTCATCATTACAGGTTGATTTTCTATGAAAGTTTTTATCAGAGTTTGAAATGCTAAGTCAAAAAGGCTTAACATTTCTAAATTTAATAGATATTACCAAATTGGCCTGCAAGATTGTACAGTGTCCGTATCAGAGCTAGACTGCTCATTTCTCCACATCCTTATCCCCAGGAAATATTATAATTTAAAAAAACTTTGATAAATAATCTTCACTTTGGATATATATTAAAAGGAGCCTCTCATGGGGTTGTTGTAAAAATGACAAAAAAAAAAAACAAAACAAGGTTTGAAAATTGTCACAGTGTAACTGCTGTTAAAATTAGAGGCTGGTTAATTAAGAAGGACCTCCAGCAATCCACTAAGGTTAAGGTCGGTGGCAGGGTGACCTATGGTATCAGGTTTATTCCAACTCAGCACTGAGAGGTGAAATACTAAGATCCAAAAGATATTTTCAGAAACGTCCAACTCTCTAAGGTTGGTAGAGAAAACTGGAAAACATATATCCCTAGATTTTATTTGTATCTATAATGCATTATGCAGGCTAGCTAGTAAACATTAAATACGGAAGTTACATTTTTATTGGATATGAAAACAACTTTCTTTTTTTTTAAGATCCAATAACGTCATGGGCTTCAGGGATTTAAACTTAAAATGCAGCCTCTATTTCCCAAAAATAATCACTGTATTAAATATTGCCTGAAACTAGAGACCAAATTCTATAATTATATGTAAGAGCTGCAATCAGGCAATTACTTCGTACTATTTACTGGTATTGTTTTTCACTAGAAATAAGTATAAAATTATTTTTGATAGTATATGGTATGCTTATTTAATTTAAAGGCACTAAACAGAAAGTGAGAATTGAGGAAGCAGTGTCTGTTCATCTTGCCTTGAAACATCTATCACATTATGGGCTGAATAAAACTAAAAAATCTCCAAAGATATTGTCTATGTGTATCTTTTTTCTTACTTTGGTAAAAGACAAACATTGAATATATTTTACAGTTTCCTTGAACAAGATTCTTCTGATAAAGCAGTCATAAATATAGAAATGATTTTTCTATATACTAGATTTTCCTTCCAGTAGCCATACTTACAAAATATCATGCAGAGAATCATAGAAAATAATTAAAGTTATTATTACTTTTTAATGATCCGTTTTCTGACTATAACATAAAAAAAAATTTTAACACAGTTACCCACAATTAAGTGTGCTGATACCCATTTAGAAAGACAATTCAATCCACATCTTGAAAATAAGTCTACTAGATTCTGCTACCTGTCCATCTGTTGTGAAAATAAATAGAAATTGGCAACATTTAAAAAAAGATCAGTCACACTGATTATCATGCTTCTACATTTCCCTTATTACTATCCACTTACCAGCATGCACAAATTGAATGATTCAATCCAATTTTACCAAATCTGTTTTGTATGTGCATGTGCGTGTGTGTGCGTGTGTGCGTGTGCACGTGCGCATGCATGCACGCGTGTTATGTGCAAGAGACTGGGCTAGTCGAGGAGACCTGGTCGCACGATGGTTAAGAACTTGGCTGCTAACCAAAAGGTCGGCAGTTCAAATCCACCAGCCGCTTCTTGGAAATTTTATGGGGCAGTTCTACTCTGTCCTATAGGGTTGCTATGAGTCAGAATCGGCTCAAAGGCAATGGGTTTGGTTTGGTTTGGTTTGGTTTGGTATATATACTGCTATAGGGTTCCTACAGGGATACAAAGGGAAGGAAATATTATCATTGTCAGAACCTTGAATTGTTCTATGAAGCAGATGGCATTTGTACTGAACTTTGAATATTAGAACGAATTTCAAATGCTGGCAAGGAAGGGATAAGGCAATTTAGCCAAAGGCAATGGTGCAAGCAAAAACATGGGGCTGTGAGATTGGGGATATGCTTAGAAGTCAACATGCAACCCAAAAAGAGGAGTAATGGCAGATAAGACTAGAATGTATGCATATACACATAGGCATGGTGAGAGTATCAGGGACCTCTGTTAACCTCAGAAAATATCAGAGAGCCCAACTGAGAAAAAGTAATCTTTAAAGTTTTGCGAAGGGGTGGAATTTGTGGTTTAAGATTATTTATCTGTCAGAAGAGTACAGGCTAGACTGGTAGTGTGTACACTTCTGAAATGAAACAGTTAAACAGCAATTGAATAATTTTGTTTTTAAAAAACGAACAATAGAAAATGAAAACAAATAACAACAAACTATAATGTGTTTTCCAGGCTGTTTTCCTATTACAGAAAATCCCAGGGTTAGGAACCTCTGACTTAGGTACAACTCTTACCTGCCCTTTAATGTTATGTAAATTCACCCTTACTTTGAAAGGCTTGAACCAACCCCTACTCACAACCAATTCTTCATCACAATAACCTTCACTTGCTGTACTTGCAGCTTTTAAATCATTGAAAAGCCTTTAAGTCTTTTCTTGCACTAAAGCAAAGCTAAAGAAGAACACTTGTTCCGACTTACCTACAAATTCTTATAGACACACTTAAGAACAAATCTCATTCGTAACTCGGGGACTGCCTGCAATTTACATTAAGGATGTCCATCTGAAAATCTGTAATATCTGTATTAGCTTGGTTCAAGTTGTATGTGTTCACACTATCCATCACACATTGAACAATGGAAAAACTAGATCCTGTTGTAGGAAGACTCAACATCAGTGCTGATGCAGTGCTGATGCAGGAAATCAGGAAGATGAAAAGAACATCCTCCATAAAGAATAAGAGCAGAATCAGCTGAGATCAGATGGAGGTAGATCATCACCAGGAAAAGACAAATGCCATTTCTTCCCATTCTTGGAGATTGGGAGAGAATTTCCAGGTGCTGGTCAATTTTGACATTTCATTTCTTTTTTCTGGATTTGGACTTGTTTGGTGTACCATGCTGTGGTTGACAGATTGACACTTCCCACATTCAAGTGTTAATTGGCCTTGCTCTATTAACAGCATCAAGCAAGGATCAAAGGCTGACCCAGACAATTGACTCAGAATTTCTTTGACTCACTTTTTTTCCCAGCACAGCAGGAATTTTTTGTTGTTTTTGGAGAACTCAAATTTCAACCTGTACTATATAAATTTGGCATATTTAGATACTAATTTTTAAGTCCTGGTAAGTAATATAGAGATGAGGCTATATATATAGGCATATGTGCATGTGTGTATACATACATAATTTCTGGATCCTTTTAGGGATGGTGTCTTAGTTTCTTAGTGCTGCTATAACAAATACCACAAGTGGGTGGCTTTAAGATACAGAAATTTATTTTCTCACAGTTTAGGCTAGACATCAAAATTCATGGTGCTGGCTCTAGGGAAAGGCTCTCTCTGCTCTGAAGGAATATCCTTGGCTCAGCTTCTCTAGCATTCTTCTTGGCATTCGTTGGATAGCTCCATACGTCATCTATCTTTCCCCCACTTCTGCTTGCTTGCTTCTGTGCCTGATCTGCTCTTTTTATGTTTCAAAAGTGATTGTTTTAAAACACACCCTACATTGATAGAGTCTCATGAACATAACAAAGAAAATACTATTCCCAAATGGGATTATATCCACATGTATAAGGGTTAGGATTTACTACACATATTTTGGGGGAACACAGTTCAATCCATTAACAGATGGCTAACACATTCAGGCTTGCCACTTGGTCTCCCAACCATGGCAGATGTCACAATAGACCTTGCCACTCTGTCTCTTGAACCTAGACTAGGCAGTCACTCCCTAATGTCTGAGGCTGGCTCTGTAGATAAACCCCATTTGTCACTGCTGGTCTAGAAGATGTTAACCCACCACTGCTGAGTTGATTCTGACCCATAGCTACCCTATAGGACAGAGTAGAACTGCCCCGTAGGGTTTCCAAGGAGCAGCTGGTGGGTTTAAACTGCCAAACTTTTGGTTAGCAGCCAAGCTCTTAACCACTGCACCACCAGGGCTCCTAGACTATGTTACAGCAGCCCAAATACATACCAGGAACGACATAGTTAAATAGCAAAATCATAGGTTCTGAAATCTTTGGATAGAGGCAGCTTCCCAGTGTGACATGGAAAATAAAATAGCATCAGTAATTTTTATTCAAAACAGCAGCTCTTCTTTTCATGCCAAAGTCAAGGAAATCTAAATACATTCCTAATTCTTGATCACTGAGTTGAATAAAAAGAAAAAAAACTTCCAAGAAATTGCAGCAAATATTTTGCAAAGTGTGGTTATTTGGGGACATTTAACGATTAAAACTAGTATCTCGAGTTAAAATTGCCAGGGGATATATTTAATGGAGAGGAGAAAAAGCTTCAAGAGAAATCAATTGTAAAATAATCAATACTAAAATCTGTACTCTGAGCAAGTGTTCATGCAAAGACTCAGATTTGGTAACAAGGATGCAAAGCAGAAACAGACACACTAACCTGTCTAAGAGACACAGAAAAAGACCACAAGAGGAAAAACATTTAAATAATTTTCTTAGCTGAACTATTTGAGAAAAACTAAGCCTAGTGAAGACAAAGATAAGCACTAATTTCAGAGCAATTATATTTATATACATAACATACACATATATCATTTTATATGAAGTAGGTTGCAGAACGTGCATAGTTCTTCATAGATTAATTTTAGCAAGTTGTTGAACTACAGGTGTGTTCCCTGTGGTTTTTTTCTGAAGGGAATTGCCAATCCATTTACCAGCTGAAGGACATCTGGGTTGTCTCCAATTTTTGATAATTATGAATAAAACTGCTATAAACATTTGCATTGATGTTTTTGTATAAACACAAGTTTTCATTTCTCTTGGGCAAGTTTTTAGGAGTTGGATTTCTAGGTCATACAGTGTTGGTGTTGTTAGGTGCCATCGAGTCAGTTCTGACCCACAGAGACCCCATGCACGACAGAACAAACACTGCCTAGTCCTGCACCATCCTCATAACCCTTGCTATATTGGAGCCCATGTTGCAGCCATTGTGTCAATCCATCGTGTTGAGGGTCTTCTCTTTTTTCACTGACTCTCAGTTTTACTAAGCATGATGTCCTTCTCCAGGGACCAGTCCCTCCTGACAACATGTCCTAAATATGTAAGACAAACTTTCGCCATCCTCGTTTCTAAGAAGCATTCCGGCTGTACTTCTTCCAACACAGACTTGTTCGTTCTTCTGGCAGTCCATGGTATAGTCAATATTTTTGCCAACACCATGATTCAAAGGCATCAATTCTTCTTTGGTCTTCCTTATTCACTGTCCAGTTTTCACACGCATATGAGGCAATTGAAAATATCACAGCTTGGGTCAGGTGCATCTTAGTCCTCAAGGTGACATCTTAGCTTTTTAACACTTTAAAAATGTTTTTTGCAGTAGATTTGCCCAGTGCAATATGTTGTTTGCTTTCTGGAATGCTGCTTCCATGGGCATTGATTGTGGATCCAAGTAAAGTACAACTTCAGTCTTTTTTCCGTGTATCATGATGTTGCTTATTGGTCCATCAAGCCAGATTCAGAAGAGGACATGGAATGAGAGATATCATTGCTGATGTCAGATGGATCTTGGCTGAGAGCAGACAATACCAGAAAGATGTTTGCCTGTGTTTTATTGACTATGCAAATGCATTAAATTGTATGGATCATAACAAATTATGGATAATATTGCGAAGACTGGGAATTCCAGAACACTTAATTGCGTGCACGAAGAACCTGTACATAGACCAAGAGGCAGTTGTTCAAAGAGAACAAAGGGATACTGCATGGTTTAAAATCAAGAAAGGTGGGTGTTAGGGTTGTATCCTTTCACCATACTTATTCAATCTTTAAGCTGAGCAACTAATTAGAGAAGCTGGACTATATGAAGAAGAATGTGGCATCAAGATTGGAGGGGGACTCATCAACAACCTGTGATATGCAGATGACACAACCTTGCTTGCTGAAAGTGAAGAGGACTTGAAGCACTTACTGATGAAGATCAAAGACTACAGCCTTCAGTATGGAGTACACCTTAACATAAAGAAAACAAAAATCCTCACACCTTTCTAGGCTCCTCAATAGAAAGCACTAGACCTGCATTTCACTCTTATTCATTAGCTTCATAGGAAATATCACCATATGAAACGACCATTCTCCTCTGGTGACCTTCTTGCTATCTCCCTCTCTCTCTCTAGAATGAAAACTCCTTGAGAGTGGGGAAGCATGCCTATCCAATTCACTGCTGTAGCATCAGCAAGAAAACCAGCACCTGACCCATAGTAACGCAAAGTGATCCATTCAGTAAAATTTTTGAATGAATAAATGACTGAGTGAATGAATAATGAGATGGTAAAGAAACATAACAAATAGAATGGTTCGTTGTGTTCCTAAATTTCTGAACAGAGCTCTAATTCATAGATGTTAGAAGACTCATGCATCAGTCCTAGCTAAGAATCAGTGAACACCTACATTTAAAATTTCTACTATTTAATTGTTTGTGCTGAGTAATTATATGAAGAATTATATAATTATTACTTTATATTAAAATAATTATATTAATAAGCATGATAAGTTTAATTTTATTTTTCTCAAAGTACATTAACCCTTATAATAATTAAATAAAATCCATGAACCAGGATCAATTTAAAGATTGCTAGCACATGCGTACAATAACATTGTGGTATCTGATTTATTTTTTAAGCGCTGACTTTAAGCAATCCACACACGGTCTTGGGTACACTTTACTAGTTTTGAGGCATTAAGGTCACACTCTCCTAATATTGTCTTCAGTTATTCTATCACAAGAAGCCATAAAACTCCAGCAAGCTGAGGCAGATGGTTAATATTTCATGAACAGCACAACAGGGTTGGGATTGAAATTTATTCTTCTAAATAAAGAGGTTGAGTTTATTAATCATTTTCCTGTGATTTTTTTTTTTTTCACCTGCTAGTTTCACCAAACTCCCAACCAGTGCTTTGAAATGCTGTGTAATTCAAGATCACTAGTTAACTGTAAGGCACATCCATTTGGCGTATAGGAGCCATTTGGCTATTTTTTTTTTTTTAACTTTATTTTATTGTACTTTAAGTGAAAGTTTACAACTCGAATTAGTCTCTCATACAAAAATTTATACATACATTGTTATGTGACCCTAATTGCTCTCCCTATACTGTAACTGTACATTCCTCCTTTCCACTCCTGATCTCCCGTGTCCATTTAACCGGCTCCTGACCCTCTCTGTCTTCTCATCTCACTTCCAGACAGGAGCTGCCCATTTAGTCTCATGTATCTACCTGAGCTAACAAGCACACTCTTCACAAGTATCATTTTCTGTCCCATAATCCAGTATAATCTTTGACTGAAGAGTTGACCTTGGGAATGGTTTTAGTGCTGAGTTGAAGAGAGTCTGGGGGCCATGCTCTGTGGGGTTCCTCCAGTCTCAGTCAGACCATTAAGTCTGGTCTTTTCACTAGAATTTGAGTTCTGCACCCCACTTTTCTCCTGCTCCAACAGGGACTCTCTGTTGTGTTCCCTGTCAGGGTGGTCATTGAGGGTAGCCAGGCACCATCTAGTTCTTGTCTCAGGCTGTTGCACTCTCTGGTTTATGTGGCCCTTTCTGTCTCTTGGGCTAATGCTTTTCTTGTGACTTTGGTGTTCTTCATTCTCCTTTACTCCAGGTGGGTTGGGACCAATTGATGCATCTTAGATGGCAGCTCGCTAGTTTTTAAGACCCCAGACGCCACTCACCGAAGTAGGATGCAGAACATTTTCTTAATAAACTGTGTTATGCGAATTGACCTGGATGTCCCCTGAAAGCATGCTCCCCAGATCTCTGCCCCTGCCACTCTGCCCCTCAAAGTGTTTGGCTGTATTCAAGAAACTTCTTAGCTTTGGTTTAGCCCAGTTGTGCTGACTTCCCCTGTAGTGTGTGCTGTCCTTTTCTTGTCTACTATCTAGTTAGTGAATAATCCTCTCCCTCCATCCCCACCCTGGTAACCATCAAAGAATGTTTTCTTCTGTGTTTAAACCTTTTCTTGAATTCTTATAATAGTGGTCTTATAAGATATTTGTCCTTTGTGACTGACTAAATTCACTCACCATAATACCTTCCAGATTCCTCCATGTTATACGGTGTTTCATGGATTCATCTTTTTTCTTTATCGTTGCATAGCATCCCATTGTGTGAATATACCATAATTTGTTTATCCAATCATCTGTTGATGGGCATCTAGGTTGTTTCCATCATTTTGCTATGGTGAACGGTGCTTCAGTGAACGTGGGTGTGCATATATCTATTCGTGTGATGGCTCTTATTTCTCTAGGATATATTCCAAGGAGCAGGATTGCTGGATCCTATCGTACTTCTATTTCTAGCTTTTTAAGAAAGCACAAAATCGATTTCCAAAGTGGTTGTACCATTTTACATTCCCACCAACAGTGTATTAAGTGTTCCAGTCTCTCCACAACCTCTCCAGCACTTATTATGTTGTGTTTTCTGGATTCATGCTATCCTTGTTGGGGTGATATGGTATCTCACTGTAGTTTTGATTTGCATTTCTCTAATGGATAATGATTGTGAGCATTTCCTCACGTGTCTGTTAGCTGCCTGAATGTCTTCTTTGGCGAAGTGCCTGTTCATATCCTTTGCCCATTTTTTAACTGGGTTATTTGTCTTTTTGTTGTTGAGGTTTTGCAGTATCTTGTAGCTTTTAGAGATTAGGCACTGATCGGATTTTTTGTAGTCAAAAATTTTTTCCCAGGCTGTAGGTTGTCTTTTTTTACTCTTTTGGTGAAGTCTTTGATGAGCATAAGTGTTTAATTCTTAGGAGCTCCCGGTTATCTAGTTTCTCTTCTGGTGTTTGTGAATCATTACTTATGGTTCATATTGTGTTTATGCCATATATTAGGGCTCCTAGCGTTGTACCTATTTTTTTCTTCCATGATCTTTATTGTTTTTGATTTTATATTTAGGTCTTTGATCCATTTTGAGTTAGTTTTTGT
>NW_004443943.1:7113334-7121851 GCF_000243295.1 Trichechus manatus latirostris | reverse complement strand
GTTGACTGTAGCATTTAGATCTTCCGTGTCTTTATTGAGCTTCTTTCTGGATGTTCTGGCCTTCGAAAGTGGTGTGTTGAAGTCTCCTACTATTACTGTGGAGCTGTCTATCACTCTTTTCAATGTCGTTATAGTTTGTTTTATGTATTTTGGAGCCCCGTCGCTGGCTGCGTAAATACTTATTATAGTTATGTCCTCCTGGTTGTATTGACCCTTAATCATTACATAGTGTCCTTCCTTATCCTTTGTGGTAGATTCTACTTTAAAGTCATATATTGTCAGAGATTAATATTGCCACTTCTGCTCTTTTTTGAGTGTTGTACCCTTGAGATATTTTTTTCCATCCTTTGAGTTTTAGTTTGTTCATGTATTTAAGTCTAAGGTGTGTCTCTTGTTAGCAGCGTATAGATGAACTGTGTTTTTTTATCCATTCTGCCACTCTCTGTCTCTTTATTGGTGCATTTAGTCCATTTACATTCAGCGTAATTACTGATAGGTATGAGTTTAGTGCTGTCATTCTGATGTCTTTTTTTGTGCGTTGTTTACAGTTTTTCTTTGTTCCACTTAATTTTCTGTGCTGAGTCATTTTTCTTTATGTATTTTCTTTTCATCTTTTTCATTGCTGTTGATTTTCTATTTGCTGAGTCTTTATTTTTTTTTGTTTTTTTATTTTGATGTGTAGGATTGTTAGTTTCCTTTGTGGTTACCTTAATATTTACCTCTATTTTTCTAACTTTAAACCAGTCTTTTATTTCTTTATTTCACCTTGACTTCCTCTCCATATGATAAATCTATGTCTACATTTTTTAGTCCCTCTTTTTTGTTTTAATGTTGTCATCGTTTACATATTGACATCTCTGTTTCCCTATTTTCAGTGTTTTAGCTTTGATTTATTTTTTTTGTCTTATATTTGGGGATATTTTAAATCATTTTAATGGTACAGATAAATATTCCTTTAAAAATACAAAAATACAATTTAGAAAAAAATTCTGAAGATTTTCATTAGGATTCAATGAGCTGGTTTTTACAACATCATAAAGTTAATGTGTTGTCAACATTTGTCCTGAGAAATACCAAAAACCAAACCCATTTCCACAGAATCAATTCTGACTCATAGCGACCCTATAGGTCAGAGTAGAACTGCCCCATCCTGTTTCTAAGGCTGTAAATCTTTACAAAAGCAGACTGCCTCCTCTCATCTTTCTCCCGCAGAGCAGCTGGTGGCTTCTAACTCGTGATCTTTCAGTTAGCAGCTGAGCACTTAACCATTGCACCACCAAGTTTCCCTCCTAAGAAATACCATCTGTCAATTATTCAATAACGAATGTATACTGAGTCCCAACAATATGGAAGTCCTTAGGCTTGGCATTAGAGATATAACAGCAGAGAGACAGATATGATCCCTGTCTTCATGGAATTTAGGATTTAGGAGATAATGTTAAGCTCATTCATTTGCAATTATAATAGTATAGGGAAAGTACTGAATGCTATAAGAACCAAACCAACTCAGATACCATTGATGACCTCCAACTCATGGCAACTCCATTTGTGTCACAGTAGAACTGTATCCATAGTGCTTTCAATGACTGATTTTTCAGAAATAGATCACCAGGACTTGAAGTGCCAACTTTTTGGTTAGTAGCCCAGTGTCTAACTGCTTGTTCCACCAAGGGGGCACATAAAAGGGGCACCCATCTTTTATTGATAGTGGGTTGCAGGGCAGAGAGTGATTAGGATTGGCTTCCTGATAAAAGTAATGGCTATGTTGATGCTAAGGCACAAAGTATAAGTAAATATCAGTTAAGTAGCCATAAGAGTAGGCGGCTGGATGAGGGGTTCAGGCAACAGAGTTTGAAGAGCAAGAGGAAGAGAGAGACAAACTGGGCATCTGGAAGTACTTCAGTATGACAGCAAAGTTACTTTGTATGATTGTACGTATTAATGTCTATCATAAGGGTATAATCATTCAGATTTAAAGAACTGTTACTTTATATGAAAATAATTATATTAGTGAGCATGATAATTATATTTATTTTTCTCAATGTCCAAATCATTTTGTAAAAGCTGTTGCTATGGGGTATATTTAGGCACTTGCTCATTATAATCCTATTGAATTCAGTGCTTATTTACTAAATTAAGTGGTAAATTCATGAGCCATAGCAGACTTAATGTATTTTTTCTAAGTACTTGATTTACTAAGGCAAAGTGGCTTTGGTGCTTGTCAAAATAGATTATCTAATTTAATATCATACAATATATAAAATATATCACCTATAACAGTAAAACATTGTTCCTGTTAATTTACACTGAAAGAACACTTCATACCTTCATTTACAGCCACAGAGCATAAAGCCTCTTCGAATTTTTTTTTTTAAAAACATACAAAATGTATAACAACTTTAAACTAGATTGATAACTTGGAGAAATTGCAACGATGAGGAAAATAATAAATTCTAGCTCAGAATTTTAAACCCATAACTTCTGGGCATTCTTATTTTTTTCATTACATTGAAAATAAGGCAGTAATCATTTTCTGCAAGCTAAAGGGAATAGAAGAAGAAAATGGATTTGGATCCATAAGAATAAGAACAGAGCTCAAACAAATTTGACATTTTTTTAAATTTAGTAAAATCCCCTGCCTCAGTCTTTCTTTGGTGTGAGCATACACAGCAGCTGGAATTCAAAATTCCTTAAGTGACACAAGGAGCAGGCCTAGGGGTCCTCGCTTGGTAATTAGAGATAATGACATGGGGAAGGCAAAGTGAAGCCAGTGCGTCTCATGTGAGCTATTTCAGGTAACACGAAATTTTAAAAGGGAACAAGAATGTGATTATATAAACTGGCCATATATCTTCTGAGTTACATAGCAGATATACTTACGATATTATATTTATAAAATGTGGGCTACTGCTAATAGAAAAGCTCTTTAGATTCTTTTTGATGGATTCTTAGAAACGAGATACCAAGGTTTTATGGTTCATTATCGCTGGGATCACTTATCTGAATTCAGACCAGGTCAGCAGCCATTGGCAGCCATTATTATCTGATGGTTGTGCTTGATCTTGTAAATTGCTGCTGCCTCTGCCATTCTCTTCCCAGCAAATGCACTAAGGAGGTCTATCTTTACGGTAAGATTGAAAGACACTAGACTAGGGATAAAGAGACCTGAGTTCCAGCTCTGCAGCAAATTAGTTGTTTGGCCATAGGTAAGTCACCTAAGTTCTCTGGATTTTTGTTTAGACACTGAAATGGGATGTTATTCTTGATCTGTAAGTCCATTATTCAAAAATCGGACCATAATTTATATACTTCTTTGCCCACCAAATAGCAGAGTGAAGGAATTAATTAAAATCACAAACAAATCTTTTTTAATAGCTGTTGTATCCCTTCCTCTGTCAAGTAGGTTGACAAAACAAATTGCAAAGAAGGAAACACAAGGAGAAAACCCACAAAATTTGGAACAAAAAGCTGCCTTGTGGCAAATGATTTAATTGTCAGCTCAGGTATCTGACAAGCTGAGTTTAAGATTAAGGAAAGCCCTCTGGTTCCAAAATTTCCTCATCTTAAAGAGCTGGAATTTGAGTGAAAGAGTGAACCCAGCTGCATTTATAATTCAACAAGCCTGCAGATAGATGGCCCATCAGGCACCCTCCTCTCTGCTTATACCACCCAAGCACATGGGGTCTAGACAGGTGCTCAGAATACGCCTGAAAACTTTAACCAGAAAATGTAGGAGGACCACTTCTAATCTGCCAACTTTTCATAACAGGCAATTGTTGACTTAAGTTGTCTCCCTGTTTAATTCTTATTTCCTTCCACTCCATTGTTTCCATTTTCCCGGCAAACCAACTTCTGTCTTATTGTATCTCTAAGAGCTGTCCACTTAAATTGCTTTAGATTCATCATTTTGAGTTTACTCTATATTGTGTCCATTTATTTGTATTTTAATGGCAGGGTTGTTTTATGCAATTGTTCCAATTACAGGTCTGTTGCAATTAGATAGAATTAAGAAATGCTGGTTTTCAGCTCATTAGCTTAGTGTATTCCGACCATTTTGAGTTTTTAACATACCATGTATCCCTAAGTTAAGCCCTTTGAGTTCATGACCCTCATCCAGAACCATTTACAATTTGCTCCCATCCTGAAACAGCAAAGAAATTTACTCACCTTTGTAGCTAATAACTGCTCTTTGAAGGATAGAACAAAAACATCAACTCACAGCATTTCAAGCAGCTGCTAGTCATCAGAAAATGATAACTCTTAGAACTTCTGTCTACTTGAGTCAAACTCACACAGAAGTAAAAGGGCTGTTTCTTGGTCATTCAGAAAATTGTTAAAAATAGAATGTGAAATAGCTAAAAATGAACTTGATATATTTAATGTATTATTTATAAATGGTTATGTGTAATTTGGGAGAAATAAATCAAAAGCGTGTATCAAAATTAAAAGTTAAAAACACTATATTCTATTTTTAACCAATATAAATAGAAAACTAACAGGCTGTAAATAATTAGGTTTGATATATTTACAAATACTCATTTACTTTGTTGAGCGTCCTAGAATAGAATCACCAAAATTCATAGAGAAAGTAGAAAGCTTTATTCATTGGCAGCAGGTGAGCCCCTCTGAAAGTGAGATGGTGCCATGCTGGGGGTCTGTCTCAAGTCCACCTCCCAGACACTCTATATAACCATCTCTAGACTATTGTTCATAAACTATGTCTACGGGCATGGGTAAAGGAAAAATGGAATCTTGCTGCCTATGTTTCTATTCTGGAATAAAACAAATGGATTATGGGGATTCTGGTGTTTGGCTGTCCCCCAGACTCTTCCTCTCCTTTTCCCATTGATAGACTCAGCTGCAAAGGCAGGAGTTGACACCAAGGCTATGGATTAACCCAAGACTCTTAAAGGGGCTTACATAAGTCCTAGGTCTCCAGCCACCCTGGCTTCCACTAGAAAAGCATGCAAATCCTCTCGGGAGGAAAGCATTTATAATTTAATGCCCTAAGATTCTCACAAGTTAAAACTAACTAAACAAATCTCACAACACAAGATCACCAGAATCACAAGAAAAGAAATCACCATGAGAGTCTATAGAGAAAATGAACAGTAGTTTTAGACCTCAAGGACTGTATACATTGGATTGTTTATGCACCAAAAGTTTAAATAATATAAAATGTTTAAAATAAATAAAAATAGATTTAAGAATGATTACACAGACTTGAAAAAAATAAACTTCTAAAAAAATGTATAACAAAAATGTTGATGGCAATAAGTCAATGGATAGGTTTAAATGATTAGGCACAATGGAAGACAGAATTCATAAACTTTGATATAGTTACGAAGAAAGGTAGATATGAAGAAAATTATCAGAATGCATCACAGAGAGACAAGAAGAAAATGGAACATGTGACAGAAACTTTGAAATGTACGGCAATAGAATGGAAGGTTTTACATGAGTCTAATCAGACTCTCAGAAAGAGAGAATAGAAGGATTGGATTGGAAGAGAGGCAATTTTTGAAGTTAGTAGTGGCTCAAGATTTTGCAAAACTGATCAAAGAAAAAACTCTACAAAGGGAGCATAAAGTGTACAAAGCACTGTATAATATCACAGAACACAAAAGAAAAACAAAAAAACTTCTAAACAACCAGGGAGAAGAGATAGAGTGACAGAATAAAAACTAGGTTTTTAGCAAACTCAGCGACACTGAAAACCACGACGTTGGAAATATACCCTTAAAGTCACAGAGCAATAAAACTGTCAATAAGGCATACTCAATAAATCTATCTTTCAAGAAAGAGAGATGAAATAAAGTCATTTATAAATAAACAAAAATTAAGAGCAATTTACCAACAACACATACCTTCACTAAAGGAATTTCTGAAAGTTGTACTTCAGGAAGAAGGAGAATAATCCAAGAAGCAATACCTGGGGGAAAGAAAAATGATGAACAAAGAAATTGGTAAAATGTAGATAAATGGGATCAAATATTGTCTGTATAAAATAATAGTGATGATGATGTAAAGCTTTAAAAATGACAAAACTGAAACACAGTATAAAAAATACCATGTAATTAGGTAAAGTGTTCTAAAATCCTTGAAATATTTGCTAAGGTAGTGTGAATATTGACCTTAGGTCTTATTAAGTGTGCATGGTAAAAATTTTTACACAAAGCATTAAAATATTAGAAATAGAGTATATAACTTCCAAACTAGAAGAGGGAAAAAAAAACTGCAATAGGAAACTAAATGTACAAATAAAAGCATGAAACATAAGTCACAAAAAAGACAAGCAGAGAAAAACAAAGCATTGAAAAAGTGAGTAAATAGAAAAACACAAGATTGTAACAACAAATTTCAAATAGTAATTACAATAAATGGAAATATAATAAACTTCCAACTTGGTATTTAAAGTTTGAAAATATAATTCAACAATATACCCTTAAAAACAATATTCAACAATATACTCTGGTGGCACAGTGGTTAAGAGATCGGCTGCTAACCATAAAAGTCGGCAGTTTGAACCCCCCAGCCGCTCCTTGGAAACCCTATGGGGCATTTCTACTCTGTCCTATAGGGTCGCTATGAGTTGGAATGGACTCTACAGCAACAGCTTTTGTTTTGTTTTGTTTTGTTTTGTTTTGTTATACTCTATAAGATACAAATCCCCGAAAAATGACTAGGTAAATACTAACCAAAATATATTAACACAAACAATTCATAATTTAAAACAAGAAACTTTCCACTAGCACAGGGCTTATTAACTTTGGCACCATTGGTATTTTGGGGTGTTGTCCTGTGCAATGTTGGATGCTTACCAGCATCCCTCGCTTTTACCCACCTTAGATGCCAGTTGTACGGCCACATAATTGTAACAACTAAATACGTCTTGAGACATTTCCAAATGTCCCTTGGGGTAGGGGAATCACCACCCATTAAGAACAACTGTCTAGAGTAATATTCCTGGCCTTTCTAGGCCAGTTTTCAAGTTAGAATTGACTTGACAGCAAATGGGTTTTGGATAGAAGAAGAACAGCTTCTCTGATTGGAGAGTTTGGTAGAAGGAACTGGGCCTTCTAGGTTCACCTCCACCTTTTCTTTTAAAATCAGCCTGCCTGCCTTTTCCAGAAAGTATTCTTTTTGATGTTCTACACCATATTTATATTGGTTTTTCCAATGCTACTTATGATTGAATGGGGAATTTAATTCAGGGGTATACTATAAAATAAGCCCATTTGGCTAACATATTAAGGTATATTCTCTGACACAATCTTTATCAACAAGAAATGTCATATTTTGATTCCCATATATCTGACTACCAAGTCTACTCTCATTTGATTCCAACTCACTGAAAATGAGTGTTTGTAAGGTCATAACCACCCCCTCAAAAAAGAGTTACTTCATTAATATCATTATTGATAATCTTAAAAATGAGGAAACTTCAGTTTTGAAGATTAAGAAGGTGCCCAAAACAATCTAGTAGTAAAAAGGAGAGATATGATTCAAATATAGTCCTGTCTGGTTCCAGAGCCCATTCTTTTAAAATTATTTTAAATCTGATTTTGTCACTCTCTTGTTTAAAATCATTAAGTAGTTCCTTTCAACAATATTTTATCTGTTTGTTCATTCAAATGTTTAAGTGCCTATTACATGCCATCCTCTGGGTCTGAAACAATGAATAAGATAGCCACAGCCCCTGTTCTAATGGATCTTATGGTACAGTGTGAGAAACAAAAAAAAAGCAGCAGCCAACAAAAATGTTAGACTGAAATAGATGGTGAATACATACAGAAAGGCACATAACCTCTACTTGGAAGTTGAGAGAAAGATCTGCAGAAGTGATACTAACTAATGGGCTGACAAGGGTGAAGGCAAAGGGAATAGTGTATGCAGAGTATATGCGAGGACCCCAAAGTGTGAGAGAAGATAACATGTTACTTCATTCTGATGAGAACAAGAGTAGGAGAAATTTGGTAAGGGATTAGGCAAGGGAGAGAAACAGGGATTATACTGTTGCTGTTAGATGCTGAGAAGTCAATTACGACTCATAGCAACCCTATACGACAGAGTAGAACTGCCCCACAGGTCTAGGCTGAAATCTTTACAGGAGCAGATCACCAGGTCTTTTCTCCCCCAAAGCGGCTGGTGGGTTTGAACCACCAACCATTCAGTTAGCAGTTGAGTGCTTAACCACTGCACCACCAAGGATCCTTGGTACAAAATTAAGTAATTTATGAAACATATTGGGAGTTTAAACTTAAACTCTACAAGATAGGAAGCCATTAAATGCATTATAATTGCATTAAAAAAAATCTATCAGGGGAGTTCTGGCAAAATGGCACTCTAGGTAGAAGCACCACGCCATCCCTCCACAGCAAAGATCCGAAAAGCTAAGCCGAACAGAGAATACAACAATCCTGAAGCCCTAAAACATCAAATGAAGAGATAAAGAACTCAGCCAAGCACCAAATGGAGTGAGAAAACTGACAGAGAACGGAGAGTGAGGAGAGATTC
>NW_004443943.1:7111233-7112968 GCF_000243295.1 Trichechus manatus latirostris | reverse complement strand
TGCGCCATCTTTGCTTCTTCCTGAGGGGCTGCAGAGCTGCGGTAATTTGTGACATATCCTTCCCCACTCCCTACCCTTCTTCACCCACACTCGGCCCCCTCTGCTTCCCACGGACACAGTCTCTAGTCCGAGAAACACCAGCCCGCATTATCTGGCTCTCTGAGTGCCATTTATTGGCTGCTAGTGTTGCTTTTTTTTCTGCTTCTTTTGATTTTTTCCTTACCTCTCACCACCTCCCCCTCCTTTCGTTCAAGTACCTGGCTCCATGCGCCATCTTTGCTTCTTCCTGAGGGGCTGTGGAGCTCTCTTCAAGTGTGAAGCTGCTTCCCGGTATGGGCTGCTATGCTGGTGGGATCCCGGGGCTTTTGTTCGTTTGTTTGTTTTGAATTGTTTGTTTGTTTTCTTTTCTTTTTCTTGAGTTTGGAACTCTTTCTGGCCAGGTGGTGCTGCGTGGCAAAGAGACTTTACTCTCGGCTTGCACAGACGTGCAGAGGGATCCCTGAGAGCATTTTTTTGTTCATTGATTGTTTTTTTGTTTTTGTTTTTTTCTGTTCTTTTGGGGGTCTTTCTTGTTCTTCTTCTTTTTTTTTTATATATGTTCTGTTTTCTTTTCCCTCTTTTTCCCTTTTTGTCTTTCTTCATTGCTAAGTTTCCCGTTTCCCTATAACTTCCTTCTCTTTCTGTTCCCTGAATACCTGGCGTTCTATACCCTAGCCAGGCTCTACTGCAACACCTGAGAGCGACTTCCCCAGACCTCATACCTGCACTGGTGGGATCCCTGGGAACTTTGCAATTCTTTAACCTTTCCGATTTTTATTGATTCAATCTTTTCTTCTCTTTTCTTCCTCATCCCCTTTCTGTTTTTCTCCATTTCATAGTCTCTCATCTCTCCACTTCAACGGCAAGCTCCCCTAGCATTCTTTTTTGTTTGTTTGTATGTTTTTGGCTTCTGTTCCTCTCTCCCATATCCATCTTAGCTCCACACATAACAATCTCCCCACTACATCCTGCCTACCTGCACCATGCACTTTGCATCACACAACCAAGCAGCATAGGCACGGCCTACTGGAAACTGCCCTGCACTGATTACCAACCCGCTCTGGTGGCTGTAGTAAGTGCCACAAACAACCCATCCCAGTAACTCCTCTTAAGCTAGACCTGCACTGCCATACCATATCTGAGTGACTGACCCTGCAAATTGGAGAAGGAGGTGAAAAGTATTGTGCCCACAGACGAGCAAACAACAAAGAACACACAGTCCACCTGCTCAGACATAGTCAAATATTTTTTAAAAAAAGGAGACAAAATAAACAAATCTACAATCAATAAATGAGAAAAATAAGTACTGAATACCCCAATGACAGCAGACAATGTCAAAACATTTACAAAAACAGGACAGGATGGTTCCAGTAGGCATCCAAAATAAAACACCAGATGACTCTCCTCTGGAAGAAAATGCACCAGAACTACCAGATAGGGAATGCAAATCTCTAATACTCAGAATTCACCAAGAACTGAGGTAAAAAGCTGACAAACATGAGGAAAAAATAGACAAACTCATGGAAAATACAGACAAAAAATTGGAAGAATTCAGGAAAATAATGCAGGAGGAAAATGCAAAAATAAATTCACAACTAGAAATCACACAAAGACAACAATTAGAAATCCAAAAGATAAACAACAAGATTTCAGAAATGGACGGTGTCATAGAAGGGCTGAGAAGCAGATTTGAAAT
>NW_004443943.1:7088226-7105212 GCF_000243295.1 Trichechus manatus latirostris | reverse complement strand
GGGAGAGATGAAAAAAGGCAGCAAAAAGCCCAGCCAGAGAGCTGCTCCATTATCTGGGAGAGAGGTAAAGGAGCCTGAACAGAGTGGTAGCAGTGAAAAAAAAGAGACATGGAAAGAATTTCAACATACTTAGGAATTAGAATCAAGAAGCCTTGGGAGGAAGGGGTCAAAGAGTGAAGAATGATACCCAGGTTTGTGGGTGTACGGTGCCACCATCTATGCAGATGGAGAATATAGGAGGAGGATTGGGTTGGGGAGAGAAGGGGCATTAGGGGAAGGCTAGAATCTCATGGCTTCAGTCTTAGGTTAAGCTTTAATTGTCTTTTGGACATTTAAGAATATGACAGGTAGTAGTAGGATATTCATTTTCATTCAACAACTATTTTTTGAGCTGCTGCTATATACCATGCTCTACGCCAAGCACTATACATGCAGTATAGATTTATGCAGGTATTTTATCTGCCCTCATGAAGCTGACTATTAGGGAATGTGTAAGTAGAACAACTAATTACAAGTGCTCTGATGAATGCTCTAAAATGGGAAGTACAAAAAGAAGCAGAGGGTGTAAATGAATTTGAAGATCAAGAAGGCCTCCTTAAAAATTTGATAAGAAACAAAAATTATCTAATGGCTCAGATGAGATGGCTGACCTATAAATAAATGTCAGGCCTACTTGTCTAGTTTTATTTTAAATTTACTTTCATAACATGACGTATCAAACTACTGAAATGTTAAGCTTTAAGACAGATACTATATTTCTTAAGGCTGGTGACCAGAATCCCAAAGGTGTGTGTGTACACTAATTTACTCTTTGCTCTTTACTAATCTTCTAGGTTTTTATGCATCAAATATGTTCCTGAGTGACTTCTATGAGCCAGTAGTACAGTTTTGATGGAGTATCAGGGATTTTATATAAGTAGTGGGAGATAAGATTGACTGAAGCTACATTATTGGAGTTTTGATTTAGAATTTAAGTAGTTGACCTTGATTAGATAGACATTGTAAAGTTATGGAAGGTTTATGAGCTGGCAATTATCGTGGTTGTAGCTCTGCCTTAGGAAGATTAATTTGCAAAGAGCTTCCCTGCCAGCACATGCCAGTATTAAGGTATTTTAATGTGTTTTAAATCTGTACCCATCTCACATTATTGTCTAATGTTGTTTAGTTGCACGTGGCCTTGTATTTTAAGCATAAATTAGTCTTCTATATTCCTTACAGACTGATCATTGATTTCAGAAAGTACATTAATTGTGCTTATTATGAGGGCAAAAATTAAATTCTACTATCAATATTCATGTGGTGGTGTAATAATAAAATACAGCAAGGAGTATAATTAAAGGGACTATAAAATTTCCAAACTTTCCCTCCCCTACCCAATGCTAGTTAGAATATCAGAGCAAAATAAGATTTCTCTTTGTTGTTTCCTCTCTCAGCTAGTTAACTAGAATTCCTCTATTAAGAAATCTGCATGCAGACCTTATACTCAGTTACAGCACTTCTGTGACAGATCAGTGGATGATAGGAAAGGGAAAGAATGTGCGGTTTCCCACATATAGTATACAAATGAATGACTTTCAGGGTTTGAAGCTTAAGAAGCCCAGTTTAGAGTCTTAAAGGCTTATGCGTGGTGCTGAAAGTCATAAAGTGCAGTAGGTCATTAGCACAAACAAGGATCCGAGCCCTGGCAGACAAGAGTGGCAGCAGGTGCACTCTCTCAATACCACGTGAGTAAGGTGGACAAAGCATGAACACAGTACGAACAGTTGGATGGTATAGGTGGAAGAGATGAATCATAGAAAACCTCCATGAAACCCTTGCTCTCTAAACAGACCAGATTTGACCCTTTCTGAACTTCATCCCATAGCAAAATAGGACACTTTAGGGTGACTTAAATCTCTTAACCTCCTGTGTTCTTCATTTAATTACCCAGGACACTGTGTGTCCTGGTTATAGGAAAATTGGTTCTCTAACCATGGGATTAGGATGCTTTCTATTTTTGTCACCTGTCTGATTTATTTAAATTTTATACAATGAACTTATGCTTCTTTAATAAACGGGATAATTAATGTATTTAAGATTCTCTCTCTCACTTAGCATATATAAATATTTCAACAGACTCCAAATTCTCTACAAGTCTTTTAAGGCTATTATAATGTTAATAAATTCCTAGGGAATAACATATTATCTTTTTAATAGTTTAAAATCATAACCTGGACAGAGTCTGCTATGGCTAATATAAATGAAGTAACAAGCACCTTGGAGGCATTATTAATAGATTTTTTTTTTTCTTGAGGAGAAAAAGAAGAAAAATGTCACAGGAAAAAATTAAATGGTATTCTGCATAATCCTCCAGTTATTAGGATTGGAACTATTCATTTGATTGAAAACTCTAAAATTCTATCTGTGTTCTAAGATATGATCAATTATGTGGGTGCACAGAGACCTGGCCAAACTGCAATGCAACAGTTACTAGACAATAAATTCAAAATAGATTAATAGAAATGGACTATTTTCAGAAGACCCATAGGGAACAGCGTAGGAGCCCTGGTGGGTACAGTGGTTAAAGCACTCAGCTGCTAACCGAAAGGTTGGTGGTTCGAACCCACCAGCCACTTAGTAGGAGAAAGATGTGGCAGTCTGCTTCTGTAGAGATTTACGGTCTTGGAAACCCTATGGGGCAGTTCTACTCTGTCCTATAGGGTCACTATGAGTTAGAATCGACTCAACAGCAGAGTTTGGTTTTTTTGGTAGAGAAGAGAATGGCAACAGTATATAGTTGATACACTCACAATATTAAGAGCTAATATTTTTAGTAAACTTAAAAAGTTCTAATCATTGTTCTCAGCATAGCTTTTATACATCATCTCATTTAATCTTTACTACAATGATATGAAATTGTTATTTATTACCCTCCCTCATTTCTTAGATGTAGAAACTGAGGCTTAGAATTAATGAATAACTTGCCCAAAGGTGTTTAGATAGTTATGGGGTAGAGATGGGATTTGAACTAAGCTCTATGTAATTCTTGAGCCCATTATCTAAACCACTATTATCACTATTATTTATATGGAGTGTTGGTGGGTAAAAAATATAAGTTTTATTTACCATTATTTAAGATAAAAATTTATTCATAATTAACTTAGTGAAATTTCAATGCCTAATAAATTGAATATCTAAAAAGAGCTGACGAAATATTGAGTAGACTCTTTATAATTTATATGTTCACTTATAAATTTATACATAAATCAATCATTTGCTTTGCTGCTTTGCTCAACTCATTCATATTTCCTGAGGGACTTTCCCTGGTGTTCCAAAATTCTTCTATTTCTTGGCCACAGACCAGCTCAAACCAGTAGTTCTTAACCTTTCTTTAGAAACAGACCTCTTTCGAAAGTTGTATAAGGCTCTGGCTCTTCTATATTGATCCTTAATTTTATATGCAAACAGAGAACACAAGTATTTAGACTATTTCAGGTGGTTCTGGTCCCCAGAAAGTAGGTGACCATACACCCTGGTTTGCCCTAGGCAGTCCCAGTTTATGGCCATCGCCAGCGTTCCAACTGGCTGTCAGTAGTGCCCTGGTTAGGGCAATAAATCACAAGGACTCCCTACCTACCTTCATGAAAGTGAGAAGATAAGTACCTGAAATTATCATCCTTGCTGCTAGACTCTTCTTCAGATCATTCTTCCATTCTGTCAATTTTCTGACTATCTTAATTGATCTCTATGTTTCCCCAGTGTGAATATAGTTATGAAAATTCTTTATTTGTAATCAAAGCCTGGCACTAAATTGGATACTGTCATGGTTTGAACTATGTTCCCCAAAAAATGTGTGTATCAATTTGGCTGGGCCATGACTCCCAGAATTGTGTGGTTGGCCTCCATTTTGTGATTGTAATTTTATGTTAAAGAGGATTAGGGTGGGATTGTAACACCACCTTTACCCAGGTCACATCCAATGTAAAGGGAGTTTCCCTGGGATGTGGCCTGCACCACCTTTTATCTCTCAAGGGATAAAAGGAAAGGGAAGCAAGCAGAGAGTTGGGGACCTCATACCATCAAGAAAGCAGTGCTGGGAGCAGAGCGCGTCCTTTGGACTGGGGTCCCTGCGCAGAGAAGCTCCTAGTCTGGGGGAACACCAAAGAGAAGAAGGCCGACAGAGAGAAAAAGCCTTCCCCTGGAGCTGACGCCCTGAATTTGGACTTTCAGCCTACTTTACTGTGAGGAAATAAACTTCTCTTCGTTAAAACCATCCACTTGTGGTATTTCTGTTGTAGCAGCACTAGATGCCTAAGACAGATACTCAAGAGTTGATAATACTATTTTTTACCTCAAAAAATGACATTACTTCCCACATACCAATGAGCTTAACATTGCTAAACTTTGCCGAAACCTAACATTCGGTCAGGAGGCTACTGGGAGAGTCCATACTTGATTTAAGCTTTAGTACTCAGGAACAATGTTAAGGAAAGAGCTTATTTTATTCTACCCAATCTTCTTCTTCTATTCAAAACTACTTCAAAACCATTTCCAAACCCTTTTGTTCCCATTCTCCCCACGCCCCCATAAACACACCCACTCTCCCTCATTTCTTTTGAAGAATTACTTCTCCCATACCACTCATATCCTTGTCACTCCTGTGCGGTTCCTAAGCATTCTAGCATATCCACAAACCATTATTATACCCTCTAATTGTCCCAGAGGTTGGGCTTATGTCTCTCTCTTTGCTCTGAGAGTAGTGAAACATAATAATGCAAGCCTGGAGCTGTCTGCATCCATTTCCTCCATGCTACAAGCTTCATATAGGAATAGGCTGTCTGCAACAGACTATAAGGCCTGCATGTAGAGAGGACAGCGAGAGACAAAGATAGAGGGAGAGCACATTTTTCAAGCCCTGTATCTGATGATGGAACCTCTGGGTGGTGCAGTTAACACATTCAGTCCAAAGGTTGGAGGTTGGAGTCCCCCCAGAGACTCCTTGAAAGAAAGGCCTGTGATTATTTCCAAAAGATCACAACCATTGAAAACCCTATGCAGCACAGTTCTACTGTGACACACATGGGGTTGCCATGAGCCGGAATCAACTGAATGGCAACTGGTTCGATTTTCGTTTTGGTTATGTGTGATGGTTCTGAAGGGCTGCTCCACACCTGTCTATTCAAGTTACAGGAGCCAATAAATTGCCTTGTTCCCTGAATAGGTCTCAACTGGATTTGTCACTTTTTAACACAAAGAAGGGGAAAGGAGGAGGAGAATATTTCAATTCCACTAAAGATGATTGCAATCTTCCTGGCCAATAGTGGTAGTTTAATAACATAGCTGTCTGCCTGACATACAAATAGCCATAACCGTAAAAGCCATTAAGAAATATGTTGGTTTCACATTAAAAACTGCAGCAGAAACCCATGAATTTTCTCTCATTGTAAGAAAATAGTATTAGCTATTCTTCTTCCCCATCTGTACATTCCTGAGTATTTCAACCCAATAAAGATTCCGTGAGTCCCTCCACATCCCAGAGAACCAGGACTTCAAACCAGTTCATTCCGGTTCAAACCCCTGCTGAGAATTTGCATTTATAATAAGTTCCCAGCTGTGAATCTGCATTTCCACCCCCAGATATACTGAATCAGAATCTATAGTTTAACGAGATCCCCAGGTGATTCTTATGTATAACTTCCTGGGACCTTATTAGAAATGCAAATTATCAGCAGAGGTTAGAACCAAAACAAACCAGTTCGAAGCCCTGCAGAGAACTGAAACAGCTAAATACTCAATGATTCCATCCTCACCTCAGGTTGCATCATTACCCAGGTAGCCCTTTAATTTACTCTAATACTCACAGTAATAGGATATGGGAAGGTATCAAGGGACCTTGGAATCATCAGCTGGAGTGCCTTAGAATAAAATGTTTTAATCAGGGTTGCATGTGTCAAAAATAACCTGAGAAGAATTGTTAGAGTATACACTTTTCAGGTTCTACTCAAGACTTCTGTAATCATGGGCATAGGCATGTTGGCAAAGTTCCCTGAGTGATTTTGATGTTTACCCTTGGTTAAGAACACTTTCCATATATTAATTGATCGTCTCTGTGCACGTGCTCCAAGAAAGATTAAAATAAACTCTTCTGTGGAACCAAGGGCATTTTACAAAGCAGTAGATTATCTAGGGGCTAGAACATGGTAAGCACTCAGTAAATGTATCTTATATAAATGAATTGATGAGTCGTATGTCATCTATCCACCACAAGCTAATTACAGTATGTGGTGAATTTTGTTTGCACAAGCAAACAAAGGAATTCTTGGTGTTGTCATGTATTTCCTTAAAATCTAACATTGGCTTCCGAATATGGGATTTTCCTCTCAAACCGTTTTGCATCAACAGAACACATCACTCTAAGACACGTTTTAATTCAACCTATGTTTAACTATCCATGATGGATGATGCAAGGGGTAAGTAATTAGTGGGGCACGGTACAGGATGAGACAGGGAGCTTAAAGCTGTAGGACAAAGTTGCAGTCTTTAAGGAACTTTCACTTATGCATTGCTTGTGCCCAAATGTTGCAGATCTGATCTTGTCTGGATGTGTTCCACAAGACCAAGGACAAAAGGCAGGGTGTTTCTTCACCAAAGCTTCAATGCTTAGACAGAGAGTGATGTCTGAACTATTTCCAAGAGAGGAGGTCAAATCTGACCAAATTTAGAGAAGCATGTGGTGGTAGATGAAACAATGCCCCCCACCCCAAAGATGTCAGTGTCTCAGTCCCCTGAACCTGTTAATACGTAAATGTACATGGCAAAAGGAACATTGCAGGTGTAATTAAGTTAAGGCTCTTGAGATGGGGAGAGTAGTCTGGATTATCCAGGTGGGCCCAATGTAATCACAAGGGTACTTATAAGAGGAAGGCAAAAGGGTAAAAGTCAGAAAAGGAGACTGTAGGAGAGATGTAGAGCTTAGAGTGATGTGCTTTGAAGATGGAGGAAGCAGCCCCAAACCAAGGAATGCAGGTGACCTCTAGAAGCTGGAAAAGAAAAGGAAATAAATGATTCCCTAAAGCCTCCAGAAGGAATGCAACCTGCCAACACCTTGATTTTAGCCTAGTGAGACTCATTTCAGACTTTGGACCTCCAGAACTATAAGATTAAAAGATTTGTATTGTTTTAAGACACTAAATTTTTGGTGAAAAACAGGTGAAATTGTGCACTACGGGTTAATAAGTAAGCACAAGTAAACCTGCTCGTACATCACTTACAATGAGTAATCCGTCCCTGCAAGACTGCATTACAGAAGATAAAGTGTTCACCCAACCAGAGGTGGAGGCTTAAAATTTGATACTCCACGGGGAAGAAAGCTTAAACCTGACTTCATCAGGACCACCAAAGTGACTTTATCATCCAAACTGGGACATTTTGAAAATGAATGGGGCACTGATAATAATAATGCCACAGAAGCAGGCATAAACCAGACTGCCCCAGGCAAATCAGGATATATGGTTATGCGACCCAAAATGAATGTGGCGAACACACTGGTTTTGGGGTCAGAAAGGCTTGCGTTCAAATCCTGCCTCTGTCACGGCAGGCTTGTGGGCACTTTAGCCCTTGGAGATTTCATCTACTCATTTTAAAGCTGCTGGGATAAAACTATCACAAATAGTTATTGTGGGGATCAAAAGCTATAAACAATATGTAAGCACTTACCAACAACAAAGCCCTATGTCAGTTAGATTCCTTTTTATTTATTGAAATCTGATTTTGTTAGAAGGAAGGCAGGAAGAAGGATCCCACAGAGATGAAGTGAGACAGAAAAGGACAAAAGGATGAAAGGTGGCTAAGGCAGACTGAACATGGAGCATGAAGTTTAATTTTTATTTTATTTTTTGCTTGTGGTCAGCTGTAGCCTTTCTTGAAGGCAGAGGGCACCACCTAGAGGTACCATAGATACATTAGACTTTGTTGGCACAACTTCTGAATCAGTTGTTATAAGGGCATTTTGTAAGCATTTCCATCAAGGGAATTGATCATTGAGAAGCTGGCAGCCTACCCAGCTCCACAAACTGGAGTGAACTCTGGCCCTACTCAGATCCATTTAAATATTATGCAACCGTCTTCAGAAAATGCTTCTCAGTAAATCTCTGATTTTACTTCCTTCGACTTTACTAGTTAGAGACTTGGATGCGAGCCTCAGCTCTCCTGCCAAGGAGCTGTGGGATCTTGAGGAATTCGCTTATACTTTGAAATGTCCTTCCCTAAAATGAAGGTGTAGCAGAGTCGTTAAGAGAAAGCACTGTGTAGTACAACTTGAACTCAACATCTGGCTCCACTGATTACCTTGGGAAAATTATTCACCCTTCAAAATCTTTGTTTCCTCAGCTGATAGCACCTATCTCATAAAGTTGTTATGGGGATTAAATAAGATGCTGCATGTAATGCACACCTGGCTGATGGAATCTGGGCTTAATAGCTGATTATTTTCTGTTCCCATAGTCCCTCCTAGCCATAACCGTCTACAATTAAAATAATTTAGTCTGAAACTAATGTAAGTGGGCTTTACCTAGCTTCTAAAATTTATGTGGTCATTGGCTTAACAGGGAACAAGTCCAGCTCCCTAAACTCAGAGTTCTAACTCACTCTTTTTCCTCATTTGCTGGCTTAAAGATGTTCTGCCAACTGCTCATGTCCAGACCCATAGCTCTGCACCTGCAGGATATCTATTTAGCATTGAAGCAAACCTAATTAAAACAATGAAAAGAAAGTAGCCAAGGAGAAGCCCTCTTGCCTCCAAATAATTTCAAATTAATCTCTTAATTCCACGCAGATTGGAATGTACAATGGAAATAAGTCCAGTGCCATGGATATTTTTAGTTCAGAATATCTAAGTGGGCACATTGCTTTAGTGTTTGCATATGCCATATTTTAATCAAAAATAGTTATTTATAGAATACTCCAATTTTTTTAATGAACTTATTTCTTTCAGTTGCTGGAAGATAAGAAATTTCAGTTATGGCAAAACATTTTCATCAAGAGCTTCCTAAATATATCTTTTCTAATTCATAAATTTACCATTTGTGTTGCTTTATCTCTAAGTTTTGAAAATTATTTGAAATTCAGTACAAATTGGATAACTTAAAATAATTTTAGATCCAATACACATTGTATAGGTTAATTAAAATCCTCGATCAAAAAGTACAAAGACCAAATTCAAGCTATTTGGAAATTTTGTTCTTTTTGGTCTCACCCACAACTTCATCAATTCAAAGTTGATTGAATAAGTATTGCATTCAGTTTCTTAGAGCTGGGCATGCATGAGTTCTCACTAGCATATAAGGCTTCTTTTAGAAGGTGAGAAGATCAAACACTAATCAGGAAGGTGTGGTACTATTTTTTCCTCTTCTGTTAAACTTGCTTGTACGGAGCACACTCAATGAACATAACTGACTCAAAAACATGAAGAATTTCTGTGGTGCTTAAAAGTGGAGGGACACACACTAGTCTTTTAAAATAAACTGAAAAAAAGGGAGACAGATAAAGGAAAAGTTTGTCCCTGAGAAAAAGAAGTGCTCTGTGAAGCTGCAACACTACCCGTTTAAAACAGTTTTCAGAAAACTGTATTAAAAATAGACAAGATGTGAAGCTTTGCAAACTCCCATCAACAATGCATTCTCCCCACTGGGTTAGTTCTTGTATTAGTTTCCCAGGGCTGCCAATAAAACAGTACCACAAACTGGGTGACATAAAGAAGAGAAATTTATTGTCTCACATTTCTAGAGGTTGGGAGTCCAAAATGAGAGTATTGTCCCTGTTGAGTCCTTCTGAGGCTTGAGGAGAATCTGTTCAAGCTTCTTCTAGCTTCTGGTGATCGCCACTGATCCTTGGTTTTTCTTGGCTTGTAGCTCTAATTTCTGCCTCCATCTTCACATCGCCATTTTCCTTCTCTTTTTCAAGTACAACACTCATTGGAATAAGACCAACCCGACTCCCATATGACCACATGTTAACTGATAATGTCTTTAAAGACTCTATTTCCAAACAAGGTCCAATTTATAGGTGCTGAGGGTTATTATGACTTCAACATATCTTTTGGGGGGACACAATTCAATCCATAACAGTTATTTTTTTCCTTTAATTCTTTTTCCCAAGGAGTATTAAAATACTAAATCTATAGTGTTTCAATAAATCATGTAGATTTTGAAAGTAGATTTCATTTGTATCCATCTGATTATGCATTATTGGATACCTAACCAAAATCTCACACTGAAGTAAGAAAGAAGAAACTATGATGGTCAGAATAGAAGAACCAAATTGATTAAGAAATTGATGTAACAACTATGTAACAAGATCCCAAGAGTAGAACAATGCAGATAAAACTGGTGCAAAGCCTTTGAAGGCACTTGCAAACAAGCTCATAGGAGCCAGCCTTGTGGCCATGTTATGATTAGAGATTAAGACAACTGGCATTTGACTCTTTGGAGACCACTGGCATTTTAAAAAGGCAACAATTTGGGAATCAAATTGCCAGGGTTACAGTCTGAGATTAATCAGAAGTGTAATCTAAAAAGTTGGTTAACTTTGCTTGGCCTCAGACTCCAAATATATCAGATAGGTGGTTTTATTCGGAATTTTAATTCAAGATACAAGTAAAGGGCTTTATGTCCATGCATGCTGGTGGAGAAGAGGGGACAAGTGTTTAATAACTAAAGTTGAATAACTATTTATTAAATTATTCTTATGCTCTAGTTCAGTCTTGAAGTCCCTGGGTGGTAAAAACAGTTAACACACTTGGCTGATAACCAAAAGTTGGTGGTTCGAGTCCACCCAGAGAAGGCTTGAAAGAAAGGCTTGGCAATCTACTTTCAAAAAATCAGCCATTTAAAGTCCTGTGGAGCATAGTTCTACTCTGAAACACATGGAGTTGCCATGAGTCAGAATTAACTCAACGATTATTTCAGTCATGAGATTAAATATATCAACCCTATGGAAAATATTAGGAGCATTCAGCATTTTAGCAAATCGCAACTAAATTCATGGATGACAAAAATAAAAAGCAAAGATGTTTAAAGTTCATTCATAACCTCTCTGTATTACATAAGGAGAGCAAATGCACCATTCCAAAATGGATCCCTTGGTGGTTCTCCATTGAACAGTTCATTGCAGCAAATCATATGTATTGGATAGGATGGAAAATAAATGCAGAGGCCATGGATCTGGATATTTTAAAATATGCAAACAGTAGGCACCACAAAGAGATCTTCCTAGATGTTTAGGAAAATTTTTCAGCTACACGCCATGAGGAGGCTGGCCTATACTGTACTTGTAAAATGCATGAGAAGATGTAATTTGGTGCTCAGCAGAATTCTGGAGTCACTGTGACACTGTCCTTATTTTTAAGCCTGGATTCTCAGAACACTCCTGGGATTCCAGTTCCCTGTATAAGAGCCTTTTTGACTGTTTAGAGAACGCTCAAATTCAGTTATGCCTCCAAATAGCTATAGTGACTATTTCTGAAGGAGAAGAAAATCCTGCAAAATCATTTCTAAACAACTGGCTGATACAAAACATAAAATTCCTACCCTTCTGGTTTGTATTAGAATTGATATTACATCTTTTTAGCATATAATTTTCAGATTTTAACTGATGTCTGTCGCAGCTTCAAAATGTACTTCACTTAAATGTCTCTACCCACAAAACAAACAAGCCAATCCATTGCCATTGAGCCCATTCCCACTCATAGTGACCCTACAGGACAGAGTAAAACTGCCCCATAGGGTTTCCAAGGCTGTAAATCTTTATAGAAGCAGACAGTCACATCTTTCTCCCACATCCTTCTCCCACAGAGCAGCTGGTGGGATTGAACCTCCAATCTTTCGGTTAGCAGATGAGTGCCTAACCACTACACCACCAGGGCTCCTATCAATTATAGAATCCCTAAGGAAGATAGTTATCACGGCTACCTTTTCAGCTTCAGCTTTATAAATAACATTGACTATCAAGAATGTTATTGTTTCACACAGCATTTACACGAAATTTTCTTTTAACTGAGCCATTGATGAGCTACTTTTCCTCAAACATTTTTGTGATTCTTTTTAAATTTCTGTGGATTGTTCTATTACTTCCAAATACATTTTAAAAAGTACATTCTTAAATGCTTAATTGATTGATGTTTTACTTCCACTCGCCCATCACGAACAAGGGGACTTCCATTTATCTTTGGTATTTCTTTCAGAGTATCTACGTACATATTTTATCTTGGACACCCTATGTGATGTCACCGCAGTGGAAGATTCAGAAACATTCATGGCCACACACTGCAGACCATTCTTGCCTCTAGAGTAAAGCTGACTTGAGTGCACCCTTCCCAAGGCTTTATTGCTCATGAATTATCCTCATGGCTCACTCAGTGCCAAGACATTACATGTTCTCAAGCCAAAGATCCTCATGAGGAAATAACCATTAGTGGCAGTACAAATGCTGAGGAGATGACATCCCATTTCAACAATAAAACAGTTTTTCAGCAGGTCACATACTTTCTCAGAAGTACCAGAGAAACGTCCTGCAAGAGAAAGACTTGAGTAACAGAAACTAAAGCATGAGACCCAGCTTTAAGAATAAGGAGAATGATATGCCAGTTCCCCTCCCCCAACTTTTTAATTTAACTCTCTCGTTCAGTCTACTTATTCCTACAACAAGCCAAGAAATAGACTCCTTGTTGACTGAAACCTGACCTCATTTAAATGATAAATAAGGTCCAGCAAATGTCCTGACTACCTTCAGAGTCATGTTTTCTAGATAAACACTAGAACTATTAGTTTAATTAAAGAAAAAAAATGAGTGAATAAAAAATTTGCAGTTTCCCCAATGACATAACACGACATTCCACATGTTTACACTTCCTTGTTCTACTCCTTATATCTTGAAATTTCTGTCATGTCCATGAGTAAACACTATCATCTCTCAAGACTCAGAACACTTGATATCTTTTCTAGAGATCCTTTTACTGACTGTCCATCCAGTTTTCTATCCCAGAATAGAACCCACTCATTCATGAATTTATAATCATAGCACCTGTATTGTCTGATTACAGTAATACATGTATATAGTCCCTTTTTCCTCCAAATAGATTATAAACTCTTGAAAACAAGTTTGTGGTCTTATTCATTTTTCTATCGTGGATTCTCACACAGTGCCTGGCATAAAGACAGCATTCCATAAACGTACAACAGATTTTGCAAAAGTAAATGCAATGAAGTCAGGACAATGGGCAGAGAGATTTTCAGCATTTTAAACATATTAATCAAAAGCCATAAAGCTGAAAACAGTTTAGAGGTCACCAACTTCTACCCTTTTGTGTTACCATAAGAAAATTGAGGTCAAGGGAATTTAAATGATTTGCTCAAGGGCTTCCTAATTTTTTTACCTACTTCCATTAACTTCACACTTCCTTTCCATTTGTGTTTACATTTCGTTAATCATTAAAATGATGTGGAAATGAAAATTCTTTGTCATTTTTCTAGAAATAAACAGTCCATTTTTTATTCAAATTCCTTTTTTGAGAGCTTACTGAGAGCAAGGTACTGAACTAATCCCAAAACTCAGGGAAGTTGTCATTATTTCTACTGAGTAAGAATTGTGCTTTGGCTTGTCCTCTTGTTTATGTTTCATTAAAATAGTAACTAACAAAAGTAACCTGGATATTTCTTCCAACTATGAGAACAGCTCATTACATCTGCAAATCAATCTCATTATGTTTACATGTAATAGAGTAAAACCTGCAACAGCTAGAACCTGTGTAAGGCGGAAACCTGCCACAGAAGGAAAACTCAAATATTTTCCAGGTATAGAGAGTAATAGAAAAGTGGTAAGACTGCGCCCTGTCAAAGGTCGAAAACTTGTGAGACCTGGAAAAATAAGGCAGTCTCGTTGAGTTCTGGCTCTCACAGGTTTCAGTGTAAATAGTATGGCCCCTTACCATTGTGGAAAGAAGGAAGAAGTAGGGAAGGAAGGGGGTAGGGAAGAAGGAAGGAAGGGAGGGAGGAAGGAAGGAAAGTTCTCCTTCTTAAAACAAAGACCTAGCATAGGAATTTTAATTTTTGTTTTGTTTTTTTGCTTTTAACCTGTTTATTTTTTATTGTTATTTTCCTATTCCCCTACCTCCTAATTTTTTTTTTTCTAGTAGAGATAATGGGTTATTATATTGCCACCAATGCTATTAAAAACCCATGTACTTTCTCCCCTATTTGGAACTTTAGAGTAAATATAATTACTTAATCTTACTGATATTCATTGCTCTATGGCAGTAGCTCATTTACATGTATATTTTCTCATATAATTTTCTCATCTGAGATTTGGAGAGCAATTAGGTTATATTAGTTTAAATCAACAGATATTAAAATAACAATTACAGATGATATTGATGACAAGTCTTCTCTAAGAAACTTAAGTATTATTTATGTTGCTTAATGATCCCAGAGAGATGAGTCATTGTTTTCCAAAATCTGCAGTTTATAAAGGGAAAAGGATATAAAAATAATAGAATGGACTTGGAGAAAATCACTTAAAAGAACATCGTCAAAGTGAGAAAAATAAACTTAAAATTTGTGACTTTTGTAATATGTACATTAAAGTGCATTAAACTGCCATAAAATTTATTGTATTTCTGTGTGAAATATGAGAATGATTAAAATGGAAGAATAATTTCGTAGCAAGTTCTCTTGAAATTATAAACATTTACTGTGTACCTGATAGGTCTTTTCTTTACTATATATTATGTACAAAATTACTCCCTTTGGGAAACCTGAAGGTCTATAAATCATTGTCACTCTTTTTAAGACTATTTAAAACAGCTGGTTTAAAAGTTCCTTAGTCATAAAATATAGTTGAGAAATCTATAATCAAATAAAAAAGATACATGCTAAAAACTAATGTCAATGAGAAATGGCACACTATTGTTATTCCATATTAATCTCAATTTCCCTCTATCAAAACTAAAAGTACAAAAACGGTGCTCTAGGCAGAAGCACCACACCATCCCTCAACAGCAAAGATCCGAAAAACTAAGCTGAACAGGGAATACAACGATTCTGAAACCCTAAAACATCAAATGAAGAGATAAAGAACTCAGCCAAGCACCAAATGGAGTGAGAAAACTGAGAGAATGGAGAGTGAGGAGAGATTCATGCAGAGGTCCCCTACCAGCTAACGCAGCACAGATCCACCATCTTGGACTCCTATCGGAGACCAGCAAATGGGGGTACAAGAAAGCAGCCTCACGGAGCATCCAGCAGGACACATAACAACCGGTAATTTGCGGTGTGCACTTTCCCAACCACCACCCCTCTTTGCCCTTGCTCGGCCTCCTCTGCTTCCCGCGGCCATGGTCTCTTGACCAGGAAGCGCCGGCTGCTTGGATTCCACACACCCAAGCGGGCAGCTCTCTGGATGCCATTTGTTGGCTGCTAGTGTTGCTTTTTTTTTCTGCTTCTTTGGATTTCTCACTTGCCTCTCACCACCTCCCCCTCCTTCCAAATGAGTTCCTGGCTCCGTGCGCCACCTTTACTTCTTCCTGAGGGGCTACAGAGCGCCGGCAATTTGTGATATATGCCTTCCCACTCTCTACCCTTCTTCACCCACACTCGGCCTCCTCTGCTTCCTGCAGACAGTCTCTTGTCCAGAAACACCAGCCTGCACTAGCTGGCTCTCTGAGTGCCATTTGTTGGCTGCTGGTGTTGCTTCTTTTTTTTTTTTTTCCTGCTTCTTTTCATTTCTTGCTTGCCTCTCGCCGCCTCCCCCTCCTTTTGCTCGAGTGCCTGGTTCCATGAGCCATCTTTGCTTCTTCCTGAGGTGCTGCGGAGCTCCATTCGAGTGTGGAGCTGCTTCCCGGTCTGGGCTACCGTGCTGGTGGGATCCCGGGGCTTTTGTTCCTTTGTTCATTTTGAATTGTTTGTCTGTTTTCTTTACCATTACTTGAGTTGGGAGCCCTTTCTGGCGAGGGGGAGCTGCGTGGCAAGGAACTCCCCTTCAGCTTCCACAGACTTGCAGAGGGATCCCTGAGAGCATTTCCTTTTTGTTGGTTTTTTCTTTTTTTTTTTCTGTTTTTTTTGGGGGGGCCTTTCTTGTTTGTTTGTTTTTTTTTAATTTTTTTTGTTTTCTTTTCCCTCTTTTTCGCTTTTTCTCTTTCTTCATTGCTCAGTCTCTCGTCTCTCTGTATCTTTCTTCTCTTTCTGATCCCTGAATACCAGGCGTATAACTCTACGCCTTCTAGCCAGGCTGTACTGCAACACCTGGGAGCAACTTCGCCAGAACTCATAGCTGCATCGGTGGGATCCCTGGAAACTTTGTGGTTCTTTAACCTTTCTGATTTTATATTTATTCATTCTTTTTTTTTCTTCCTCTTCCCCTTTCTGTTTTTCTCCATTTCATAGTCTCTCATCTCTCCACTCCAACGGCAAGCGATCCAAGCATTATTTTTTGTTTGTTTCTATGTTTTTGGCTCCTGTTCCTCTCTCCTCTCTCCCATATCCATCTTAGCTCCACACATAACAATCTCCCTGCTGCATCCTGCTTACCTGCACCGTGCGCTTGACATCACACCACCAAGCAGCACAGCCACAGCCTACTGAAACCTGCCCTGCACTGATTACCGACCGGCCCTGTTGGCTGAAGTACGTGCCACAAACACTTCGTCCCAGTAACTCCTCTTCAGCTAGACCTGAACTGCCGTACCATACCTGAGTGACTGACCCTGCCAGTTAGAGAAGGAGGCGAAAAGTATTGAGCACACAGACGAGCAAACAACAAACATCACACAGTCTGCCTGCTAAGACATAGGCAAATTTTTTTTTTAAAAAAAGGGATGAAACAAACAAATCTACAATCAATAAACAAGAAAAATAACTACTGAATGCCCCGAAGACAGCAGACAATATCAAAACATTTACAAAAACAGGACACGATGGTTCCAGTAGGCATCCAAAATAAAACACCAGATGACTCTCC
>NW_004443943.1:7079469-7082507 GCF_000243295.1 Trichechus manatus latirostris | reverse complement strand
TGTTTCATGAGAAACTATTTGTTCTTTAAGCCTTCACCTGAAGTATAATAAAATATTTTTAAAAAAACTAAAAGTACAATACTTTGGTGTAGGGGAACATAAATATGTAAAGCAAAAATGTTCTTGAATAATATACTGTATTGGCAGAAGTCTGTTACCATGCTAACATAACTCAAGGCAATGTTGTTGTGGCCTTTTGTGCATGAACCTTCTTAAGAAAACATATGAGGTTAAAATGAACAGACCAACAAGATGAGATTATTTCCTAGAATCATAGTTATGTGTCATAGGTAACCAACCAACCCCACTGCCGTTGAGTTGATTCTGAATCATAGTGACTTCATAGGGTTTGCAAGGCTGTAAATATCTATGGAAGCAAACTGCCACATCTTTCTCCTGCAGAGCCACTGGTGGTTTCCAACCACCGACCTTTCAGTTAGCAGTTGATTGCTTTAAGCACTGTGCCACCAGGGCTCATTATATAGGTAAGAACACTATATTTTATCTTATATTTTTAAAATTATGTAACAACATCACATCTACACTGTGTGATTTTGGAGAAAGAGATTGATCTTTCAGTAACTCCTTTGTTCCATTTCTAAAGCAGGTGTAATAGTGCTTATTGGACCTCCTGGGTAAGTGCGCTGTATTTTTTTTTTTTAAATAACAACTTTATTGAGATATAATACACATATCATAAAATTCACACATTTAAAGTCTGCAATTCCTCAAAAGCAAAACTTTGCAAGTGATCAAAGTTCTAGAACAGCAGGAGAAAACAGAAAAGAGAGAGGATCATTGAAGAATTGCTGGCAGAAAACTTCACTAATACTATGAAAGATGAAAAGCTGACCATCCAAGAAGCTCAACGAACCCCATATAGGATAGGCCCCAAAAGAAAATCACCAAGGCATATCATAATCACACTTGCTAAAACCAAAGACAAACAAAGAATCCTGAGAGCAATTCAAGAAAAACGAAAAGGCACATACAGAGGAAAAACAATAAGACTAAGCTCTAATTACACGGCATAGACCATGCAGGCAACAAGGCAATGGGATGATGTATATAAAACCTTGATAGAAAAAAATTGCCAAATAAGAATAATACATCCTGCAAAACTCTCATTCAAATACGATGGTGAAATGAGGACATTTCTAGATAAACAGAATTTAAAGGAATATGTAAAAACCAAACCAAACTTGCAAGAATTATTAAAGGGAGTGCTTCGGTCTGAGAACAAACAACATCAGACCACAGGCTGAATCTAAGACACAAGATTGTACCAGCCAGATACCAACCTAGGAAATGAACTCTCAAGGCCTATCCAAAAACAAAAGAATTACACAGGGAACCAGAGAGGTTAATCTGTAATTGACAACAACGTCAGAACAACAAAAGAGGGAATAAATGGTGTAGGTATAGAACTTTATAATGCAGAGGAAGGCAAGGTGATACCAAGTAAAAACAGACTGGTTCAAACATAGGAAGATAAGGGTAAATTTCAAGTTAATCACAAAGAAAGTTAACAAATATACTCATCAAAATAAAGAAAAAAAAAGTCACACAAAAAAATCAACAAAAACAAAAGAAATGAAAAAAAAATCCACAAAAGGAAATCAGCACAGGAGAGTAAGAGGAACAAAGAAAACGTCAGCACCACAAAAAAAGCACTACACAATGACAGCAATAAACTCATACCTATCAATAATTACACTGAATATAAATGGCCTAAATACACCCGTAAAGAGACAGAGTGACACAATGGATAAAAAAATAGGATCTATCAATATGCTGTCTACCAGAGACACAACTTAGAAACAAAGACGTAAATTTACTGAAAATCAAAGGGTGGAAAAAAATATATCGAGCAAACAGCTACCAAAAAAGAGCAGGAGTGGCAATACTAATCTCAGATAAAACAGACTTCAAAACAAAATCCACCATAAAAGACAAAGTAGAGCGCTATGTAATGATTAAAGGGAATATCCATCTGAAGACATAACCATAATGACAGTGTTCCAAAATATATAAAACAAACTGTAACAGCACTGAAAAGAGAAACTAAAGTTCCACAATAACAGTAGAAGACTTCAACACACCACTCTCAGTAAAGGACAGAACATCAAGAAAGAAACTCAAAAGAAATACAGACGAGCAAAGGGCACAATCAGCCAACTTGACCACATACACATATATAGAACACTACACCCAACAGCTGCAAAGTACACATTCCTTTCCAATGCACATGGAACATTCTCAATAATAGACCACATCTTAGGCCATAGAGGAACCCTCAACAAAATCCAAAACATTGAGAAAATACAAAGTATCTTCTTGGACCACAATGCCATCAAGGTAGAAATTAACAACAGGCAGAGCAAGGGAAAAAAATCAATTACATGGAAACTGAATAACACCCTGCTTAAAAACCACTGGAAAATAGAAGAAATCAGAGACGAAATCAAAAAATCCCTAGAATGAAACGAGAATGAAAACACATCATACCAAAACCTTTCAGATGCAGCAAAGGCAGTCCTCAGAGGACAATTTACAGCAATAGGTGCACAAATCAAAAAAGAAGAAAGGGACAAAATCAAAACATTAGTTACACAACTCGAAAAAATAGAAAGAGAACAGCAAAAAAAGCTCACAGCCACCAGAAGAGAAGAAATAATAAATATCAGAGCAGAAATAAATGAAATATAGAATAGAAAAACAATAGAAACAGTCAACAAAACCAGAAGTTGGTTCTATGAAAGAATCAACAAAATCGACAAACCACTGGCCAAACTGACAAAAGAAAAACAGGAGAGGACGTAAATAACCCAGATAAGAAATGAAAGCGTGGGCATTACAACAGACTCAACTGAAATAAAAAGGATCATAAGAGTATCATGAAAAACTATACTCTGAAAAATTTGAAAACCTAGAGAAATGGACAAATTTCTAGAAACACACTACCTACCCAAACTAACACAAAGTGATGTTGAAAATCTGAACAGACCCATAACAAGAGAAGAGATTGAAAAGGTAAT
>NW_004443943.1:7070351-7076618 GCF_000243295.1 Trichechus manatus latirostris | reverse complement strand
TCCTGAGGTTCACCCTTCAGCCAAAGATTAGGCCCATAAAACAAAATGAGACTAAAGGGGCACAATAGCCCAGGGACAAAGACTAGAAGGCAGGAGGGGACAGGAAAGCTGGTAATAGGGAACCCAAGGTCGAGAAGGGAGAGTGTTGAAATGTTGTGAGGTGGTTAACAATGTCATAAAACAATATGTATACTAACTGTTCTCTTTTCCTCCCCCCACCCCTTTATTTCTTTCAATTTTCTCTTACCTGCATGGTCTTTGTTTCAACCAAATTGATTTTTGTTGGTGGGGGAGGGGATGGGGCTTTAATGTATGATGTTTCTTCAGTGTCTGGTAATCTTTGGCTGTCTGATTTTATGAGTTGATCTCTTAAAAGTTGATTAGAGTTTCTATGCCCATGGGTGGGCCATGTTAACTGTGAGCTAAATTATTCTGATTCATTTGAGAATCCTCTATCTCATATCATAAATTCTTCTTGGGGTAGTGAGATAGTTCAATCCAAAATTACTTTATTATACTATCTGGATGATATAACCTTTGCTTCCAACATTCTAGAAATTAAATAAGGGAGGACATAGGGTCTCCATATTCACTATGCAAATTTTCACTTTATCCTCATTTTCAATATAGAAGTTATATCTTCCATTTTATCTTGTGTCCTCTGATCTAGAGACCTCTTGTTTATGCTCTTCAGATAATACATCTCCAGGAATCTTCCAGAAAAAGTGGGAGCAGTCATTAAGTAATTTTGGATTGAAGTATCTCACCACCTCAAGAAGACTTAAAATAGAGGGGGGGGGGAATAATGTCCAACTACTTTGTTAACAGAATTTAAACAATTCTCCTGTTATTAGCCCCACCTGCATCTACCACTTACTAACTCCTGAGCCTTTTGGGGATCTACAGAGTAACTACCCTCTCTCTTCCAGGATAGAATTCAAATTTCTTGGGCCTGCTATATCAGGCACACTCATTATCTTCTTTCATAATTTTCAAATTACTATTGCTCTCCTCTCTTCTTATATTGTCTTTGTCATGGTAAATATAAGCATCTTAAAAATCCTTTTCTCAAATGGAAACAGGAACTCAGGGTGGAAATGGGGAGAGTGCTGACACATTGCAGCAATGCAACAAATGTTATGGAATATTTTAGATATAAATTATTGAATGGGAAACTAATTTGCTCTATAAACTTTCATCTAAAGCACAATAAAAAATAAATTAAAACAATTTTTTTAAAGATGTTCCAATTCAAAAAAGATGGAAAAACAACTATCCCAACTGGAAAAAAAAAAATGAGGATCAATCCAATGTGAAACAATTGTTAGAAGTTGTATCTGGGTATTCTCAAATCATCTGAAGCAAATAAAGTCTCCCAAGAAAGTCAAAAAAAAAAAAATCCTTTTCTCTCATTAACAATTCAGGAGGCAACAGTGGTAAATGTATCTGTTCAAAGCACCATTTATGACTAGAAGTCTCATCCTGACTGTTTACAGAAACAAGTTCCACAATATTCAGGTAAACAATTCAGGGTCTTAAACTCAGAAAAATGGCATGGTTACAGTCATGCATTCCCCACAGTGCCAAGTTACACAACATCAAGAAGGACAATCAATTCAAAGATGCTCCTGTAAACCTTCCACTGAAACTTGAATCTGTCTGTTAATCTGTAATATTTCCCAGAAGCCCTAGTAAATGCAGAGTCCGTAGATCTTTTCATACAAGAAAGAGTATGCTCATCAGAGGGGAAAAGCTTCAGCTACAGGAACAGTGATTAAATCCAGTGCCATACAGTATCACCATCTGGAAAATACAAATTATGAGGCACCAGCTGTTGGCTCTAACTTTATTTCTTATAAATGCAAGCGTGTACATTAATACCACTGCAATATAAAACGCTACAAAATATAGGCAGCACGGTCACTGAATAAATATGCATGGCTTTTGAATATTTTTTATTCAGTGCAAACAGATACTTCCTGTGAAGCACACTTGACGCATTTCTGCAATAACTTTATGTTTTCGTAAATATTAATGCTTTGAAGTTACACATTTTAGATACAGTTTTAATATTTTGCTGATAGGATTTCTTACAGCAGGGCTGAAAACTGAAATGGGGTTCTAGCTGTGTGATCTTTGAAACCCTGTTCAATTCCTTCAAATAGTTGTTATTTTGGTGGGGAAAAAAAATCTCAAAAATTTTTTGTGCAGCATTTAAACCAACATCTGTTTGAACTTTTTTTTTTAAATTTCATTTTAAATTGACTGGTTCCTCTGAATGCATAAAAAAAAGAAAAATGTGCTTGTCCAATCCACCGTCCACAGGAGTCAGACCTTCAAATTACACTTTTCCAGCTGGCAGTAAACATTAACCAGCAAGAAGCCAAGTAATAAAAGTCAAATATTAGACATGTTGCTTTATTAACCATTGTTTTCTGGTAGGATCTATGCTAGTATTGTCTACTATTTATTATTTATGCAAATAAATAATAAAATACAGGAAGTGGCTAAACACAACTTTTCCACTGTTTCAGAAAGTTAAATACAGTTATGATAGTGCAAAATCTCTACAAGCTGAAAACCTGTCAACTGCATTAATAATATCATAATTAATTTCTATAAAAGTGGAAATGCAACCCAGAGATATAAAGCACTAACATAGTGTATATATTAATATAGTATGTATATAGTTCTACAGATATAAGAACCAATCAACAAATTACTTCAGAGGGATCCCACATTCATTGCCCTTGATAGTCACAACAGATTATAAATATTATTCAGTTAGATTAAAGATAAACCAAATATTATCAACTTATTTCACCTATAAATATTATGGGAAAACATCTGGTAAAGTTTTATATTTAAGAAGTTCCAAAGTTTCATGTTATAAATTCTGCTGACTCTATCCTTGGTCTAAATTTATCAACTATCATGTATTTTCTTTTGATCTGTTTTTCACTCCTCATTAGTGGTTTTTAGTATTTACCTTTATTAATTTTATCCTAAATACACATACAACATTATCTGGATCAAAGATAGATTATCATTATTTACTTAAAAAGCAAAAATGACTTCATGACTCCCACACCACAATTCTTACCCCTACGTTTGTACAAAGAAAGCCAGGTAAAATATCCCACACAAATAAACCTCTAATGTCTGTATAACAACTCAGCCATAAAGATAAATGAAGTCCTGATACCCGCTACAACATGGACAAACCTTTAAAAGATTATGCTGAGTGAACTAAGTCAATCACAAAGGGACAAATATTGTATAAGCCCACTTACATGAAATATATAGAATAGGCAAATGTATAAAGACCAAAGTTTATTAGTTACCACAGGTGGGAAGGAGAGAGAGATAGAGGGAGTCATTGTTTAGGAAGCACTGAATTTCTGTTCATGATGATGGAAAATTTGGCAATGGATATCAGTCATGGCTGCACAATGTAATTAATTGATGTCACTAAATTGTATACATGAAAAACTTTAAATTGACAAAATATTGTATTATATATGTTTTCATAATTAAAAATCTGCTGCAAAAAGATGTCTTTAAAGTGTTAAAAAGCAGAGATGTCACTTTGATGACTAATGTGCACCTGACCCAAGCCATGGTATTTGCAATTACCTCATATGCATGCGAACTCTGGACAATGAAAAAGAGAGACTGAAGAAGAATTGACACATTCAGATTGTGGTATTGGCAAAGAAAATTGACTATACCACGGACCTACAGAAGAACTAATAAATCTGTCCTGGAGGAAGTACAGCCAGAATGCTCCTTAGAAGCAAGGATGACAAGACTTTGTATCATCTACTTTGAATATGTTATCAGGAGGGACCAATCCCTGGAAAAGGATATCATTCTTGGTAAAGCAGAAGGTCAGTGAAAGAAGAAAGGATGATGAGACTTCATCGTACATATTTTGGGCATGTTATCAGGAGGGACCAGTCCCTGGAGAAAGACATCATGCTTGGTAGAGTGAAGGGTCGAGAAAAAGAGGAAGAACCTCAACAAGATAGACTGACACAATGGCTGCAACAATGGGCTCAAGCATAACAACGACTGTGAGGATGGCACAGGACTGGGCAGTGTTTAGTTCTGTTGCACGTAGGGTCACCATGAGTCGGAACCAACTCGATGGCACCTAACAACAACAACCATCCTCCAAATGAGGGAGAAAACCCTTCGCTTTTTGGAGACTGGATGGAAAGGATCTTGAGTAAATACATATCTCCAAGGGCCAGAGAAACCCAATATCTCTGGTTTTTATGACCTAGAGATGTCTAGAAGGTCCCAAACCTCATTAGCCGTTGAGTTATAGACACATACCTCTGGAGTTAGGAAAATCTGTCTGGAGTTCTGTCACTATTTGTACACTTGTAAATTAACTTCCCAAGGCTTGTTCTTAGCTTAGGTTTCCAAGTTTTGAGCAAAATTTATTCAAAGAGCCCCAACACTGCAGAAACACAAAAATATTTTCTCTACATCCTACAGTCTTGCTAGTTCTAATTATTGCTACTATGAGCTCTGTTTGGGGGTTACCTCCAGTGTTTCTCACATAAGTACTAACAGGCAGACATAACCCTTTCCTTAAAAAAATGGACTACTGTATATGATATATTTAGTCCATACCATCAACAAAAAGTCATTTTTAACCTTATAAATAAAAGTAAAGTATCTTATTGGAATTCAATATTTCAGAAAGAAATCTGTGAAACAATGAATAATACTGCTAAAGAGACCTTTTTTAAATTTCCCCCAGCTATTTTCCTCACTACCTTTGAATCAGCTAATTTCTTCCTTTCATGTGAATTTGACGATGACACGCTTTTTCTTTCCTTTCTCTTTATTACAATTAACTTATTTCTGAATCTGTCATAACTATGGCATTTTCTGAATGACTAACTTCACCCTTGCTCTAATTAAGACTTGAGGAATTATTCCTGCTCTGCTGTAGCAGTTCATTTCATTATCTTTTTCAAATTTCTATTTGTCTAAAAAATTATATTTTCTAAGCTTCAGAAGACTGAATTTACATTTAAATACAATTCATTGTGGTGAAAAAAAAATCCTTCAAAAGTATGGTTTATACGAGCTTTAAATGTAGAACTATAAGATTATATCAACCACCTAAAATGAAACATTTATATTAAATGCAATATATTTATGTATAATTTTATCCATATGCTAATAAAGACTGATTACCTCTAATTCATGATTTATCAAACTAATTCAGATTAGTCTTTGAGAAGGACTCAGTGCCAACAATTCAGAAAAAATCAATAAAAATCACACAGTTTGTCAAAACAGGTTATATTTCATAGAAAGACAGAAAAGATGCAAAATTATAAAGTCTATAGAAAACAATTAACCTTTGACTATAACTTATGCAAATTTATCTATCATAATTCTAATTTGTCTTCAAACAATATTTTGAAGCAGTAAAATGCCTTGATGAAAATTAAATTAGTCTGATTCTAATTCCTTATACAAATATACCAGTTGGAAATAATATTTCTATAATATGGCCTAGAAATAAAACCATAGACAATGGACATAAAAACATAGGCCCAGATAAGTTTTATACATCATACACTGATTATGCAAATTTGTTCATCTTAGAAAACAGCATTTGGGAACAACCAAAAACATAAGTCAATATAGTAAATCAAGATTAATACATAGTCCCCAAGATGAATTGAATATAAAAATTTGTTATTTTCTCCTAAGTAAATGTTTGAAGTGATATTTGTCTTATAAAACTGGGATATCATAATTTGCAAGGAAGACATATACAAACACATACTTCTCTAAATGAAGATTTGTTGTAAGGATCCTTGGGGATATAAGGGAGACTGCAAACACACACAAGTTTCTCAAGGAATACAAATATTTTATAGCTACAAGAGTTTCTCAATATTTCTAGTCTGAGAGGAGCTCTGATGACTCAAGAACAACTTTAGTAGCTGTCTCTTCTGAAGCTGATATCCATCACTCCTGCATTCATGACCCACTGTTATGGTAATAAGTAACTCTCAGTCTCTGACTTACCTACTCTTCTTGCCTACCAATTGTTGGTGTAGATAAAAGGTTTGATAATATTTTGTTTTTCTTTTTGTTATCACTTAAAAGTTATACCTCAGGGAATGAAGAGAATAGGATACAAGGAAAAGATTAGTCCAAAGGACTAATGGACCACAGCTACCAAGGCCTCCACCAGACTGAGTCCAGTACAGCTAGATGGTGCCTGGCTAC
>NW_004443943.1:7067517-7069785 GCF_000243295.1 Trichechus manatus latirostris | reverse complement strand
AAAAAAAAAAAAGGTCGAGAAGGGAGAGGGTTGACATGTCGTGGGGTTGTTAACCGATGTCATAAAACAATATGTGTACTGACTGTTTGGTGAGAAACTCTTTGTTCTGTAAACCTTCACCTAAAGTACAATTTAAAAAAAAAAAAAGATTCACTTCAATTTAAAAAAAAAAGTAATACCTCAGGGGAGCAGGGCCAAGATGGCGGAGTAGTCAGACACTTCCGGTGGACCCTCTTACAACAAAGACCCGAAAAAACAAGTGAATCAATTATATATGACAATCTAGGAGTTCTGAACATCCAAGGAAAAGTTGAGGAACCAGACTGAGTGGCAGGGGGAGGGAGAGACGGTTCAGAAGCAGCCAGTAGTTGCCAGACCTGACCTGGTAAGAGCCTGAATCCTTCAAGCCTGATCAGCTCATGGGTGAGCGGTGAGGCAGGCAAGCAGCAGTGCTTGGGAGGTGCGTCTTCCGCACTGGGAGAGATCCAGCACCAGAGAGTCTACTCACCCACCCAGAACAAGTGAGAAGCAGCCCTGGATTAGCAAAAGATAAGTACTTGCGTACGGCCTACAGCGTGGATCAAAAATACCCTCCTTAGGAAAAAATCTCTCTCCCATTTACCTCCCCACACCCTGCTCTACACTGGGTCCCAGACCGGCTTCGGCAATTGCCGAGTCCCCTGGGCCAGAAGTAGGATCCATCACATGCCCTGAGCCATTCTCCCGGCCTTAGAGAGTGAACAAATTAACAAACAGGGAAAAAATAAACTGCCGGCTCCCCTAAGCCAGGAACCCAGGGTAGGCACAGCTCCTTTGCCTAGGCACAGGCATAAGGGATCCATGGACTTTGAGTGCCTCTCCTCCTGCAGACACTTGTGTGGGCCCATTTCAACAGCATAGGCCCTCATTACCACAGTACAACAGGGTATATACCTGAAGTCTAACTTCACCTGTTTCAGCGTTGAAGTGGTAGGTTCGTGATATTTGACACTGCTCTACCCATCAAGCAGGGTCTTCACCTACCCACATCAGGGGCCTGAGGACTGGTGGCTCCACCCACACCACCTAGCCACCTGCAAGAGGGGCCCAAGAATAAGAGGTGCCCCCCAGTCCTTACAGCCAAAAGCACTGGGTGCTCATAGTGCAGCTGCAAAACCCACCCACCTACACACTCTAGGGAGCAGGAACACGCCTTCATCCTGGGCACTCGGGGGCAGCCGTCAGCCCCCTGCCTTGCTCAGAGTGTGTCCCCCTGCTGCAGCCAGATGCCTGTGCCTATATCAATCATTCATGCCTGTCTAGGAGTGTAGGTGAGAGACTACACCACACACTTGGTGACTACCTACCAGGGCACCTGAGCTGAATCCATACAGGAGGAGTGGGCAGACTCCTGGGCTCACGTACCCAGTAACAGATCTAACCACCTGGTGACAGGACATTAGAGCTTCAAAGGTGCCAATAATCAAACTAACTCATACGAGTAGCCTATTTGGGCATATTGAAAACAACAAGAAGCTAGGACACAGTAAGCAAACATAAAATAAATAAATATAATAACTTATTGATGGCTTGGAGGTAACAGTCAATATCAAATCACATAAAGAGGCAATCCATGATGGCTTCAGCAAGCTCCAAAAATAAAGAATCTAGAAATTTTCCAGAGGAGGAAAAGTTCTTGGAATTACTGGATGCAGAATACAAAAGATTAATATACAGAATTCTTCAAGAAATTAGGAAGGAAAATAAGCAAAATGCAGAACACGCAAAAGAGGAAGTTAAAAACATTAAAGAAGAGCATAATGACAAATTTCACAGGTTGTAAGAATTCATAGACAGAAAGCAATCGGAAATCCAGAAGATTAACAATAAAATTTCAGAATTAGACAACTCAATAGAAAGTCATAGGAGAAGAATTGAGGCAATGGAAGTCAGAATTAGTGAGACTGAAGATAAAGCACTTGACACCAACTCATTTGAGGAAAAATCAGATAAAAGGATTAAAAAAATTAAGAAACCCTAAGAATTATGTCAGACTCTATCAAGAGGAATAAACTATGAGTGATTAGAGTACCAGAACAGGGGGGATAACAGAAAATACAGAGAGAATTGTTGAAGATTGGTTGGCAGAAAACTTCCCTCATATCATGAAAGATGAGAAGATATCTATCCAAGATGCTCATTGAACCCCACATAAGGTAGATCCCAAAAGAAAGTCACCAAGACATATTATAATCAAACTTGCCGAAACCAAAGATAAAAACAGAATTT
>NW_004443943.1:7065183-7066267 GCF_000243295.1 Trichechus manatus latirostris | reverse complement strand
AATGAAATAGAGACTAGAAAAACAATTGAAATAATTAACAAGAACAAAAGCTGAAACTTTGAAAAAATCAAAAAAATTGATAAAACATTGGCCAAAATGACAAAAGAAAAACAGGAGAAGAAGCGAACAACCCGTATAGGAGATGAGATGGGTGATATCACAACAGACCCAACTGAAATTAAAAGAATCATAACAGAATACTACGAAAAATTGTACTCTAACAAATTTGTAAACCTAGAGGAAATGGACAAACTTCTAGAAACTCACTACCTACCTAAACTAACACAAACAGAGGTAGAACAACTAAATAAATCCATAATAAAAGAAGAGATTGAAAAGGTAATTTAAAAACTCCCCCAAAAAAAGCCCTGGTGCGGATGGCTTCACTGGAGAATTCTAGCAAACTTTCAGAGAAGAGTTAACACCACTACTACTAAGGTATTTCAGAGCATAGAAAAGGGTGGAATACTCCCAAACTCATTCTATGAAGCCAGCATAACCCTGATACCAAAACCAGGTAAAGACACGACAGAAAAAGAAAATTACAGACCAGTATCCCTCATGAACATTGACGCAAAAATCCTCAACAAAATTCTCACCAATAGAATTCAGCAACATATCAAAAAAATAATTCATCATGATCATGTGGGATTTATACCAGTTATGCAGAGATGGTTCAACATTAGGAAAACAATGAGTTTAATCCATCACATAAATAAAACAAAAGACAAGAACCACATGATCTTATCAATCAATGCAGAAAAGACATTTGACAAAGTCCAACACCCATTCATGATAAAAACTCTCAACAAAATAGGAATAGAAAGGAAATTCCTCAATATAATTAAGGGCGTTTATACAAAGCCAATATCCAACATCATCCTAAATGGAGAGACTCTGAAAGCATTCCCCTTGAGAACGGAAACAGACAAGGATGCCGTTTATCACTATTCTTATTCAACATTGTGCTGGAGGTCCTAGCCAGAGCAATTAGGCTACAAAAAGAAATAAAGTGCATCCAAATTGGTAGGAAAGAAGTCAAAGTGTCTCTATTTGCAGATGATATGATCTTATACACAGAAAA
>NW_004443943.1:7051051-7064022 GCF_000243295.1 Trichechus manatus latirostris | reverse complement strand
ACAACAAAAAGACAAATAACCCAATTAAAAAATGGGCAAAGGATATGAACAGGCACTTCACCAAAGAAGATATTCAGGCAGCTAACAGACCCATGAAGAAATGCTCATGATCATTAGCCATTAGAGAAATGCAGATCAAAACTAAAATGAGATATCATCTCACCGCAACAAGGCTAGCATTGATCCAAAAAACACAAAATAATAAATGCTGGAGAGGTTGTGGAGAGACTGGAACACTTATACACTGTTGGTTGGAATATAAAATGGTACAACCACTTTGGAAATCAATCTGGCGCTTCCTTAAAAAGCTAGAAATAGAAGCACCATACGATCCAGCTATCCCACTCCTTGGAATATATCCTACAGAAATAAGAGCCATCACACGAATAGATATATCCACACCCATGTTCACTGCAGCACTGTTCACAATAGCAAAAAGATGGAGACAACCTAGGTGCCCATCAACAGATGAATGGGTACACAAATTATGGTATAGCCAAACAATGGAATACTACACAACGATAAAGAACAACAATGAAGCCATGAAACATAACATGGAGGAATCTGGAGGGCATTGTAAATTCAGTCAGTCACAGAAGGACAAATATTATGTAAGACCACTATTATAAGAACTAAAGAAAAGGTTTAAACACAGAAGACACTATGATGGTTACAAGGGTGGGGAGGGAGGGTGAGGGTTATTCACTAACTAGATAGTCAACAAGTATTATCTTACATGAAGGTAAAGACAGCACACACTACAGGGGATGTCAGCACAACTGGACTAAACCTAAGTTTCCTGAATACAATCAAACAGTTTGAGGGACAGAGGAGCAGGGGTAGGGATCTGGGGACCATGCTTTCTGGGGTCATCTAGGTCAACTGGCACAACAAAGCTTATTAAGAAAATGTTCTGCATCCTACTTCAGTGAGTGACGCCTGGGGTCTTAAAAGCTTGTAAGCGGCCATCTAAGATGCGTCAGTTGGTCCCAACCACCTGGAGTAAAGGAGAATGAAGAACACCAAAGACACAAGGAAAGTAGTAGCCCAAGAGACAGAATGGCCACATAAACCAGAAACTTCATCAGCCTGAGACTAGAAGAACTAGATGGTGCCCAGCTACCACCAATGACTGCCCTGACAGGGAACACAACAGAGAGTCCCTGATGGAGCAGGAGAAAGGTGGGGTGCACAACTGAAATTGTAGTAAAAAGACCAGACTTAATATTCTGAGACTGGAGGAACCCCAGAGAGCATGGCCCCGAGATTCTCCATCAGCCTAGAACTAAAACAATTTCCAAGGCCACCTCTTCAGACAGGGATTGGACTGGACTGTGGGACATAAACTGATACTCGTGAGGAGTGTGCCTCTTAGGTTAAGTAGATACAAGAGACTAAATGGGCACCTTCTGTCCAGAGGTGAGATGGGAAGGCAGAGAGGATTAGGAGCTAGTTGAATAGACATGGAGGGTTATAAGCTGGTTGAATGGACACAGGGAATCAGGGGTAGAAAGGAGGAGTGTGCTGTCACAGTATGGGGAGTGCAATTAGGGTCACATAACAATCTATGTATAAATTTTTGTATAGGAGACTAGCTTGAAATGTAAACTTCATTTAAACTACAACAATAAAAAGAAAAAAAGGTAATACCTCAAAGTCATCAAACGTAGGATTCTTTTCCGACTTTATTGTAGATCAAAAGTTGACTCAACCATTTGTATATGTAGATTTACCAACATTATCAACAAACATAGATTTGCAAGCATCTGCAATGAAATAAATGCCACTCTTAAGAGTGGATTGTTTCAGGGAGTCTGTGGTTTCTAGTTTTCTGGTAACTGGACCAAGCAAATCCTTTTGTTTTTGTTTTTATTTTTCCCAAAAAGTGTTTATACTTGCCCCTTAAGGAGTAAAAAAATTCCTTGGTCAAATGACAATTAAAGACGTCACATAAATGAAAAAGAAATTCTGAGAACATCGCTTTCCATAAAAAAATTTAGAAGGGGTATATGCAAATCATTGTCTAGGAAAAATTAAATTTTATAGTTTTCTTTCAGTCAAATAATGGTCTTATGCTATAGTAGTCACTGAACCAATGAAAAATATGTTTGCTTACCTGTATATAGATAAATTGCATATACTTTTTAGACTCTTGGATGTAGGCTTAAGCACTCTACAGTGGCTGGAATTTCACTTTCTCACTAGACAATCCATGTCAAATTTCAATGGTTCTGTCTTGGAAAGTGCTTCTTTTATAATGAAATCTGCCTCTGTATTTTATTAAATTCCAAATAATAGCACTATTCTATGCATTATCAAGAATCCTTTTGATCCCTCATTCCAGCCTGCATAAGATTTTACACGGCCATAATTGAAATGTTCTTCCTGCCACTTTTTCCCATAGGATACAACTGACATGGCTGACACTGATGTTTCACCTGGTTTCCTAGCTGTCCTACAGTGATAACACAGCTTGAGATCGGAACATTACACCACACAGCCACTCAGTGGTGCTTGCATTTTATGAGAGACAAAAATCACTTTACATCCCAAAGACCAATAAAAGCTAGCTTCTCTTTCTTAATAGAAAAGCTTAATATTACTACTAACTATCAAGTACTGGGCTCTCCAAAGATCTTCCTTGATGAAAGAGCTGGCTTTAAGCATTCATACCTATTTCACCAACAAAGTTAAGGTACATTATTAAAAAGTATTAATGGTCAATTATTAACCCTAACATGTTAAGAGAAAATGTCTGTCAAAAATATATTGCCAAATAATCAGTGTAACTGTTCTTAGTACATTGCCAAAATTATGTTCAAGTTAGATCAAAGATGTATTTCTTATCATATTCTCAACTAAAATTTTTGCATTTTCTAAGTTTCCACTTTCTTTTTCAGTAAATGAAAATAAAATCAGTTTGACAACCTGGGGCTGTTCTCTCAGCTGGCCACTATAGACCCCATTACTAAAAAGGTCGGTTTCTAAATGGTTTTTGCTCTTGGTGAAAATACAGTAAAAATAGTAGAGAAAAAAATAAAATCAGTAACAATTATTAACAATTGTTACTCAGGAAATTATTACTCAGAAAAAAGTGTTTACAGTTTCTTTAAGATGAAATATCAGCATATTTTAAGGTTTAACTATTATTGAATCAGTATTAATACACCCTAAGACATGAAATACTGGAGTGTATTTACAGGCCAGTAAATAGCTACAAATGGTATAAACTAATGATTTATTGCCAGTTGCTAAAATTAGGGGGAAATTTATTCCAAAACTCAATAAATGTGAGGTTTTTAACTCTTGTTTTCTAAATAAGTAATTTCCTTAAAATCAAGTTTAAGCATAAACTAGGTTTCTTACAATTTTCAAAAGAGCCAGCATTCATAGAGAGATTGCACCACATCCATATATTACATACAACTATAACACGTGTTTTTAACTTGGCATAGACTACCTCTTCCCAGTATTGCTTGATATTTGTTCCTGACTGCTACTTGAGAAATAGTGGTAACCTCTGCTTAAGGGAGACTCAAAATATTATTATTGTTGTTAATTTTCACTTTTCTAGATTTGTATAAGATTTTCAAACTCTAGAACCTGAGAGAATCGAAGGCAACTTCAAAAGTAACCACATTCTGATGGATGTACAACTCTGTGAGTATACTAAAAATCATTGACTTGTACACTTTAAACAGGTAAATTGAATAGTAAGTGAATTATATCTCACCAAGGCTGATATATGTATAAATAATAAAATACTCTCCTATATTTATAACTTAGCCACTCAAATGCAGATACTGAGGGACCCACAAGCAGTTTCAATGTTCCCATCAGTATGTTAACAAGGATGAAATTTTCAGAAGCAAGAAAATTAACCTGTGTCTGGAGGACAAACTACAGAATTGAAAGGACTTCATCCTCCAAGGAAACTGAAGCTGTCACTACCTGGGTCAAGTCCTGAAATCCATCTGGGCTCTGCTCTCAAACTGGGGATAATGATACTGCCACTGAGGATCCCTTTGTACCTCTGATGTAAAAGGCTTTGTGTCAATTTAAAGTATCATTATGTTGTTACCTGTGGCTCACAGGCCCCATCATCCATATAGACAGTGTCAGAAGCAGTTTTTTCTACGCTGTTGAAAAGGCAATACGTAGTTGCTGTTGTTGTTGTTACTCTATTGTCACATCAGTTTGGAGCTTGTCATATTCCATCCTCAAGCCTATTTACGTATTTGACTAAATATGTAACTGATATTATGATATGCGTTGTCCTTGTATTTTAAGACTACTTCTTAAGTGAAAATATTAAATAGGCACTCAGTATTTTTTGGTCTAGCTGTTTTAGATCATGACTTTCTGAATGAATGTAAACCATATTCTTTTCTTAGTTTTATAATCATAGGATGTCACCCTCACCTGCTAATGTCTGCTAATTATGTTTTATGGAGTATATGTCCATTGTGGTAATTAGGACGTACTCCACTACATTCATGTCTCGTCCTTCTCCAATTCACATATTTCAGGCCTGACCCTATTTCCCAAGCCAGCGTGGCCCATTCCCACAGCTGTGGTTGACAAAAATGCACACCCCAATACCCCCTTATTTGTAATCAATCTTTTCTCAGTTTTAAGCTCCTTTTCTGCTCCTGATCCTTATTTCCAGTCATTGTTTTTGGCAGTGGCAAAAGTTTTTCTCATCTCCTACTCTTTAGATAAGGAGCCCTGGTGGCACAGTGGTTAACTGAAAGGTTGGCAGTTCGAACCCATGAGCCACTCCACGAGAGAAAGATGTAGCAGTCTGCTTCCCTAAAGGTTTATAGCCATGGAAACCCTATGCGGGCAGTTCTACTCTGTCCTATAGGGTCACTATGAGTCAGAATTGACTTCACGGCAACGGGTTTGGATTCTTTAGGCTTGTCAACTGATCTTCATTTTCCAAGATTAATCTACAGTATTCTCTGAAATATATTCCCTCTGACATTTTCCACCCATCTGCCACAAGTAAATTTTACTTACATAAGTCCAGATATTAAAATATAATAAGCCCTAGTACGATTTCCTACAGCCAACATCCTTCAATCCACAAAATGAGAAGAGTAGGGGAGAGTCCAAACAACACCTTATCATTTTCCAAAAGGCCCTTTTTACTGAAAGCAGGAACATAAACAGAAACCTGTACACCAATTTTCATTGCAGCACTGTTAGGGGACCCTAGAGGCGGAAGACACCTAATTAATTACTACTCCACCAGTCATCAGGCCACTCCCAGTCACCTCCCCACCACATCACTCACTTCCTCTAAAGTTGTTTTGCAGACTCCCTGGAGAGCCCCGAAAAGATCCAAATCTAACCAGCTCAGTGGTCAGACAGGTGTAGAACAAAGATGATTGACAGATGACCTTGGGCCGCCACACACGCTCAATAACACAAAGAACTCATGCCAAGGAACATAAAAGACTCATGTCAAAGTACCAAAATCACCGGACATACGTCATCTGCAGTAGCCGAGCCCATTTCCAAAGTGAAGAGTCCGTCGGCCTCTTCCGTGCCAAGTCTTAGCCCCGCCCCTAATAAATAATCAATAGAACTATGAATATGTAAAACTTCTTGATCCTTCCTACCTGCCTACCTCCACCCCATTTGAATATGTATAATTCCCCAAACCTATAAAATGTAAATGCTTCCTCAAATCGAGGAAATCTGAGGTCGATACCTCTGAGTTCCTGCTTGCTAGCCTGCGAAATAAACTCTTTCTTCCTCTCAAAAACAGTGTCTGAGCGATCGGCTTCTTGCACCCGGGGCGCGGACTCATCGGTCTGGTATCAGCACTATTCACAATAGCCAAGAGGTGGAAACAACCTAAATGTACATCAACAGATGAATGTATAAACAAAATGTGCTATGTACATACAATGGAATATTACTCAGCCATGAAGAGAAATAAAGTTCTGGGACATGCTATAATTTAGAGGAAGCTTGAAAACTGAGTGAAATAAACAAATAAGTGAAACTTATGCTGAGTGAAATAAGACAGTCACAAAAGGACAAATATGGTATTATTCTAAATATGAAATATCTAGAATAGGCAAATGTACAAAGACCACGTATAAAGTTTCTGTGTGATGCAAACAGTTAATGTGCTCAGCTACAAACTGAGAGGTTGGCAGTTCAAGTCCACCCAGAAGCACCTTGGAAGAAAGGCCTGGTAATCTACTTCCCAAAAAAATAATTGAAAACCATATAGAGCATAGCTCTACTCTGACACACATGGGGTCATCATGAATTAGAATCAACAGCAAGTGGTTAATAAAGACTAAAATTTATTAGTGGTTATCAGGGATGGGAGGGAAGGAACATTGAGTTTCTGTCAACGATGATGGAAAAATTTGGAAACAGAGGTGATGGCTGCACAACACAATAAATGTAATTAATGTCACTGAATTGTACATGTAAGAAATGTTAAAATGGCAGATGTTTTGTTATATGGTGTGTATATCTCCACAATAAAAAAAGGAGTAAAGGAAAAAAAACAGAAAAAGGCCCGTCTCTGCTAATTCTTCAGATGAATGTCTGGGCAAGATTTATGATCCTAGCACAACACCAGCTGACATGCATAAAACCCTTCCTAGAGCCAGGTTCAAGTCTAAATTCTTTAACATGGCTTAGAAGAGGAATATAGGTGAATTAATAATAATATAGTTATAAAAAGGAGCTGATGCCTGACCAAATCTCGAAAAACGAATAGAAAGTTGGTTAAGTGTATAAGGCACAAGAAGGCAAGAAACATCTGTGGCAAAGAAAACTACATGTGCAAATTCAAATGTAATAGGTACTTCCCTTAGTTTATTTGTCATGATCTGTCTGCAGCGTTGAGCTTGACTTCATCCTTGAAATTCTGTCTATCCCTTGGTTTCCATGAGGGCAGATAAGGCTAGAAAGGGAAGTAATGGTGTAGGCGGCAGAGTAGAATGAGCATTGTTGAACCATAAGGAAGGGTAACTCTGAACAGGCAAAGACCTCTGAAGAAAAATGAAAAGATAGATCAGGAAATGACCAAATGGGTTGAAAGGTAAAAAGATAATTTTTCTCTTCATCCAGCCAGCTGTTTACAGGAAAAAATATATATATATTTATATAAAACTCATAAAAAATATTAAATATATAATATTTTAACTCATTTCTTCAATTGCGAGTTATAAAAGATGCTATTTGAGATTTTTTGTTGTTATTGTTAGTATAACTATATTAATCTCAACCATAATTTTTCTAATTTAGGGCAGTAATCTTTATATTTTGAGTAGTTAAATTAAAAATTTAGAGGGGCATTTTTCTAGAACCACTTTATTTTAAGAAGAAATAAATACAGTGCTACATTTTTTGATAAGCATCAGTCAGCTATAGAAGAAAATCTGTTTCAAGTTTTCTGATTCCTAAACCATTGGTAATTATACTACATTAACCTGCTTGTACAGGCCAAAGCTTAGATCCCTGCTAGCTGAGATTTGGTATACAAGTTTATTGTTAACCTACTTAAAACTCTACATTCCTTTTGTTTCTTTCCTATTCTAAAACAACTCAGTCAATTGAGTATTTCATACTTGATATATGTTCAGCTGTCATTTTGAACAGTCCCATTTCTTTAATTGAAAAAAGAAATAAAGTTCAGTCCATGAAATATTATATACAAACTCATAGCAATGTAAGACAATTCTCTTTGATTTGGCTCACATCTCTCTTGTTATTGGGCAAGTATAGTCCCTTCTCCTATCTGTACTGCTATAATTAAAAAAAAAAAAAAAAACCTGTTGCCATGTCAAATTGAGTCTGACTCATAGAGACCCTATGTGGTTGAGTTTGGGTGCTAACTAAAAGGTCAGCAGTTCGAATCCACCAGCCACTCCTTGGAAACCATATGGGACAATTCTACTATGTACTATAGGGTCACTCTGAGACTGCTATAACAGGAGCTGCAAAAGGCTTACATGGCCCTACCTCTGGCCCCATTTATGGGTCTCAGTACTGGCACATGATTAAAGTTGAACCAATCAAGGTCCTTTGCCAAGATTTACTAACTAGAAATGAGGGAGAAGATTCATGAGAGTGGAAGCTGGGAGGTTTGATATCCAGAGTTCTTGATGCCTTCATTCCCACCATGTGGATGAAGCTGGCCTGCAGGGTGGTAAAGTGGATCAGATACACAGGGAAAAGCAAAGCTGTGAGCGGAGTGACAGCCCTGGCCTAATGGGCACCTGAAGCCTAATTGTATCACTCCCAGTAACAGTAGCCAGCAATTTCCCATCTTTAAATTGGATTTCCTTTATTTTCAACCACAAGAGTTATGATTTGTAACCTTGTAAAATGCTTACAAGATAATTCTTTTCATTGTCACAGAAATCTGAAAGTTAGCCTATAATTCAGAACCTCGTCACCATCCTTAGCCTACAAAAATCTAAACTCTTAGATGACAACTTCCATGTATCTTGTAGGTCATTTTTGTCCTCTCATTTGGGGAAACAAACACATATCCATAGAGTGAAAACTACAGAGCGTTAAATTTAGCCTCAGGATTTTGAAGCTAGTAATAAAGCATTCAGAAAATATTCTTGCAATGTATAAAGTCTGCAGAAAACCATGAAGTGAATTATAGCTCTGTAGGCACAATAGGACCATCAATTATTATTCTGGATGTAAATATCGAATGTTTACCCAGTAATAGGTAAAAGCTTCTTGTGTAAAGCTGTGTATGTAATGGTTTGTTGTTAAGCGTCATACATAAAAGCATGAATATTCCAGCAGAAATAACAATATACTAGGTCAGCACCTGCCAAAAAAACTTTTAGGAAGCAGATAATTAATTACTTCATCTAGCTGTACTTCCCAGGCCACACTGGAAAACAAATGTACTTTAAAACAACATCTGAGAAGTATTGGAATATCACATAGGAAAATTCATTTGTTCTTTTATATTTCTTACACACAGCAGTTCATCATGCATTTAGGATTTTCTTTCTTTAAAAATGCTGTTGTGTGCTACCAGCCAAACACACATGTTTTTCTTTATAAACAGTTGTACATAATCCATGGAGTGAACGGTTCAGTAGAGTGATTTTGGATCAGTAATTTAGCACAAAAAATCTTCAAATAGTGCAGCCAGTCAAGAAAAAAAATCAGACTATGAGTCAAGAGATGGATGTGCTAGTTTTGGCTTTAGGCAAAATATTTAATCCTAAAATAGGTAAAGAGATTTTGGAGAAAGGAAACTTGGGTTCAAAATCTATGGTTTCATTTTTACTCCCTGTGTATCATATGGAAAATTTAAAATTAAATGTCCTCCTCTGTAACATGGGGATAGCTCTAGCAACTTTATGAGACTGACATAAAGATCAAACGTGAACTACAAAAGGCACTTAGCACAATGCCTGGCACTGTATACAATAAATGCAAAATAATTTTATTATCCTCTCTCAATTTTAGCTTTTCTCATCTCTACAATTCAGTGCACTGGGCGAAATGACTCCCTACATGCACTCTTCTCTCAAATTTGTGTGCTCTAATTACTAGAGATAAATTCACTTGTAATTGGAATATCCATTTTCATTAAGTTTTCCATTTGTCCTTTCCTGCCTTCAGAGAAAGCTTGGGACCAAGATAAAGCTCTAGCATTTACTTTGTTTCTCTGGCATTTTCTCATTAGAATATGGTGCTATGGGAGGTATTCAGTATTTTATTTATGATAACAGACAGCTATCTTAACTGGATTAAGTTAAGTCACATGAAAAATATGGTTTTCTAGTTCACTGCTTTGAAGAATAAATACTTTTAGATCTAGCTATTCCTGATTTTAACAAATGACTTGTGCTTTCAAAATCTTACTGTTTCTCAATTAACCACCAGTGTTTCCTTATAGATGGTAGGGCAGAGGCCAAAGTGCTGTTGACCATTTAGTATTAAAATTCAAGGATGAATGATCCCAGTTCTTTGAAAATGACAAACTTCTGCAGCAGTTATCAGAGTGATTCTCTGGTCATAGTTACAAAAAAACTGGGAAAACTGAACTAAAGACTTCTGGGCAACATGGTGCTATAGACAGAAGCACCACGCTATCACTCCACAGCAAAGATCCGAAAAACCAAGCTAAACAGAGAAAACAGCAATCCTGAAACCCTAAGCATCAAATGAAGAGATAAAGAACTCAGCCAAGCAACGAATGCAATAAGAAACTGACAGAGAACAGAGAGTGAGGAGAGATACATGCAGAGGTTCCCTATCAGCTAACAAAGCACAGGTCTACCATCTTGGACTCCTATTGGAGATCAGTGAACAGGGTTACCGGAAAGCAGCTTCACGGAGCATCCAGCAGGGGACAGAACAACCGGTAACTGGCGATATATGCTTTACCATCCCCTACACTTCTTCACCCCACTGGCCTCCTCTGCTTCCTGTGGCCACAGTCTCTTAGCCAGGAAGCACTGGCTTCACCCCAGTGCTGCTTGGATTCCACACACCCACACTGGCCGGTTCTCTAAGTGCCATTTGTTGGCTACTGGTGTTGCTTTTTTCCACTTCTTTGGATTTCTTCCATACCTCTCACCACCTCTCCCTCCTTTCTCTCAAATACCTGGCTCCACGAGCCATCTTCCTGAAAGGCTGTGAAATGCCACTCAAATGTGAAAATGCTTTCCAGCCTGTACTGCCATGCTGGTGCGATCCCGGGGTTTTTTTTGTTTGTTTGTTTTCAACTGTTTATTTTCTTTTTCTTTTCTCGAATTGGGAATTCGTTCTAGCCGGGCAGTACTGCGCAGCTTGGGACCTACCCCCTCAGTTTGCACAGACATGTAAAGGGATCCCTGAGGGCATTTCTTTTTTGTTTGTTTTTTTTTTTTCTGTTTTTTTTTGGGGGGGGGAGTTCTTGTCTTTTTTTTGTTTCTTATGTTTTCTTTTTTCTCTTTTTCCCTTTTTGTCTTTCTTTGTTACTCAGTTTCTCATCTCTCTATACTTACCTTCTTTTCCTGTCTCCTGAATACCTGGCACTGAGAGATACCTCTACCCGTTCTGGCCAGGCTGCACTTCACAGCCTGGGAGCAACTTCCCCAGACATCACAGCTGCACTAGTGGGATCACTGGGGGCTTTTCTTTTTTTCTGTCTAATTTTTATTTATTCATTTTGTCTTTTCTCTTTTTTTCTTCTTCTCCTTTATGTTTTGCTCCTTTTCTCAGTCTCTCATCTCTCCACTCCAATGGCAAGCTCCCTTAGCACTCTTTTTTGTTTGTTTGTTTGGATGTTTTTGTATTCTGTTCCTCTCTCCTCTCTCTCCTCTTTCCCATACCTATATTAGCTCCAAACATCAAAATCTCCCCCCTCCACCCTGCCTACCTGCACCGTGCACTTAACAACACATCCCTAAGCAGTACAGGCACGGCCTACCGGAACCTGCCCTACACTGACTCCTGACCCGCCCTGTTGGCCGTAGTATGTACCACAAACCACCCATCCCAGCAACTCCTCTGCAGCTAGACCTGCCCTGCTGTACCATATCTGAGCGACTGACCCTGCCAATTGGAGAATGCGAAAAGTATCGTGCCCACAGAAAAGCAAACCCAAAGAACACACAACCCACCTGCTCAGACATAGCCAAATAAAACAAAAAATCAAGACAAAACAAACAAATCTACAATCAATAAACAAGGAAAATAACTACCGAATGCCCAGAAGACAGCAGACAATATCAAAACATATACAAAAACAGGACAGGATGGTTTCAGTAGCCATCCAAATTAAAACACCAGCTGACTTTCCAGTAGAAGAAAAGGCACTAGAACTACCTGATAGGGAATTCAAATCTCTAATACTCAGAATTATCCAAGAGTTGAAGCAAAAAGCAGACAAAAATGAGGAAAAAATAGACAAATTCATGGAAAAGGCAGACAAATTCACAGAAAATACAGACAAAAAAATTGAAGAATTCAGGAAAATAATGCAGAAACAAAATGCCAAAATAAATTCACAGCTAGAAATCACACAAAAACAACAATTAGAAATCCAAAAGATAAAAACAAGATTTCAGAAATGAACAGTTTCATAGAAGGGCTGAGGAGCAGGTTTGAAACAGCGGAAGACAGGATCAGCAAATGTGAAGACAACCACTTGGATACAACTATGTTTGAGGAAAAATGAGACAGAAGAATGGCAAAAAATGAAGAGACCGTGAGAATTATGTGCGATACAATCAAGAGCAAAAATTTGCAAATGATCAGAGTTCCAGAACAGGGGGAGAAAACAGAAAACACAGAGAGGATCATTGAAGAACTGCTGACAGAAAACTTCCCTAATATTATGAAAGATGAAAAGCTGGTCATCCAAGAAGCTCAACAAACCCCATATAGGATAGACCCCAAAGAAAATCACCAAGACATATCATAAGCACACTCGTCAAAACCAAATACAAACAAAGAATCCTGAGAGCAGCTAGTGAAAAATAAGTCACATACAGAGGAGAAACAATAAGACTAAGCTCGGATTATTTGGCAGAAACCATGCAGGCAAGAAGGCAATGGGATGACATATATAAAACCTAGAAAGAAAAAATTGCTAGCCAAGAATAATATATCCTGCAAAACTCTTGTTCAAATATGATGGTGAAATTAGGACATTTCCAGATAAACAGAAATTAACGGAATATGTAAAAACCAAACCAAACTTACAAGAATTATTAAAGGGAGTCCTTCAATCTGAAAACAAACAACATCAGCTCATGGGCTGAATCGCGGACACAGCATTGTAAACCAGCCAGATACCAATCTAGGAAATGAACTCTCAAGAACTATCCAAAACAAAAAGAAATACAACAAGGAATCAGAGAAGTTAATCAGTAAATGACAATAACATCAGAACAATAAAAGAGGGAATAAATGGTGTAGGTATAGAACCTTCTAATGGAGAGGAAGGCAAGGCGATACCAAGTAAT
>NW_004443943.1:7045310-7046884 GCF_000243295.1 Trichechus manatus latirostris | reverse complement strand
TAAAGAAAATGTTCTACATTCTACCTTGGTGAGTAGTACCTGGGGTCTTAAAAGCCTGTGAGCAGCCATCTAAGATACTCCACTGGTCTCACCCCTTCGGCAGCAAGGGAGAATGAAGAAAACAAGATACAAGGAAAAGATTAGTCCAAAGGACTAATGGAACACAACTACCATGGCCTCCACCAGACTGAGTTCAGTACAACTAGATAGTTCCTGGCTACCACCACTGACTGCTCTGACAGGGATCACAACAGAGGGTCCCGGACAGAGCTGGACCAAAATGGAGAATAAAATTCTAACTCACAAAAAATGACCAGATTTACTGGCCTGACAGAGACTGGAGAAACCCCGAGAGTATGGCCCCTGGACACGCTTTCAGCTCAGTGATGAAGTCACTCCCGAGGTTCACCGTTCAGCCAAAGATTAGACAGCCCCATAAAACAAAACAAGACTAATAGGGCACAACAGTCCAGGGACAAGGACTGGAAGGCAGGAGGGGACAGGAAAGCTTGTGATAGGGAATCCAAAGTTGAGAAGGGACAGTGTTGACATGTTGTGGGGTTGTTAACCATTGTCATAAAACAATATGTGTACTAACTGTTTAATGAGAAACTTTTTGTAAACCTTCATCTAAAGTACAATTGAAAAAAAAAAAAAACTAAACTCAGAAATTAATGGTGATCTGATTCCAAATAATTTTCTAAATGTAATTCTGCAATTAGTTCCAATCTGGCAAGAGAATAAAGAAGTCACAGAATCTTCTCTCTTAAAGAGTTCTTACAGTCATCAAATCCAACCTTCCCTAGTTCTGTTTTCCGGAATCCAAATGTCTGCTGAGGTCTTCTTGTCCAAGGTCTCCTTGAGATGTAGAGATGATAGCTCCAAATCTCATTTTATACCCTGAAGAAGACCTGTACCTTCTCAGAGTCTCTCTCCAGGCCCAGGGCCTGGGCTCCCATGGTCAACCCAGGCATTCTGTTTGCTCTCATATTATTTTGAGTCTGCATCATGTCAACTCAGTCATGAACATTAGTAATTTTTCCTAATTTTCAAAACTACCAAAAAACCTGTTCACACAAAACATGAATATGGAAATATAAATTAATGGACAGTCCCATTTCAAAATAGTGACTAGTGATCTGAGGGATATGTGTGAAAGTTAGTGAGGATTTAGTGGAAAGGGAGTTTGTTAGGCGGGTAGACCTATTCCCCTTACCTTGACATGGATGGCTGAGCAGTAGGCGAAGGAGTTTTGTACATGCCTGTTTTTTCTTATGGTCAGTCATTCTGAGGTATTGTACAACTTGTGCTATCTAGTTTTTGCAGTATTGAAGCCCTCTTTCCCTCATCAAAGTGTGGGAAGAAGCTAATCTCCTCATTTTGAAATATCCTAGGGCAAGCTTTCTGCAAAGTTTATTTCTCAAAATGAGTTAATACAAGGTATAAATATATACGTATATGTACATGAACATATACATATACGTATATATAGAGAGACCTGGTTGCACAGCGGTTAAGAGCTCAGGCTGCTAACCAAAAGGTTGGCAGTTGGAATCTACCAGCCACTCCTTGGA
>NW_004443943.1:7026015-7045196 GCF_000243295.1 Trichechus manatus latirostris | reverse complement strand
CACACAGATAGATGAATGGATGGATAGATAGATAGATAGATAGATAGTAGGCAGATTCCATCTTATACATTTAGGAAACATGTTATAAATTTTTGATTTTTTTCCCCGGAACTTTTGAGAACCTAAAATATGCTAATGTTCATTGTGAATGGCAATTTTGTGGGTAAATGATGTTTCCAAAACATATTTCACCATGGAAATACTTTATTTTGCGGAGAATCCAGAGAATTCACATTCCACGGGAAAATGCTGGAAACCAATACCTTGGTAATTGCTCTGCTATGACTCTTCTACATCTTACCTCAAGGCTACCTCAAGACCTCCATTATGTCCTTTTAAGTTACTCTGGCCCATGCTTACCTCTCTCTTACTGCCCCATATAAGTGGACATTCACTCACTGCCTTGTAATATTCTTGAATTATTTCATTGGAGTAAGTTATCTCTCCATTGCATGGTAAATATACATGGTGTAATACGGTGGTTGGTTGAACTGCACATTGATCCTTATATCCATGATACAACATTTCTCTCGACTCCCACACTCTTCCAGCTCCCTCCATTTTAAATGCCATCTGTCTCTCTTACTCTCATTTCCCATATTCCACTCATCCATTCCCATAGTCCAAATCTTACTCATTCTTCAAAGTCCAGATGAAATGTCACTCCCTGAAAGTCCTGAGTATCCCCAGTCGGAAATAGACTCTTCCTTCTACAAAATCAAACAGTACTTATTTCTTTTCTTTGATGTATCACTTTTTACCTTGTTGTACATGGAATGAATGAACTCATATTCCTGTGGGACATATTTTTGGAAAAAGAAGTAATATTTGCTAATTTCTGGGATTTTGCTTTGCTGAGTGGAGTATGTAGGCTGTGGATAAAAGCAAATTGCTCTATATTAGAGAGGGAATTTAGAGATCCTCTAAAGAGGAGAAGAAAATTGAGAATGAAGACCTGAGACTTGTATGGCTAAAGAGAGAAACTCTGAAGGAAGGACAAATGGCTAAATAGGGAATTTACAATGTTCCATGTAACCTTCTTCTCCACCTCCTCAAGTAAACGTGAGTAAAATTTATATTAATCACCAATGCCTTTGAAATATTTTGTGATAGGATAAGGGATTGATGCAGCAAAAAAGCAAAATCAAAATTTAAGGTTGTCAAGAAGTAAAAGCAAAGTAAGTCATGATGAGATTATATATGCTATTTATATGTGTTCTCTATTTCAACTGTAAACTACTTAAATAAGGAGTAGTTTCTGAAATAATTTTGGGTTCCTCACACCCCTACCATATTCTTTTGCACATAGCATGATGATAAACATTTTTTGCATGTCTTAATGCTCTAGAGACTAAAAGTACAATTTGATACTATGACACATTAAATATTTCTAAGAAACAAAGACAGTTTCAGTGACTTGTCCAAGTTATACAAACTGTAAATGGATTCAGGCCCTAGAAGTTTGGCATCAGCGCTTACACACTTAGCCACCAAACCATACTGGGCCCTACACTATGTAAGCAGATGCTGTATGAATGAGATGAATGCATTCTTGATGCTTATTAAATACCTTCTGATGGGTTGAAATTTAGGGTTCATTCCTGGTATTTTGCAGTAAAATCATAGAGAAAGATTAGACCTTTCCCGCCAAACACTTTCATGGCAGAGATAGAGTACTGACTGGAAAGGCTCATCGATCTGAATCCAGCCCTGACATTTATCTTTCTTGCTGGAATTTGGATTTCAGCCTCAACAAATAGACCATGTTTGCACTCAGGTTGCCACCAACAAGAGGACATAATACACAGTGAAAAATGGGTGATGATTTAATGTTCAGCGTAAATAAATCAGAAGTCTGGAGCAAATCCACAGGATTTGTGAGAGCTGGCAGTGCCAGTCATGGAGGCAGAGTGAATGATTTGACTATTTGATGCAAAGGCAGAATAGTAAGGAGTAAACTCTGAGGTATCAGTGACAGGCATAAATTATCCCGTTTCTTTTTCAATTTCAACTACTTGACTATTTCAAAGAAATAGAGGATTAGAGAAGAATACATCCAAAGTCAAAATAAATGAGTCAATCCAAGAGTCTGAGGAATCAAATAGAGAGGAAAGTAAAATAGTTAACAGAAAGCAAGAGGAAATTTTGTTTAGGAATGCAGGACCAACATTAATCAAAAGGAAAAAAAAACAACTCAGTAAAAAATTAAGACCTGTTATTTTTCCCAAACTGGATTATTTGGTCAATAAGGATATTACACAAAAAAAGTAGAGAGACAAAATATCTTATTTGGACCTGCAGCTTACTAAGAAGATATTGAACACATATAGAAAGGGAAAAGTCTTACAATTACTATATCATAAATTAATTAAGATTAGACTCAAAGAAAATTTAGAATGCATTCGATCTTCCTTCCAGGGTTTATAGCTCTCAGTCTTCTGTTCTAATATATTTTCCAACACTTGTACAAATTAATAATTATATCTCAGTTGAGTAGTTTTTATTTTACTGGCTTAAGTCCAAACCACTAACAATTTCTGTATCATGTTTTCCATAAATATTAGGGACATATCCTCAAGACAAGGTTTTTGTTTTCGAAATTCTAAAAGAAAAGAGCTGACAGGAGATTTTACTAAGTAATGACTAGCACTCCTGTTTCCTGAAAAGGAATCCACAAGAAAGATACTAGAGCTAATAAATGAATTTAACAAAGTGACAGTGTAAAGGTGGGCAGTTATTGTTTAAGGGATACTGAGTTTCTGCTCGGGGTAATGAAAAACTTTTGGAAATGGATAGTGGTGATGGTTGCACAACATGGTAAATGTAATTAATGTTGCTGAATTGTACACTTAAAAACATGATTAAAATGGCAAACTTTCTGTGACGTATATTTACCGCTATCAAATTTTTTCAAAAATTTTTTTAAATTACTGGAAAACGGCATGACAGAGACTGGAGAAACCCCGAGAGTACAGTCCTGGATACCCTTGTAACTCAGTAATGAAGTCACTCCTGAGGTTCACCCTTCAGCCAAAGACTAGACAGCCCTGTAAAACAAAACGAGACTGAAGGGGTACACCAGCCCAGGGACAAGGACTAGAAGGCAGGAGGGGACAGGAAAGCTGGTAATAGGGAACCCAAGGTCGAGAAGGGAGAGTGTTGATATGTTGTAGGGCTGTTAATCAATGTCATAAAACAATATGTTTACTAACTATTTAATGAGAGACTAGTTTGTTCTGTAAACCTTCATCTGAAGTACAATAAAAAAAATTACTGGAAAACATGTCCTTTTATTTCTGTATTTGTTTTTGTTTGTTTTAACTTTGATGGGTTGATCAAGAAATGTTGAACAAGGACCCATTTGTGTACTCTGTAAAAGAAGCAGAACATCCAGTTGTTAAACATGTGCACAGGAGACTCATTCTGTCTGGGCACAAATCCTGACTTCATAACTTAGTAGTTGGGTGACCTTACAAATAATACCTATGAAACATGTACAACCAGTGCCAAGCATATTGTAGGTGTTATATAAATATTAGACATTATTATTATACAAATTAAGAGCTTTTATCTAAAATATCAATACCTATAAGGAAACCTGACTTTCTTCTTTACTTGAAATTTTATACTTCAATTCTGTAAGATTCTCCTTTCTAAAAGCTGTACTAAATTTTTTCTATCTTAATTTTTTGAGAGAAATCTTTTTCTGACTCCACTAGGCCTAATCACCCCTCTAAAAGTATGAGTAAGTGTCATATATCACTCAATTCAATTTAGCTATAGAATAAACTACAATTTCTGTTGTGCTGTCTTTTACAGATACACCTTCTTCATTATGCTTCCCTTAATTTTCACAACAGCACTCATCATGGGCACACACAGCCCTAACGATGAAAGCTACTTCTGCAAATGAGGTCCAGAGTGCTTGGCCTCCTGGGACTGGTGAAATGGGAGAATGAGGGGATAAATGGGTGAAGCAGTGAAAGTCACTCTCTTCCATCCCCACATTACTGGAAGATATGCATCAAATACATGTTTCATATGATTTCAGGATCAACAAAGCACAAAAGTTAATTTCTTCTGACAGAGTGGCCAAGTCATTTCAGTTTGTCTCTACTTCACACTATGGCCTGTCCACTTGTGTCTATTAGTAGGTTCACAGCTACACACACTCATACACTCAGAAGTGGGCATGTCCCTCATGGGCACAAACAAGCTCCCAGATCCAGCACTCTGCCTGAAAATATAGAGAATACTACTAGAATTCACTATTTGCAGGGTGCTTGAAAAAGTAGGGAAAACTAAGTCCTCTCTGCTAGAATTCATTATTTAAAGCAGAAGAAACTAAAACATTTCTACTAAATTATGTAAAAGCCATTCATAATCTCCTCTTCTCCTTCCCTCAATTGTCCTAATAAAGCCATAATTATATGATTTTATTTAGTTAGCAGCTCAGTTAGAATGGGCCTTTTGTTCTGAAGAACATTCTAAGCAAAGAGAATAAAGCAACCCCGATACGGTATAATTTAGAGAGCACTCTGAAGAATTGCATCTCTCATCTCAGCCTGGCATTTTGATCGAAATTCCACCATTCTTTAAATCTTTAGAAATATCAATTAAAATGGGTAAGTCTCCCAAAATGATAACATGAGCCCACATTCAGGGTCATTTGGTTCTTAGGGGGGCTAGTATAACGAGACATTTACAACCATGAGTGCAAGCTGAGAAGCAATGACATAAAAGGGAATGGGGAATTATGAGAGACAATTGCACCCCGAGGTTGAGGTCTGGCACATGGGATTTATTTCTGAAGAACAGTTTCAGAAAACCCACAATAAGATATATAGGGTATCTAGTACATGTCGGGGAGGTGCGTTTAGGGAGGAGGAGATTTCTGAAAAGTGAGAGAAGAGAGTGGCCATAGCCCAACATTGCCATCTGCGTCATTTGTCTTTATGGATAAGTTAATGCAGAACAAACCACGAGAGAGATGTATGACCCTAGATATATACTGCCCTACCCTTCTAGTAGTCATGCAATCAGGTGAGCAGGCTCTGAAAACACTAAAATAAAAGTGTAAAGAGGGAATCACTGTCATGATAACTATAAAGTACTACCACTGCATCCCTGCTGTAAACAAAACTATTTAAACAGATCACACTGTGTCTTCCTTAAGGGATATTTCAACTGCCTTTCGGAACATTAAAAATTTACAGAAAGTCAATAAAGGTCTGCTTTCAGGGTCTGGGAAGACACTGGTGTACAAAAAAATGTCAGGAAGCTATTAATTTTAGAGACACTACATCTTTTTAGTTTCATTTTGGAGGGGGAATTATGAAATACATTTATAAATTTATATGTGTATTTGTTTATAAATAAAATAGATTTTTAAAATAAAGTATATCTTTAAAAAGATGAAATCATAATTCTTATACAAATATAAAACGAATGCGTCAATTATTTTATTCAGCTGATAATGAAGGAAACAGTAGGACATAAAACCTTGGTTCAAAGGAGAATTCCAAGAATAGTCACATATGGGTCATCAAGAATACTGAAATGAATTTACTAATGGATGCAAAACTGGCACTGAGAAAGAATAATCTTACTTCAGCCATTCTATACACCTATTTTCTTTATTCTTTAATTGTCTCTTCACTCTCTCATCAGCTCTTGCTATAATTGCCATATTTTGCTGCCTCTATTTTTTTTATGTCCTTACAACGTTACTTTCCCAAGCTCTGCTATCCCTGAGAGAATTTAGAGAAATCCGCATATTAAAATTACTGAGAACTTTAGGCCTGGTACAGAAACGCTGCTATGTAGTGTTTCTTACTAATGGGTGAAGTCAGATGTTCAAATCTCCATTGAAATCGAAATAATTCTTTCTCACTGTGCCTCTATTACTAAGAAAAATTATGATGAGCATCAGGAACAAGTCTTCCGTTCTTTCCAACTGAAAGCACGCACACACACACACACACATACAGAGATACCCTTTTGGATATAGCATGGCATTATCAACTCACAATTTTTACTGAACATAAATATATTATAACATCTAAAAAAAACTGATTTCTTTTCAAGGCTCTTCTTGTATTATTGACACTAAAATATAAATTCATAGAAACCATGTGTCAGTAATACCAGTATAATATCCGCCTCAGATGAGTCAAAATACTCGTTTTCTAGCCTTAGCTCAATGTTCTTATAAGCTATAGAAGTTTGAAGAGGTTACTTATTCTCCCTAAGCCTCAAATGTTTTACATGTAATATAAGGTTATCTATATATCATTTTAATTACCACATGGGGTTATTCTATGAAAATATGATGCAAATTATAAAGCACTATACAGTTGTTATTTTTGTTTTCATTATTGCTATCATCACTCTTAATAAAGCTATATAAATAAAACTAACATAGTATCTCAACTAGCTCCTTTTCTTGAAGATACTAAAAAGTAAATAGAGAAAGCAAAGCTTAGAGTTTTCAATATCCAGAATAAAATTCGAATCCTATAAAATCAAATATACGTTCTTGAATTTTTTTAATAAATGAATTTTCATGAAAGTTTGATTAAGAGCCGCAGAGTAGAATTTTTGTTTCCTATAGCCGTGAAAATATTGTTGTCTGCCATCTATCTAATTGGCTCTCACTCATGGCGACCTTACGTATAACAGAGCAAAACATTGCCCCGTCCTGCACCGTCCTCACAATCTTTGTTATGTTTCAGCCATGAAATAGTGACGTATAAATCGTAAGAAATACGGCCTCCCCCAGCAACAAATAAGAAAAAACTACTTGGAAGTGTTCCTTACCATTTGGCCTGGCTTCTCCTAAGTTTGGTAATATCCTCTGTGGTATCATGTATAGCTAAAGCATGCTTTGGATTTATTTTCACAAATAGAAGTGATAGAATCACTTGTTAGCAAATCCTAGCTGACTGTGACAAAAGACAAACTCTGAAATGTGAATCAGATCCAAAAGCAAAGGACGCTAGAAAATGTCTGTGTTTCTCGTGTGGTTAATCTCAGTTGTTACAAAGGTTATGCCTGGCAGTTTTATGGAACTGTGAATGTTGATACATTATAAGCTTTTCTCATACAAAGTTCTTAATTAGAAATAGAACATTAAAACTCAATTAATCTAAAGTCATTTTGTTGAAAAAATGTAATCAAATAGCCATTCCTCTTTGTGAATGAATACATTTATGTTTCTCTCTGGGGGGATTATCCGGTAGATTCTATTGACATCATCATGTTGCATGTGCAATACTGTATCCAGTTGGAAGCAGCTTTGAACTTGTGCAGTCCAAACACCAAGGGACCAGGGAGTGGACTTAGTTGGCAGTTATTATGGATGTAACCGAAAAATATACCAGAAAATTTATGTCCCCTCTCTTAGGAAGAAATCTGAGATTTTCACAGCAGGGAATCCTTTTTGGAACACCTTATTGAGAAAGAAGTCTTAAATAGCCAATCCCCTGGGAGAGGTAATACAGCAGCTTTAAGTGAGATAAAATTGCCAGTGACTATTATTAGCTCTTTTCCTGAGAATAAGTTGGGTTAGGTGACGTTGGAGAGAAAACAAGGAGAGATAGTAGAGGGAAAAGACCACGGAAATAGGAATGGACCAAGGACAAAACAACGAGTCATCAAAGAAAAACATCACCTAATTTATCATTTTTTTTCTGGGTGCTGTCTTGCTTATGCCTCTCTTTTCTTAAAATTCCCTGGCAAACCCTTTTCGGAAGATTCACGTTTATGTATCATGCTTGTAGAATGCAGCAGATAAATCTAGTCCCCAAGAGTTGAAGGGATTATCTTGGTTAATGGATAATTTATAAACTAAACTGTAAGTCTAAACTACAGACTATACACTGAAATATTAGTCTAACAGAAGTTTTGATTTGTGAAGAATTTTTAAAGCCAAGTAGAACTTGACCAAGCAAATAAGCATTGTCTTTTCAAAGCAGTTTGCATGAGACGATCTGCTATTGTTGTAACAGTTTTTGAAACTTTATTAAAATATCTTTAGAGACCATAAGGCATTCCCGTAAATATTATCTCCTCATATCAGAAATGCATTTTTCCATCAAGCTTCACACAAAATCCTAACTCCTCTAAGGATCCATCCCTGATTACCCTATTCAAATTGGATTTCTTTTCTTATGAATATCAGTTGAAATGATATTCAGGTATCATTTCAGATGTCACGTGTGTGTGTATGTGTGTAGTAGTAGTTGTTGCTGTTTGTTGTAAGGTGATGTTGAATTGCTTCCAACTCACAGTGACCTTATGTACAACGGAACAAAATATTGCGCGGTCCTGCGTCATCCCCACAATTGTTGCTATGCTTGAGCCCATTATTGCAGCCACTGTGTCAGTTTATCTCGTTGAGGGTCTTCCTGTTTTTTGCTGGCCATCTATAGTAGTAGTAGATTACTAATCAGTTGATTTGAGTTCATCAAAAAGGAGATTTTCTGGATAGGCCTGAAAAGGGACTCAAGGAATATTATTCCAATTGAGCTAATAATTTTGATAGAGGAAAACATTTAAAGTGCCATTTATTTACTTCAAATGTCTTCATCATAAATTTTAATATACATCTCATAAATCATACATCATAGATAGCACAATTAATATCTCATGTAATTGAGGCATCAATCTCAAAATTAATTATGCATAAAAATGCTTATTTGATAGACAATAATTTTTCATGTTACTGTTTTCCACCTGCAGTACAATTCACTCAAATATGATAGTCTGTTTCATCAGCGAAAAAAAAGTCTTTTCTGGCTTCCAAAAATTGGTAGTTATTAATAAGTACTTATTAGTCACTATTCAATCTGTCAAAGATTTAGTTTCAAAAAAAAATGTAAAGCTATCAAAATAGACTCCCGGGTTGCAAAAGGCTGGTATGAAGATGTAGGTTTATAACACTGGTCAAAGTTAATACCTCCTACATGTCTCAAAGAAATGTCAACTCAGAGACTTTATCATTTTTTGAGGAAGGAGGTATAACTATACGTATCATGATGTAGGAGTTATAGTTATTTTGTCAAACTTTGTTAAAATTGACAGCAAAAAATGATACATATTTTAAATTTTCTTACATTCATCTATAATCAATTTTTATGAAACTTGTAAAAGAGCTGTTTCCATGAGATAAGTGAACTTGTATTACCCAAGTTTTATATTTCACTTATTGTATAATCAATATATTCCCTTTATATGCTGGTGGATGCCCCTGAGTGGTATAAAGGGTTTGTGCTTGACTATTAAACCTAAAGGTTCACAGTTCAAACCCACACAGCAGCACTATGGAAGAAAGGCCTGGCAATTTACTTCCATAAAGATTACCGTCAAGAAAACCCTATGGAGCAGTCCTACTCTGTAATACTTGGGGTCACCACAAATTGGAATCAGCTTGATAGCAACAGGTTTGGTTTGGTTTTTAATTGCTGGAATACAACATAGGATCACATTTGATACAGTATCCATGGTAAATAATTCTAAATCAATATTCTTCTGACTGAGCTAAGCCCAGTACTTCCCCTAACCATGATAAGCATATAAGAATCCCAAGAGTGCTTACTCAGCCCAAGTGGCTTCAGCCTAGCTCATACTGCCTTGCAGAGTAAAAACCAAAAAAAGTTAGATTGATCCACTGGAAGTTTCCTTTCCCACTACTGCTGCTGCTGTTTCCTTCACAGGGCATTCCTGCTAGAATAAGGACTCCAAAAGTCTGTTGCAAAATACTATGCAACATACGAAGCATATCCCAGAACCTGGAGACCCAGCAGTTGGGAAGCAGGGCCTATGTACAACAGGATCACTTTTTCCATATCTAGAGTGCTGGGATAATCAAGGCAAATCTCATCATCTATGCTGAGCAGGGAAAGGAAGGGAAAGCAGACCTCTCCCTTCCAGCATTGTGAGTGTTCCATTCCAGTGTAGGAATTGAGGTATCAATGAGGCAACTCTAAGAGGTCAGCTTGTTCAGGTTATACACAGACAGCCCTTTCCCCCTGAAGGCCTCATTCAGTGATAGAATAGCTGGATAAGCGCAGGTTCCAGCATGAGTTAAATGCTGAGCTCAGAATCAGCCTTTACTTCTCCCTTGGGGGACAGGGTGGTTATGATTGTTGATTAGTTCTTTTTCCAGCACTTACTAGAAGCTAGAAATCATAATCTTCCCTTTGAGACTTGAGGTTGCATCAACACTGAAGCATCTCCTGCTGCAAGCAGAGAAATATAGAGATTGTGGGTGGCATTACTCACTCCCTGCTTCCTCTCAAGCCCTTTTCTCCCACTGTACCATTGTTAGTCTCTAAAATGGTTTCACTCATGGGGAAAAGCCCACAATGATACACATAAAATGGAAGGTTCTTTAGCTTTGTATTCAAGTCACTAAGATTAAAGGACTAGAGCATGCATTAGCTTAGAGAAGGGTGATTCACTTCTAAGTTAGAGAAGGTTGATTCACCTCTAAGTTCATACTAAGTATAATAAGAGAGGAAAAAAATGCTTCTTCTCACTACCTCACAAGGTTGTTCTAAGAATCAAATGAAATCAGGTAAGACAAAGGATTTTTAAAGACAGCATTGGGAGAACTAAAGCTTTTTATTACCTTCACATCCTTCTATTATGATATGATGAATATGATTTTTTTCAGTTATCAAAACTTCTACTCAGTTGGCCAATTGTATTTAAAATGACCTTGGGGTGGAAAGTCCATCATTTTAAATATCACCTAGTAATTCTACATGACAAAACCCACAAAGGGGCCAGAGTTATAAAAGTTAAGTAAGGCATGTGTTCAAATATTGATACTAAGTTTTAACTTATCCCACCAAGCTCATCTCAGTGCCTCACTGTTGTGTTTCATTTTTCTTCCTATTTCTTCTTTTTGTTTCTCTATTCTAAGTGATACCCGCAATATTATTTAGCCACATCAAGATTTTCAATGAAAAGCTATCTACTCAATGAAAGAATTAATTTATCTCAAATTAGATATGGTACAATTTTCCTTTCAATCTCATGTATCTCCAACTTGTAAGCCAATTCAGAGAACAAGTCCACATATGAATAATATTTTTTAATGGAGGAAGCAAAACATACTTCACAAGTTTTGTCTAACATTTTATGTAATAATGTACTAACTTCCACGTGGGATTAGAGATTATTTACCAAGCAATTGGTCTCCAGGGAAAATAAATAGTATGTATAAATGGAGTCATAAATTCTAAAGATTCAGAATACAGAATACATCATAGTGAGTAAGGTTAAAATTAAAAGTAGCCTCAGGAGGTGATGGAAACTCAATATTATCAGCCAGAACAAGGCCAGGGGCTAACTGTGGAACAGATCATCAATCGCTCATATACAAGTTCAAGTTGAAGCTGAAGAAAATTAAAACAAGTCCACAAGAGCCAACATATGACCTTGAGTATGTTGCTGTTGTTAGGTGCCGTCAAGTTGGTTCTGACTCATAGTGACCCTATATTCAACCGAACAAAACACTGCCTGGTCCTGTGCCATCCTCACAATCTTTGCTGTGTTGGAGTCCACTGTTGCAGCCACTGTGTCACTCTATCTCATCGAGGGTCTTCCCCTTTTCCACTCACCTTCTACCTTACCAAGCATGATGTCATTCTCCAAGGACAGGTCCCTCCTGATAACATGTCCAAAGTACATGAGACAAAGTCTCGTCATCCTTGCTTTTAAGGAGCACTCTGGCTGTACTTCTTCCAAGACAGATTTGTTGTTCTTCTGGCAGCCCATGGTATATTCAGTAGTCTTTGTTATTCTACGCCAACACCATTAGTCAAAGTATATCCATCCCACTTGAATCTGGAAGCTATCCCAAGAATAGATTTGACATATTGAACACTGATTACAAGACTAGATTTTGCAGGATGACATCAAGGACACCATACATGAAGAAAGCAAAAGGTCATTAAGAAGACAGGAAAGAAAGAAAAGACCAAAATGGATGACAGAAGTCACTCTAAAACTTGCTCTTGAATGTAGAGTAGCTAAAATGAATGGAAGAAATGATGAAGTGAAAGATCTGAACAGAAGATTTCACAGGGTGGCTCAAGAATACAAAGTAAAGCATTATAATTAATGTGCAAAAACTTGGAGTTAGAAAACCAAAAGGGAAGAACATGCTTGGCATTTCTCAAGCTGAAAGTACTGAAGAAAGAATTCAAGCCTCGAGCTGCAATTTTGAAGGATTCTACGGGCAAAATGTTCAATGACACAGGAAGCATCAAAAGAAGATGGGAGGAATACAGAGTCACTGACAAAAAGAATTGGTTGAAATTCAACCATTTTAGGAGGTAGCATATGATCAAGAACTGTTGGTATTGAATGAAGAAGTTCAAGAAACACTGAAGGCACTGGCGAAAAACAGGGACCCAAGAAATGACAATTGACAGAAATATTGAGATGTTTCCACAAATGGATGCAGTGCTGGAGATTCTCACTCGTCTATGCCAAGAAATTTGAAAGATAGCCACCTGACCAAACGACTGGAAAAGATCCATATTTCTGCCCACTCCAAAGAAAGGTGATCCAACAGAATGCAGAAATTATCAAACAATATCATTAATATGATAGGCAAATAAAATTATACTGAATAAACATCAAAAATGGTTGCAGCAGTATATCAACGGGGAAATGCCAGAAATTCAAGTCGGAGTCAGAAGAGGACTTGGAATAAGGGATATCTTTGCTGATGTCATATGGATCTTGGCTGAAATCAGAGAATACCAGAAAGATGTTTACCTGTGTTTTACTGACTATGCAAAGTCTTTTGACTGTTTGGATCATAACAAATTATGGAACACATTGCAAAGAATGGGAATTCCGTAACACTTAATTGTACTCCTGAGAAACCTGGACATAGATCAAGAGGCAGTTGTTCCAACAGAACAAGGGTATACTGCACGGTTTAAAATCAGGAAAGGTGTGCATCAGCACTGTAACTTTTCACCATCCTTATTTGATCTGTATGCTAAGCAAATAATCTGAGAAGTTGGACTATTTGAAGAAGAACGAGGCATCAAGATTGGAGGAAGACTCATTAACAACCTGCAATATGCAGATGACACAACCTTGCCTGCTGAAAGTGAAGAGGACTTGAAGCACTTACTGATGAACATCAAAGACCACAGCCTTCGGTATGGATTACACCTCAACATAAAGAAAACAAAAATCCTCACAACTGGACCAATAAGCAACATCATGACAAACAGAGAAAAGATTAAAGTTGTCAAGGATTTCATTTTACTTGGATTCACAATCAACACCTATGGAAGCAGCAGCCAGGAAATCAAAAGACACATTGCAATGGGCTCATCTGCTGCAAAAGACCTCTTTAAAGTGCTGAAAAGCAAAGATGTTACTTTAAGGATTAAGGTGTGCCTGACCCAAGCCATATTTTCAATTGCCTCATACACATGCAAAAGCTGAACAATGAATAAGGAAGATGGAAGAATAATTTATGCCTTTGAATTATGGTGTTGGTAAAGACTATTGAATATACCATGAACTTCCAGAATAAGGAATAAGTCCTTGAAGTAATAAAGCCAGAATGCTCCTTGGAAGCAAGGATGGTGAGACTTCATCTTATACTTTTGCCATGTTATCAGGGGGGACCCATCTTGGAGAAGGATATCATGCTTGGTAAGTAGAAGGCAAGCAAAAAAGAGGTAGACCCTTGATGAGACAGATTGACACATTGGCTGCAACAATGGGCATGAACATAACAACAATTTTAAGGATGGCACAGGAGCAGGCATTGTTTTGTTCTGCTGTACATAGGGTCACTATGAGTCAGAACAAACTCAACGGCACCTAATAACAACAACAGGAGAAGATGTATGTTTCTTCATATTTTAAGAGAGATAGGGTGATGCACAGGTATTGGCTGGAATAGCCAGGAAAGTCAAAGTTTGTATGAAGACGCCAACCGAAGCAGCTCCCAAAGCCGCCATCCTTGAGTACTTGGTCCTACCAATGCCAGAGAAGACATGGAGGAGCAGGACTACAAGCCTATAGATCACCAATGGCCTGTTTACAAGGTAGAAACTTGAAAGATGTGAATGTGGATCTCAGGAGAGCGGGATGACCCTGGAAAGAGATGTGAAGCTGGAAAAGTACAGGAATCTGGTTTCCCTGGGCCAAATCCCAAAGTCCTGAGTCTTTCCCCACAAGCTAAGCATTGGCTTCCAAACCAGATGTGATCTCCCAGCTGGAGCAGAAGGAAAGGAGATGGGTGGAAACAAGAATTCGTGGCAACTACACAGACTTAGCAACTCGTCTTGAAAGGAGAGAACCATCTTCAAAACAGGGCAATTTTTATGAAACCCACTCATGGAGTGAAAATAGTCAGACTGACAAAGGATGACTCCTCATTATTTTCATGTGAAATAAACCAAGGATTGTGGGGATCATGTAGAGAAGCACGACGAAAACCAAGAGAAAGCTTTGAAGGAAGTGGCATTCATGCAAATGAAAGCTTTAACTCATGTTGCAGTCTGTGGAAAGGAGGAATTTAAGGAAAAGAGTGGTGTAATTTCCAGTCTTTCTCCACACTGGATAATAATATTAAGAAAATATTTTTACAAACATGACTTGTGTACTAAAATATGCATTATAATTCCATTTTTAACAGTTATCAGAGGAGCAATGACATGTGAAAATAATAAATGTGGAATATTGACTTCATTCAGCTTACGAGTACTCAAATAGAAGTTAAATCCTATATATATGCTGATAGCATTCAATTTTTTGGCCACAGTCCACCTCTTGAGAAAATTCTAAAGCAAGAATATTATTTGAATACAAGGAATATGGGCAAGTTTTAATTTGCTATGTTTATATGGCACTGAAATAATTTAATGTACTTTCTTTTTGCACTTGCAAAATCCACCATAAAAATAACTCCAGTTGATATCTGTAAGGTAGAAATGTTGGTTTATTACAGATACCAAAATTAGATGTTTGTTTCTAAATTGTTTGTCAAATAAATCCTAATACATTTTTTAAGAAAGTCTTTTATAAATAATTATTATAGTTGGGCATCTTAGGTATGAAATTAGTATTGAATTAGGTTTAATTAAATGAGATTAATGAGAAAAGTAGTGTATCTTGCCATGAATCTGTCTTCTTTTAGCCCTCTACTTAAATGAATTTCAAAATAATATGACATGTAATTATGTCTATTATTTAACAACCCATACCTCACACCATACACAAACGCTAAATCAAAATGGATTAAAGACCTAAATATAAAACCAAAAACTATAAAGATCATAGAAGAAAAAATAGGGTCAACATTAGAGGCCCTCATACACAGCATAAATAGGATACAAACCATAACTAACAATACACAAACACCAGAAGATAAGCGAGATAACTGGAATGTTCTAAAAATTACATGATTATGCTCATCAAACGGCTTCACCAAAAGAGTAAAAAGGAACCTACAGACTGGGAAAAAATTTTGTCTAGGGCAAACCTAACAAAGGTCTAATCTCTAAAATCTACAGGAAAATCCAACATCTCTACAACAAAAAGACAAATAATCCAATTAAAAAACGGGCAAAGGATATGAACAGACACTTCACCAAAGAAGACAATGAGGCAGCTAACAGACACATGAGGAAATGCTGGCAATCACTACCATTAGAGAAATGCTAATGAAAACCACAGTGAGATAGTATCTCACCCCGACATTACTGGCACAAATCAAAAAAACAGAAAATAGAGGTGGAGCCAACTTGACACTATAGACAGAAGCACCACGCCATCCCTCCACAGCGAAGACTCAAAAAACTAAGTAAAATAGAGACAAACATCAATCCTGGAACCCTAAGCATCAAATGAAGAGATAAAGAAGTCAGCCAAGCACCAAATGGAATAAGAAACTGACAGAGAACAGAGAGTGAGGAGAGATACATGTGGAAGTCCGCTATCAGCTAACGTAGCACGGATTCGCCATCTTGGACGCCTGCCGGAGACTGGAATTCCCAGCAGGAGACAGAGCACCAGGTACAAGCAATACACGCTTTCCCAACTCCCATCCTTCTCCCCACTGCTCGACCTCTGCCTGCTGAGAAGTACGGGGTCCATGTCACTTGGATTCACCCCAGCTACATCAGAGATCGGCATACAGGAGTACGAGAAAGCAGCTTCGCGGAGCTCCCAAAAGGAGACAGAACAACTGCTCCCTTAGCATTCTTTTTATTGTTTCTTTTTGGCCCCTGCATCTCTCTTCTTTTTCTCCTCTTTCCCATACCCATCTTAGCTCCATACATCACAATCTTCCCCCTCCTTCCTGCCTACCTACACCATGGGCTGAACATGACACCCCAGAGGAGCACAGGCACAGCCTACCGGAACCTACACTGCACGGATTCCTGGCCTGCCTGGTCATCCCTAGTACGTGTCACAAACAACCCATCCCAGCCCCTCCCCTTCAGCTGGACCTACCCTGCTGCACCATAGCTGAGTGACAGGCTCTGCTCATTGGACAAGGAGGTGAAAAGTATCATGCCCACAACAAAGCAAACAACAAAGAAAGCACAGCCCACCTGCTCAGACATAACCAAATAAAACAAAAAAAGTAGGACAAAACAAAATCCAAAACATTGAGATAATACAAAGTATCTTCACTGACCATAAGGCCATCATGGTAGAAATTAACAACAAGAAGAGCAAGGAAAAAAAATCAGTTACATGGAAACTGAATAACACCTTGATTAAAAACAACTGGGTAACAGAAAAAATTAGAAATGGAATAAAAAAATTCCTAGAATCAAATGAGAATGAAAACACATCATACCAAAATCTTTAGGATGCAGCAAAGGCAGTCCTCAGAGGACAATTTATAACAATACATATACACATCAAAAGAGAAGAAAGGGACAATATCAAAACATTAGCTATACAACTCAAACAAATAGAAAAAGAACAGCAAAAGAAGCCCACAGCCACCAGAAGAAAGGAAATAATAAAGATCAGAGCAGAAATAAATGAAATAGAGAACAGAAGAACAATAGAAAGAATCAACAAAACCAAAAGTTGGTTCTTTGAAAGAATCAACCAAATCGACAAACCACTGGCCAAACTGACAAAAGAAAAATAGGAGAGGACAGAAATAACCCAAATAAGAAATGCAACGGAGGACATTAGAACAGACCCAACTGAAATAAAAAGGATCCTACTAGAGTGCTATGAAAAATTATACTCCAATAAATTTGAAAACCTACAGGAAATGGACAAATTTCTAGAAACACACTACCTACCCAAACTAATATAAAATGATATTGAAAATCTGAACAGACCCATAACAAGAGAAGAGATTGAAAAGGTAATAAAAAAAACTTCCAACAAAAAAAGCCCTGGCACAGATGGCTTCACTGGAGAATTCTACCAAACATTCAGAGAAAAACTTACACCAGTACTACTCAAAATATTTCAGAACACAGAAAAGGAAGCAACACTTCCAAATTCATTCTATGAAGCCAGCATAACCCTGACACCAAAACCAAGCAGAGACCACAAAATAAGAAAATTACAGACCAATGTCTCTCATGAATACAGATGCAAAAATTCTCAACACAATTCTAGCCAACAGAATTCAGCATCATATCAAAAAAAATAATACTTCATGACCAAGTAGGATTCATACCAGCTATGCAAGGATGGTTCAACATTAGAAAATCAATCAATGTAATCCACCACATAAATAAAAGGAAAGGAAAGAAAAGAATCACATGATCATCTCAATCAACACAGAAAAGGCATTTGACAACGTCCAACAAATTTCTCAACATAATAAAGGGCATCTATGCAAAACAAACAACCAACATCATTCTTCATGGAGAGAGGCTGAAAATATTCCCCTTGAGAACAGGAACAAGACAAGGATGCCCTTATCACCACTCCTATTTAACACTGTGCTGGAAGTCCTAGCTAGTGCAATAAGGCAAGAAAAAGAAATAAGACATCCAAATTGGTAATGAACAAGTTAAACTGTCCCTATTTGCGGATGATATGAAACTATACATAAAAAAACCAAAAAACCTCCACAAGAAAACTACAGGAACTAATAGAAAGATTCACCAGAGTAGCAGGATACAAGATAAACATACAAAAATCAGATGGATTCCTATACACCAATAAAGAGAACGATGAAAAAGAAATGAGGAAAACAATACCGTTTATAATAGCCCTTAAAAAAATAAAATACTTAGGAATAAATCTAACCAGGATGTAAAAGACCTATACAAAGAAAACTACAAAACACTAATGCAAGAAATCAAAAGAGACCAACATAAATGGAAAAACATACCATGCTCATGGATAGGTAGACTCAACATTGTGAAAATGACAATTCTACCCAAAGCAGGTTACAAATACAATGCAATCCCAATCCAAATACAACAACATTCTTTAAAGAGATAGAAAAAGTAATCATTAACTTTATATGGAAAGGGAAGAAGCTCCAGATACGTAAAGCACTGTTGAAGAATAAAGTAGAAGGACTCTTACTACCTGACCTCACAACCTACTATACAGCTACAGTAGTCAAAACTGCCTAGTACTGGTACAACTACAGATATATTGACCAATGGAACAGAATGGAGAATCCAAATGTAAATCCATCCATCTACAGTCACCTGATCTTTGACAAGCACCCAAAGTCCATCAAATGGGGGAAAAAACACTCTTTTTAACAAATGGTGGTGGCAAAACTGGATGTCGATCTTCAAAAAAAATGAATCAGGACCCATACCTCACACCATATACAAAAACTAATTCAAAATGGATCAAAGACCTAAACATAAAGCCAAAAACTAAAGTTCATAGAAGAAAAAATAGGATCAGTGCTAGAGGCCCTAATACATGGCATTAACAGGATACAAACCATAACCAACAATACAAAAACTCCAGAAGATAAGCTAGATAACTGGGGTCTTCTAAAAATTAAACACTTATGCTCATCAAAAGTCTTCACCAAAAGAGTAAAAAGAGAACCTACAGACTGGGAAAAAAAATTTTGGCTATTACAAATCAGACAAAGGTCTAGTCTCCATAATCTACAAGAAAATCCAACACCTCTACAACAAAAAGACAAATAATCCAATTAAAAAATGGGCAAT